>NC_138376.1:36773702-36846952 GCF_054177405.1 Leptonychotes weddellii | reverse complement strand
GACGATGGACTCTGAAAAACAAACAGGGTTCTAGAGGGGAGGAGGGTGGGAGGATGGGTTAGCCTGGTGGTGGGTATTGAGGAGGGCACATTCTGCATGGAGCACTGGGTGTTATGCACAAACAATGAATCATGGAACACTTCATCTAAAACTAATGATGTAATGTATGGGGATTAACATAAGAATAAAAAAAAAAAAAAAAAGAACATATTATCCAAAGACATTACCATGAGAGTGAAAAGGCAAGGTGGAGCCTAGGAGAAAATATTCACAAGTATGTCCAACAAAGGACCTGGAAACAGAATATGAAAAAAAAAAAATCCTACAAATTGTTAAAGAAAATAACAACCAAACTTGATTAGGAAACTAAAGTATATATAAGTGGCCAATTAGTATATGGAAAGGTGTTCAATGTTATTAGTCACAAAGGAAATGTAAATTAAATCTACAGGAGGTTCTACTACAGATCCATCAGAATAGGTAAGATTATAAAAACTGACTACACCACTGTGTAGATAGCATAGAACAGCTTACAATCTCATACACTGTAGGTGAATGTGTAAATTCATACAACTTCTGAGAAGTATTTGGCAGTACTTTCTAAAGCTGAATATACAACATACACCATGACCCAGAAATGTATCCAACATAATTGTGTGCAGGTGTTTACCAAAAGATATGTACAGGAATGTTTGTAGCAGGATTTTTGTGATAATAACAAAAATAATAAAAGAATCTAAATATTCACTTGTAGTAAAATGGATAAATTTTGATGTATTTATCCAATAGATTACATTGAGCATGAGAAATATTATTATTGCATGCAATAGATAGAGAAAACTCAAAAATGTAATATTGAACAAACTAGGCAAGGCCCATTGAATATATACAGTATGATTCCTTTCATAGGGAATACAAGAAAAGGCAAAAAATTAATTAATAATTTAGATGTTACCCCTTCTGGGCAATTTTCTGACTTGATTTTAGGAGATTTTTGTCTATTTCTTGATCAAGTGCTGGTTTTAAGTGAGTGTTCCTTCTGTGGAAATTCTTTGCTCTATACACTTAGGGCCCATGTATTATAAAAGACATGCATGTATGATTTATTGAATAAAAAGTATACACAAATTATATCACATACATACAAAGCTCCTCTAATCACTTCATTCACATTCATCTATTAATTCTTCCAATTTTGCCAGATTCCTTTTTACCTATTTCAACTCAAATAGCTAGATGATCCAGAGCCTGATGTACAACTGTTTGGACAGTCTGGCTAAGAGCAGGGCTTGAACAGTGTGCTTTCTCTCTCATCTCCTAAACCCCAGTAATTCTAAGAGTAGGGGGTTACCTACCCTGATTAACAAATCACTGCTATTTCTTATGACTCCTAAGTGCACACCTTTACAACCAACTTTTGTACAATGTGTTCCTGTTTATAAAATATTTTTTTCAAAGATCTTCACAAAGATGCGAATAGTCTTCATTCTATAAACAAGAAGACTGATGTTCCAAATAATCATATGGTTTCTCCAAGATCATTCAGCTAATAGGTGGTAGAGCATTTTCCTCTTGGTTATAAAAATTTTGTAAAAATTCTTAGTCATATCCACATATCCCCATGATGTTTCCTCAGTTGAACTGGAAAACTCTTAAAAGTGGAGTCCGTGTATTTTTCTTTAGTTTCTTCTAGTTGTCAACTCACAAAAGGTAATTAGTAAGTGATTCTTGAAAGATGACAATGTTCTGCAGTCTTGTATTTGAGTACCTAAAAGCACATCATTCTGAGAAAGACCTGGGTGATTAACGTGTCGTCTCAATTCCACAAGATATCTCATGAGCATTCTGTCTCCTTTGTAAAATAGGCTTTTAACTTATTAAAAAGCCAGCTTTATGAAGGAACGATAGGTGACACATAAGTAGGCATTAGGATAAGTAGCCTAATTTTTTCATATTAATGTCACTGCTTAAAATAATACAAAAAGTTCCATGGTCTATTTCTGAGTGACTTGCAGTAACTTAAAAAATCTGTACTTTATAGCTTTAGTGCTTGAACAAAGAATCCACAATTAACACACAAACAGGCACAACAGAAAATCCAATACAGCAATTCACCAAGAATGTGTTCTTATCTAATCATCATCTTTCAATATAATGCTATAAAAGATAGGAAGAGAGCAAGGGCAGAACAGGTCAATATTTAAAGGGGATATTCCAAAGGTAAGTTCAAGGATCAAAAACAACAACAACAACATCATCAACAACAAAAAACCTGAAAAGAAATGCCAGTATTTTCATTCCTGAATCTTCTTCCTCTGAGTATAAAAAAGATTTATAAGTGCCCTGAAAGTTATTATAGTTAAGATGTTTTTTCTAAGGTGAAATGTAAAAGGAATAATCCAGACATGGTAGTCATTAAATTTCATGAAATGTCTTTCTGAAGGACAAGAAATTAAAATCTCCCTCTCATTAACATAAATATAGTTCATCTTACTCCAAGACCAAGCAGTTATAATTGTCATTTTAAGATTTTCCTGACATACTTTCACAATTCTGAGATAGGATCAAAGTAAATATCAGTACAAACTATTCAAGATCCTTATCTATAAAATGTCACAACTCAAACACATTTTAACCACCCTGGGAGTACATAATGTACCTCAAACACTACAACCATACAGACATTTTTTTCCAATGACAGCAACTGTGGAAAATCAAAAAAATTTCCCCAGTATAAAGGTTTTTATAGAAATACTGTACTCCTTGCTTCCTTCTTCCACTATCTCATCCCTTGGAAAAAATAGCTACCCCCCGCTAGAAGCACTTCCAAGTAATAATGGAACTTAAGAGAATCTTCTAGGAAAACTGTGGTAACTAGTTCAGTCCTGCTTATCCAGGTTCCTCCTATAATATGTGGCAATGTAGAAAAAAAGCTTGAAGATCACTAGAAAGAAACATATATGCTCACATACTAGCACTTTCTATGTAGTGTCCTTTGAATTAGTTATCATAAAATGAAAGCCAGATATTTTTCCCCATAGATTTTAACCCTGATAGCCCAAGTAAACCATTTGCATTTGTTCTAGAGAAGCCAATTTGAATGAACAGTCTCAATTCTCTTCTAAAATTCTACTCTTGCTATATTGTACACAACCCAGTAAATCAACCATCCTTTCTTCCTTCCTTCCTTCCTTTTTCTCTTTCACTTTGGATTCTTTAAAAAAGCACTTGTTACTTGTGATCTAGTAGACACACTGATGCAAGACAAAGAGCAAGACTGTTTTAGCTGCTACCCTCTGACCAAGGCTGTTTAAGAGAAAAATCAGAAATGTGATAGGAGCACATTTAGAAGGGATTGAAGAGAACCCTTGAGGTGGAGAGCTCTCAGTCTAGTATGAAATGATGTGCAAAATGTAACAGAATGATTCCTTCTTCTGAGCTAAATGAAAAGGGATTTAAGAGAATCCTGTTTCTAAATTTACAGAAACTCAGGTTTTCCTTCCTATCTAAACGATGGCTGATTTTTAGAAACTCAGTCTTCTCTATGCTGTTAGTGGATTTTGCAGTCTGTAGGTGCAAAAGGAGGTACCTATTTACAGCCCAAAGAAATCTGGCATCAGGAAGTTGTAAGTGCAAACAAGAGAGCTAGGTAAGAAGAGAGGGATTAAGAATTAGGCCACTTAAGATTACTTAATTAACAAAAATATGAATGATATTCCTGAGGGACAATTTTATGCTACAGAAGGCAACTGGACATGTATTGCTTTGGTGAGACCCTGCCCAAGAAGGCTGCCTGCCTGGGTAATAAGCCCCAGTAGTGGTAGGCTGATGGGGTAGCTCTTGTTCTAAATGCTGATACAGGTAATAGAAGGTTAATCAAAGTATGCAGCACAAGGGAACCATATAGTACATGTGTTCATGATGATCTACCAAAGAACCAAGAAACTGACCCACAAAAAGACAATAAGCATGTGGAAACCTACAAAAATAATTTAAAAAATAATGGCAAACTTCAATATGCTTCCCCTAATTTCTTCTTTTATTTGTTCCACCACTCTTCCCAATGGAATTGGAATTTCTCAGCCCTTCTTTCCTTTTAAATAGCCAATAGCAGGAGGGTCATGGATAAATGAAAGAAAAAAGGAAACTGTAACAAAAATGTCACATAGGCATAAATTAGTGGGATAAAGTGTCTTGAATTGGTTGTGAAATTGAAGTTCTGATGTAAGCCTGAGATTACTATGTTGTTGGAAAGCAATCTAAAAAGAAAGGGGCATCAGGGTGGCTCAGTCAGTTAAGCCTCTGCCTTCAGCTCAGATCATGATCCTAGGGCCCTGGGATGGAGCCCCGCATTGGGCTCCCTGCTCAGCGGGGAGCCTGCTTCTCCCTCTCCCTCTGCCTGCCACTCCCCCGTTTGTTCTCTCTGTCAAATAAACAAATAAATAAATAAATCTTAAAAAAAAAGAAAGCTATAAAATCTGCTTGATGTATTTTCCAGTGGAAAGGAAGGAGTTTCTACAGTTCATTTGCAAGCAATCAAATAAATAAATACAGTGAGTTTCAATAACAGTCCATGGATTTTAATCCTTTTAAGAATCCATTCATACTAGTATAATCTGATTAAAGTATGGGTAAGTCAATCTCAACAGACCTTATGAAAGTCCCAAATTTAAGAATAGATCTGTTTATATAGATACATGTTTGGAATATGTGGAACTAAACTGATTATGAAATCAAGATTATGTCCATTGAATAAAGACATTAAGTATCTGTGATTGTAGAATAGAAATGTTTGCCTAACAAAAGAGTATCAGATTATGTGAGGCAATGGAAGTTAATGGAATTATAAAGAAAAATAGAGTTAACTATTATAGTTGAAAACTTTAACACCCCTCTAGCAGAGACAGGTAGATCTATCAGGCAGAAAAATCAGAAAGGAAATGGTTGAACTCAAAAATACCATCAATCAAAACTGGATATAATTGAAATTTATAGACTACTTCATCCAATAACACAAGAATACACATTGTTGTTAAGCTTACATGGAACATTCACCAAGATAGAGCACATTCTGGGCCATAAAACACAACAAATTTAAAAGAACAGAAACCATACAATATTTGGTCTCAAGGTATAGTGTGATTAAACTAGAGATCAGTACTATAAAGACACCTGGAAAATCCCAAAATACATGGATATTAAACAAAACACTTCTAAATAACACAAGGGTTAAAGAATAAATCTCAAAAGAAATTTTAAAATATTTTGAATTAAATGAAAAGGAAAATACATAAAAATTTGTGGGATGCAGCAAAAGCACTGCTTAAGGGAAGTTTATAGCACTGAATGTATGTATTAGAAAAGAATAAAGATCTAAAATTTCTAATCTGAGTCCCACCTAGGGAGACTAAAGAAGAGCAATTTAAATCTAAATTTAAAAAAAAAAAGAAAGAAAGAGTGCCTGGGTGGCTCAGTTGGTTAAGCATCTGCCTTTGCCTCAGGTCATGATCCCAGGGCCCTGGGATCAAGTCCCCATTGGGCTCCCTGTTCCACAGGGGTCCTGCTTCTCCTTCTGCCTATGCCTCTCTCTCTCTTTCTCTCTCTGTCTCTCATGAATAAATAAATAAAGTCTTTAAAAAAAGGAAAAAGAGTAGAAAGCAATAAAATTGAAGACAGAAAATCAATAGAGAAAAGTCAATAAACCAAAAGTGAATTCTTTGAAAAAAATTAAATTGATGAGCCTCTAACCAGGCTAATTTAAGAAAAAGAGAGAAAACAAAATACTAATTCAGAAATGAAAAGAGAGACATCACTACATATGATCCGGTGGACATTTAAAAGATAATAAAGGAATACTATGAACAACTCCATGCCCACAAATTTGATAACCTAGTTAAAATGGGCCAATTCCTGAAAGATACAACTTATCAAAATTCATGCAAGAGAAATAGACAATATGGATAGACCTAATCTATTAAAGAAATCAAATAAATTAATAATTTCCCAAAGCAAAGAGCACCAACCCTAGATGGTGAATTCTTCCAAACATTTGAGGAAGAAATTATGCCAGTTCTCTACAATATCTTTCAGAGGATAGAAACAAAGGAAATGCTTTCTAACTAACTATTTATGAGGACAGCATTGTTGGGGTTAATGTAGAGCATGAAATCAGTCATAGTACCTGGCTTGCTAAAATGTAACACAGAGGTGGCTGGGGGCAAGGGAGGATTTCGGAGAAGGGCATGGGCCTTTGGAATGCTGGGGCCTGCATGACCACTCTGCCATTGGAATGCCATGGGGAGTTACCTTCCCCGAAGCTCTTTTAGCCCAAACAGCTGCCCTGTGATCTAAGAGATGTATGCATTGTCCCTTAGGCTATGTTTAGTAGAACATGTAGATTAGCATATCTTATCTTTCCCTGTAAATCCTCTCAGTTTCAGTAAGACCCCTTGTCACACATCACGTGCTTGAGAAACAGTGATAAGGATATCCTGAAGGACCAATAAAAGCAGGAGCAAAGAAGAGCAAAGGCTCTTCATCTCTGAGTGTTGACCCCCTTGCCTTCTCCTCTCTTTCATGGCGAAGTTTGGAGTAATTTTTCATCTGTCAGTACAGAGATTGCTGGCCATTCCCAACACAGCATTACCTTAATACAAAACCAAAGTCATTTTTTAAAAAAGAGTACAGACCAATATCTCTCATGAACATAGATGCAAAAATACTCAATAAAATATTAGCATATTAAATCCAACAATGTATAAAAATAATTATACAAGTTGGCTTACTGAGATGTATCCTAATATGAAAGGCTTGTTTAACATTTGAAAATCATTTAATGTAATCCATCACATTAATAGGCTTTTAAAAACCACATGATCACAATAATAGATGCAGAAAAAGCCTTTGACAAACTCCAGTACCTATTCATGTTAAAAACTCTCAGCAAACTAGGTATAGAGGAGAACTTTCTCAACCTGATAAAGAAAATCTACAAAAAACCAACAGCTTAAGATTATAGTTAATTGTTTGAAATTTAAACTTTCTCACTAAGATCAGGTGTAAGGCAATGTTCCCTCTCACCTTTTCAATATCAGTCTGAAAGTTCTAGTTCATTCAATAAGATAAGAAAACATACAAATTGGGAAGGAAGACATAAAACTGTCTTTGTTCACAGATGACATGATCATCTATGTACAAAATCTGAAAGAATCAACAAAAAATTCTTGGAACTAATAAGAGAGTATGGCAAGGTTGCAGAATATCAAGTTAATATACAAAAGTCACCTGCTTTCTTTTGTAATGGAAATGAAAAGGTGGAATTTGAAATTAAAAACACAATATGATTTATGTTGGCACCCCCCAAAAATGAAATACTTAAATATAAATCTAACAAAATATTTACAAGATTTATACAAGGAAAACTACAAAATTATGATGAATGAAATAAAAGAACTAAGTTGAGTAATATTTTATGTTCATGGACAGGAAGACTCAATAATGTCAAGATGTTACTGCTTTCCTAGTTGGTCTATAGAGTCAATAAAATCCCAGTCAAAAACAGCAAGTTATTTTGTGGATATCATCATATTGATTCTAAAGGTTTTATGGAGAGACAAGACCCAGAGTAGTCAATATAAAATTAAAGGAGAACAAAGTTAGAGAACTGACACTACCCAACTTCAAGACTTACCATAAAACTGCAGTAATCAAAACAGTGTGATATTGGATAAGGAGTGAACAAATAGATCAATAAAACAGAATAGAGACTCAAGAAATAGAATCTCATAAATATAGTCAACTGATCATCAACAAAGGAACAAATGCAATGCAATGAAACAAATAGTTTTTTCAAAAAATGGTGATGGAACAATTAAACATTCACATGTAAAAAAATAATTCTATACACAGACCTTACACAAACCCTCCTCAAAAATTAACTCAATATGGATCATAGACCTAAATGTAAATCATAAAAGTATAAAACTCCCAGAAGATGACACAGTAGAAAACCTAGATCTTGAGTATGGTGATGCCTTTCTAGATACAACATCAAAGACATAATCCATGAAAGAAATAATTGATAAGCTAGACTTCTCCCCTTTTTCCATACTTCACTTTTTGGGATGGAAGTCACTATGTAAACTCACAGTTAAGAAGTAGGAATTTATGGAGTTCTTGGGTGCCTCAGTCGGTTAAGCATCCAACTCTTGATTTTGGCTCAAGTCATGATCTCAGGGTTGTGAGATTGAGCCTGGTGTCAGCTCCATGCTGGGTGTGGAGACTGCTTAAGATTCTTTCTGCCTGTCTCTCTCTCTTTCTCTTAAAAAAAAGTAGGAATCTATGCTTCACTTCCTTGAGAATAAGTGTCTATACCACTTATGTGGAATTCTTCTGCACAGAATTTATTAATATTTAAGATCATACTGCAGTCATAACTCTCAAGCAGAATCTGTACAACATCACATCCATGATACAGAGTGATTGTAATGCTTCAGTTTGAACCATATTCTCCTCTGTAGGAAAGAAATGGAATCCAGTGTCTCCAAAATGCTGGTTGACACGGGGGACTGGAAAGATGGGCTCTTTGGACATGACTACACATAAGGTGACGTGATTCGCTCTCCTAATATTGAACTATTTTCTATATCGATGCAGAGAGTGGTATGCTCTGATTTGTTAAATTGTATTTTGAGACTGTCTTAAAATTATCCTTCTAAATTCATCTGGAGACTCCTAAGCAGGTCAGTTTTCACTTATGTCTACCCTAAATTTCATACACTGTAATGTAAACCATTTTTTCCTTTTATTCTTTCTTGATCAGATAGGTTCTTGAATATTATGAGGTCAGGGTTCTCCAGAGAAACAGAACCAAGAGGATACATACATATAAGGTAGTTCCAGTTTGAAAGCCAGCAGGCTCATGCCCCAGGAAGAGCCAATGTTTCAGTATGACCCTGAATGGAGGAAAAAGAACAAACAAACTGATGTTTGGGTCAAGTCAGTCAGTCAGGAAGAGTTTCCTCCTACTCCAAAGGCAGTGAGGGAAAAATATTACAGTTCAAAGGCAGTCAAGCAGGGGGGAATTCTTTCTTATTTGGCAGAGGATCAGCCTTTTGTTCTATTCAGCCCTTTGACTTATTTCATGAGGCCCTTCTGTACTAGCAAGGGCCATCTATTTATTCAGCCTACCAATTTAAATGTTAGTCTTATTAAAAAGCACCCTCACAGAAACAACCGGAATAATGTTTTCATGAAATATCTGGGCATCCTGTGGTCCAGTCAAGTTAATACATAAAACTAACCATCACCTTAAAGTAGAGTATTAAGATGCCAAGACACCAAGAAAGTCTGTATTGATTTAACAAATATTATGCAAACTTATGGATTTCAGATTTCAGCTTCTCTTAAGAGACTTGGGTGATGTTCTTTCCCAGTAAAGGGTTACAGTAATAAGTAATAGGACACTTAAAAAGGAGAAAGATGTAGTAGTATTTTTATACAAAATCTGGAACCAGAGATATAAACCCTTTAAAACAAAAACCAAAATACAACACAACAAACAAAAGGAAAGGAAGGAAGGGAATAATATCATGAAATCAATGACAAGGAAACAAAGAAACCCAAAATACCTCTCATAAATGAAATTGTCCATGTTTTATTTATTAATTTATTCAATAAATACATGTTAGGCACTTTTGGTGCTTGGGAGAAAGCAGTAAACAAAGCAGAGGAAAGATTTCTCACAAAGCCTACATTCTCACAGAGAGAGACTGACAATAGATTTAAAAAAAATCTACTTGCAAGCTGGTGACAAGTATCATGGGAAAAAGAAAAAGTAAAGTAGGAGAAGGATCACAAACATTGGTAGTTGAAGAGATGCAATTTTAAATAAGGAGTGAACATGAGACTCATTGACAAGGCAATGTTTGGATAAAGCCTCAAAGGCAGTGAGTGAGGCAGAGGGTACATTTGGAGCAAAGGAGAAGGATGACTCACATGTTTGGGGAAAGAGGCCAGAGTGGATAAAATGGAATCATTGTGCCTGAAAGGGTAGTGGGAGTCAAGATCAGAGGGGTGGTGATGATGGTAGATGTGCAGGACAAAGATGATGTGGGTCTTTGTACTGCAGCTTCCTTCAAATATTATTCACACTCACATGTTTGTGTTTATTTACGATTCTGGAGCTTTGCTTATCTGGGGCAGTGTTTGGGTATCACTCTGAGTGATATATATCCATAAAATATATTACAAAAGTTAGCCTCGGGGCGCCTGTGTGGCTCAGTTGGTTAAGCAACTGCCTTCGGCTCAGGTCATGATCTTTGGAGTCCCTGGATCAAGTCCCGCATTGGGCTCCCTGCTCAGCAGGGAGTCTGCTTCTCCCTCTGACCCTCCCCCCTCTCATGTGCTCTCTCTCTCTTATTCTGTCTCAAATAAATAAATAAAATCTTTAAAAAAAAAAAAAGAAAGAAAGCCTCATTTTGGTTTGATTTGAGACTAAATCTCATAAAATATTCTATGGATTCATTTATCATACATAAACTTAGATGTGAAAAAAAAATGTCACCAGATATTGGAATAGGAAGAAATAAAGGGAAATAATGGAATTCTATAATTTATAGTAAAGTCATGCAAAACCATAAGGTTGCTCACTCCATCTACATGCACAAAACTGCTTCCTGTGACTTGCATTTTTGTAAAGCTGGATGCTGAAATTTAATTTGAATTTTAGGGATCTATTTCAACCACATTAAATAACTAATCTTTATCATTAATATTTAGGAGTTAATTTTTTGTGTGTGAGGAATCAACTAGGTGTTAAGGGAGAAAACCCTATTACAACCTAATTTGAAAATCAAAATGTAAATCAAAACTAACGATAGTTTAATCATGCAATTTCCAGGTAATAGTTATATTTTCATAAGATACTTTTTAATGTACGAAGCACTTTATATTCTCAACTTCATAACAACCCTGATTAGCATATAGTATTGCTCCTTCTTATGGTTGAGAAAATTGAGATAAAACAATATAAAATTTAAAAAAATCTGTCTCTCATGTCTCTATTTTAATTATAAATATTAAGATTTGTCTATGTCCATGATAAGTATTAATTTTACCCTCTTGTATAGAAGTGCTATATTTAAAACATAACAATGTGTTGGAATATATTTCAAAGGGAACGTAGAAAAAAAAGAGTATATATTGCATACCATATGTAGTTTTTCCATGCACAATATACTAATTTTCCTTAAAATGATGCTATAAAATAAATATTCTAATTTTTAGTTAATAGACGATTAAATTGAGACTTGTATGGGCTCTATGTTTTGAGAATGTCATCAAGCTAGTAAGTCAGAAGCAAACTATGAACCAACAGTTCTGATTCCAAAGTTAATTCAGAACATATTTAAAGCAGTTCCACATTTTAGAGAATAAAGTCCTATTACAGACAAACAGCACTGTGACCCTTGATAATTTGTAACATCTTTGGATTCTTGTTAGACCTCCCATTTATAAATTGAGGGCCTTTTTTGTCATTGTTGCTGTGATAAGATAGGAATTCTACATCTAGAAGTATATTTCATAAAAAAATAAAATTTACTGTAAAACATCTATTTTTCTCAAAATGTTCAAAGAATATATTTTTTCAATTCTTATCCTATGTAGCTACTTTTATCACACAATTTCCAGGAAATAGTTTTAATAGAATAAATGAAAGCTATGACATAAGGCTTAATCTTTTCTAAAATTGAAGAATTCCCACTGAAGTATTCTATCAAAAATTCCACCTGGGGGGCACCTGGGTGGCTCAGTCATTAAGCGTCTGCCTTCGGCTCAGGTCATGATCCCAGAGTCCTGGATTGAGCCCCACATCGGGCTCCCTGCTCGGCGGGAAGCCTGCTTCTCCCTCTCTCACTCCCCCTGCTTGTGTTCCCTCTCTCGCTGTGCCTCTCTCTGTCAAATAAATAAATAAAATCTTAAAAAAAAAAAAAAAAATTCCACCTGGGTCTTTCTAACATTATCATTACCACTTATAAGTATACTGTGCTCACCACAGAGTCTTTTAATTTAGTAGCTGAGAGAGCATTCAGGGGTTTGGCTGAAAGAAGGGATATAGAGAATACACTTCTTTCTGTGGATGGGGGAATCTATGGACTTAGGCCAAATCTAATTCATTGGCTGACATATTAAAATATGATTATAGGAATGATTTTTACAGATGAACATTTGCAATAAATTTGGTGATAGGGAACACTAACTTTGAACCTCCATTAAATGAAATGTTATCTCAAAAAAAATTCCATTTTTCACATTAGTAAGCCTATATTACCAAAAAGGGTGTTATTCAATTATTTTTATTATTTGAACACCATCAATAAAAATTTAGGGGAAATATTTTTTCTGACTGTGTAAGTACTTCTATAATATTCTTGAATTTGCCTATTGGCAAATTTATAAAGCATAAAATATTTACTATTTGGCATTTCACAGGAAACATTTTCAAACTGGTGAGATACTAAATTGCAATCTTCAGTCGAATGTGAAGATGTCCCAGCCCGAACCCACTTCGGTTCCAGCCATCCCACCAGAGTACCCCTTGTGTGGAACACTGCAGGAACCCTCATCCTGAACCCACTTCAGCTTCAGCTGCATGGAAAACACCCTGCTCCACACCCACATGAGTTCCAGTATCCCATGAGGGTGGTTTTATTTGGAGTGTCCCATGACCCCCAAACCCATGCCTGCTACAGCTCCAGCCAGCCAACAAATGACTCCAAGCTCATGCAACCTACAAAGGGAGAGACTCTAGATAAGCAATGATCTGGTAAGCAATGTATCTGATAAACAGTTCAAAGTAATTGTCATAAAAAGGAGGCATGACTATACAATGGGGAAAGACAGTTTCTTCAATAAATGATGTTGGGAAAACTGGACAGCTACATGTAAAAAAATGAAACTGGCTCACTTTCTAAAACCATACACAAAAATAAACTCAAAATGGATTAAAGACTTAAATGTGAGACCTGAAACCATAATATTCCTAGGAGAGAGCATAGGTAGTAATTGCTCTAACAGCCATAGCAACATTTTTCTAGATATGTCTCATAAGGCAAGGGAAACAAAAGTAAAAATGAACTATTAGACTACATCAAAATAAAAATCTCAGCACAAAATAAAAAGACAATCTACTGAATGGGAGAAGATATTTGCAAGTGATATATCCAATAAGGACTTAGTATCCAAAATATATAAAGAACCTATACAACTCAATGCCAAACAATTCAATTAAAAAAGTGTACAGAAAACATGAATAAACATTTTTCTAAAGAAGATATACAGATGGCCAACAGACACATGAAAAGATGCTCAACATCACTAATCAGAAAAATGCAAATCAAAACCATAATTAGATATCAATTTACACTAGTTAGAATGACTAAAATTTAAATGAGAAATAAGCATGGTGAGAATGTGGAGAAAAAGGAACCCTCATGCACTCTTTGTGGGAATGTAAATTGGTTCAGCCTCTGTAGAAAATAGCTTAGAGGTTCCTCAAAGAGTTAAAAGTAGAAATACCATATGATCCAATAATTCTACTACTGGGTATTTACCCAAAGAAAATGAAAATCCAAATTTGAAAAGATAAATGTACCCCCATGTCTATTGCAACTTTTTTTTTTTTTTACAATAGCCATGATATGGAAGCAATCTAGATATCCATCAATAAATGAATAAGGAAAATGTGTGGGGGAGTGTGTGTGTGTGTGTGTGTAGTGAAATAAGCAGAGAAAGGCAAATACCATGAGTCCACTCATAAAAGGAATACAAAAAATTGAGTAAATAAGCAAAATGCAGAATCAGACCTATAAATACAGAGAACAAATGAATGGTTGTGAGGGGGTAAAGGGATGGTACAAAATGGGTGAAGGGAGAGGGAGATATAGGCTTCCTGTTATGGAATGATTAAGTTATGGCAATAAAGTCACAGCATAAGAAATATAGTCAATGATATTGTAGTAGTGATGTAACAGGACAGATAGTAGTTACACTGTGGTGAACATAGTATAATGTAAAAGTTGTCAAATTACTGTTATATATCTGAAACTAATATAACACTGTGTGTCAGCTATACTCAAAACAAAACAAAATAAAACAAAACAAAAAAACAAAGTAATAGTCATAAAGATATTCACCAGACTAAAGAATGGATGAATTCAGTGAGAATGTCAACAAGTTCTTTTAAGAAAGAACAAGAATTTTCTACAAGTTGGAAATAGCAAAAAGAACCAAAGTTGAAGAACACAATAACTGATATGAAATATACTAGGAAGGAAAAAAATACTAGGAATCAATAGCAGAATAGAGGATGTAGAAGAACAACTCAGCTACCTGGAAAACAGGGTAATGGAAAGCACCCAAGCTAAACAGCAAAAAGAGGAGAAAATGTTTTCTTTAAAAAAGTGAGAATAGGTTAAGGGATCTCTGGGACAAAATCAAATGTACTAACATTTGCATTATAGGGGTCCTAGAGGGAGAAGACACAGACAGTGATGGAAAACTTATTGGAAAAAATAATAGCTGAAAATTTCCCTAACCTGAGGAAGAAAATGGATATTCAGGTCCAGGAATCACAGGAAGCCTCAAACAAAATGAAACATTTAACAAGATGAAACCAAGAAGGTCCACTCTAAGACACATAATTAAAATATCAAAGTTTAAAGGTAAGGAAAGAATCTTAAAAGCAGCAAGAAAGAAGCAACTAGTCACACACAAGGGAAAACCCATAAGGCTATCAGCTGACTTTTCAGCAGAAACTTTGCAGGCCAAAAGAGAGTGGCATGATATGTTCAAAGTGTTGATAGGGAAAAGCCTACCACAAGAATACTCTACCCAGCAAGGTTATCATTCAGAATTGAAGGAGAGATGAAGAGTTTCCAAAACAAAGAAAAAAGGAGTTCATCACAACTAAATTGGCCTTACCAGAAATGTTAAATGTTAACAATCACTTACAAAGCTAGTATGAAAGTTAAAAGACAAAAATAGTAAAATTATTTAGATCTAAAAATTAGTTAAGGGACTCACAAAATAAGATCTAAAATATGACAACACATGTGGGGGCATAAAAAAGAAGTTTTTTTTTTAGAATGCATTTGAACTTAAGGACCAGCAACTTAATATACACTGCTATATACTTAGGGTATTATATATAACCTCATCGTAACCACAAACTAAAACCATAATAGATGCACAAAAAAAAGTGAACAAAAAGGAATATAAGCATAACATTAAAGAAAGCCATCAAACCACTAAGGAAGAGAGCAACAGAAGTAAAAAGGATTAGAGAACTACAAAAACAACCAAAAAACATTAATAAAATGGCAATAAGTACATACCTATCAATAATTACTTTAAATGTAAGTGATGTAAATATTCAAATCAAAAGATACAGGGTGACTGAATGGTTTAAAAAAGGACCAATCTATATACTGCCTACGAGAGGCTTACTTCAAACCTAAAGACACTCAGATTGAAAATGAAGGGATAGAAAAAGATATTTCATGCAAATGGAAGTGGGGGAAAAAAAAAAAGCTGGGATAGCAATAATATATCAGACAAACTTTAAGACTAACAAAACTGAGGATTCTAAAAAAAAAAAAGCATTTATCATCATAAAGATAACATGTTAATCCCTGACTAAGGAGTACATAGTATGTTTAGGTGTTTTTTTTTTTTTTTTTTTTAAAGTCGGCATGTATATACATACAGTACATCCAGTTCAATTGTTCATGATAGCATGTATAGGAAAGCAATCTGGGGGCAAAAAAACACTGTATTAGGAGAAAGAAACTGCATCAAAATAATCTGTTGATTAAATTAAAATGCTGTTTCTTGGGCAATCCCCCAGAACTGTTGAATCAAATTCTGTGTTATTTCCAGTCCAGGAATATGGATTTTAAACAAATTCTCCAAGAGATTCTTACAGAAATTGAAGTTAAGGAATATCGGAAGAGGTAATCTGAGTATTGAGTATCTGTGCCTATTTTTACTAAATATGACAAGGATGCAAGTCCCTAATCATTCTTTACCCAGTCTATTTCTAGGGTTGTGTCTTTGCTCACAGTGGAACAGTGACTTCCCAAGCATATAGTTTCGGGACTACAATGCAAACTCACTGCATACACAGCACCCACCTGGTTTACTCACCAAGTCCCATCACCCCTGTGGGACTTGACAGCATGCTTGCTGTGCTGTAAGTAATAAAGTCCGTTGCCTCTGATCTTGGAGTTTCACATCATCTGGCAGCACCCACAAGGTCCTAATAAGGTAACTTTTTATCCTGTAAATAGGAGGAAATAACACACCCTCGAAAAGAACAACTGCACCGTTCAGATGTAAATGAATTACAAGACCAAACCTGTTTTTTACAGAGCAGTTAACTGAAATGCAGACTGAATCCCCAAATGTCTTAAATCAGAAGCATGTATGAGTCTGTCTGCAGGAGGCAATTGTCCCTTTTTGCTTCAACCTTCTACTATGACCTCATTTTATAATATTTAAAGACAGAAGGCTTCACTCAATTTAATTAGAGAAGCTAATTCTCTACCCCTAGAGAATTCTAGAAGGTTTTCTCTGTCCCTATTAAGAAGCAGAGAAAAGCCAAAAGATTTTAAAAATGAAGAAAAAGTAAAAGTAAAGTAGAAAATCACTACGGACTGAAAATTCTTATAGATAGGCCAACAGTATTTTTATATGTTTTTGAAAGTATCTCACTGGAGAGTAAGAAGAAAAGAGAACTCAGATGGTCTCATTGTCCATAATGATAAACTAGCACCCAATCGCCAGGGAACATGAGAATCTCTGCCACAGTCGACAGCACAGTGACCTCAATGTGCTCAATCAGATGTAGAATGTAGCTGTAAGGGAGTCCTTGTAACCATGATCTTGATATTCTAGTCATGGAAGTGTTGGCATGCCGCATGCCAACAGAGGTACAGGAATTTTAATTACCTAAGCTCAGGTCAAGTCTGAGATTTCAATATGGGACTTCAAAAAATTAAAGGAGCAATAATACCACCAGAAAAATTTTACACAGGCTAAGTCTATAACATTTCATCATTATTAAGAACAACATCCTTCTACCCATATTGGAAGGCAAGCATAGGTATACTGGAAATGAAACATTCAGAACCACCTATACTGGAAAAAGAGGACTAACGACGGTTACTTGCTAAACTCAGAGAAGAAATTAGAAAATCTGCATGTAATTAAAGAGCATCTCTGTGCAACTGGCTATTTAATGGGTGCAATGGGAAAAAAATTGAGGATATAGTTTCTGTCCTCACATAACTCTTCTTTTAAGGTTTTTTGTTTTTGGCTTTTTTTCTGAGAGAGAGTGTGTGTGGGGGGGGGGTATGGGGAGGGGCAGAGAGAGAGAGAATCTTAAGCAGGCTCCAGACCCAGCATGGAGCCCTATGCGGGGCTCAATCCCACAAACCTGAGATCATGACTTGAGTTGAAATCAAGTCTGTCGCTTAACCAACTGAAACACCCAGGTACCCTGTCCTCACATAACTCTTAATTTCAGAAAACAAGATCGACAAACAGGAAATTATCATCACCACAACTACCACCATCAACATTATTTTAAGGTAAGATAGATTTACAAAAGCTTACAACAGAAATTGCATATTATAAGCTATGGTAGTAGGGTCTACCATTCACCGTTAGAGAAAGGTGTCTTGAATAGGTGGAAGGGGAATATTGGAGAACAACATAAAAAAGACATCTAGATGAGAACAGGTTTGCAGACATGTCAGACATACAGAACACAGGAATAATTATATTTTAAGGTTTGTATTATGGCATAGGAAGAAAAGAGACTGAGCAGAGATGAGAAAGATGAAAATAAAAGGATACCTTTAATGTAGTCCAGACATGGGCATATCCATTTAATGTCATTTCAGTGTAGAAACATTATAACCTTTGAATTAATAGAAGACTGAAAACAGAATCCAGTCCTGACCATATGAGAGTATACTCAGAAAAACAGAACTTGCACTAGGTACTTCAAGAGGGTAGATTCCAACTAGGATATTAGTAAGCTGTTATTTGTGGGGGTGGGTGGTGGTAAAGGAGCACAAAGTGAATTCTGGGGTACTCAAGGAAATGACTTTTGGGTAGAAAGCATCTAATACTCCCATTAGGAAAACAAAATGGATAGGATTGGGTTCCAAAAATTTGGAAAGGTCAGGTGAGGTGATCTCAAACCAAACAGGAGAGCATTAGCCAGTGCCTGAGGCACGTGGTGGGGAGGTCTGATGGACTTGATTCTAGGAGTGGTAAAAGAAGCTGGAGCCTGGGACACTGGAGCCCACTTTCCCACTTAGCTCACCATTCTAGAACCTAAAAAAAATTGAGCTGACAAAAAAATCTGAACTGTAGTCCCAGCTGCAGAGAGCAGAGTGTAAAATATTGGCTTTGACCGAAAGACAATGGATGCATAAGCAACAGTCATGTTCAACTCCTTTCTTTACTTCTTTAATGATTAGATGTCCAGCACTAAACTTGGAAAGCATTAAAAATTAAATACTTTATCTACAATTGATATTCATTATACCACTGAGGACTCAAAATAAGTAGTTTTTTGCTTCCTGGCTTGGCTGAAGTTTCTGATGTGTTTTCAAGATTTATTTCAGAACAGCAAAACAACTGTGAAGGAGACCAATTAAAGAAAATCCCTAACTTAAGGATTTTCTCTTCTTTTTATCTTCCTCAGTCTGGGAATTTTTTTCTTTTTTTTTTTTTTAAATCTGTCTAACCTCCTTCCCTGCCCACCAATATGAATGAAGGCAGCCTATTGATTCCCATTTAATAACCAGCATCATGAATTGATGACCACATTAGTGGAATAAACCTCAGAGGAAAGTAGTAGGAATAGCAGCACTGGGCAATTATAACCAAAAAGAAATAGCTTATTACTATCTCTATGTTAGTTTTATTTCTATAGTGGAAGCCCATTAGAAAACTAAAGTATTAATATATGAGGGTGTTAAACCATTATATCTAGATATTAGTCTCTAGACAAATGTATGCCTTCCTTCCTTCTTTCCTTCCTCCCTTGCTTCCTTCCTGTTTTTCCTCCTTCCTATCTCTCTTTCTGGTTTACCTTAGCAACTATATTGAAAGTCCTATGCTAGGGAACATGGGAACACAAAAGAGTAAGAATGATCCCTGACCAAAATGACTTTTACAGTTTATTGGGTTAAAAAGTTTGTAACCAGTAAATGGAAAATATGTGTTGTTGATGACAATTACTACAGAGACTCTGAGAGATAAGGTCTGAAAGACAGGCACAAGGTGTGGAGGCAAGAAGTGAGAACTAAGGCTAAAAGATTAACAGAATAATGATTATGCTGAGTTAGATGTTATCCTGAAAGCAACTAGTCTCATTGAGAGACCTTAAACCAAAGAGTAATTTAATGAGATTTGCATTAGAGAAAGATAATCCTACTGAGGAAAGAATGGACCAGAATGAGTGAAACAAGAGGCAGAGATTTCAGCAAAAAGACTTTTGTAGGGGCGCCTGGGTGGCTCAGTCATTAAGTGTCTGCCTTTGGCTCAGGTCATGATCCCAATGTCCTGGTATCGAGCCCCGCATCGGGCTCTCTGCTCAGCGGGAAGCCTGTTTCTCCCTCTCCCACTCCCCCTGCTTGTGTTCCCTCTCTCGCTGTGTTCCTCTGTCAAATAAATAAATAAATAAAAAGTCCTTTGTAAAAATTCAGGCAAACATTTCGACGTGGTGTTCCGCAATGGGCCTCAAATAGTGCTAGATATATGCAGCCCTCAACCTCTGAGACATGTATTTGCTTTGTAATATGTATGGAGAAGAAGAAGGAATAAAAGGGTTACGTTTCCTGCTAGTATAGGGTGCTGTCAAGAGGCTAACAACTGATAGGGCAATAGTACATTTCCTCCCCATTTCTGTGCAGAGCATTGTGGCAGTAGGCCCCATTGCAGAGAGAACCACAGGGAGGGAAATAGTACTTTAAAATCTCAGGGGTTTTGGTACTTGGGTTTTACTTGTTACTTGGGAACCAGCACTCTGGCAGAGTGGCATTTTCTGAGAGGAATAACAGCAGGGTACAGCTGTAGCCCATTATGCCCCGGGTGGAATGGACTCCCAGTGGATAGGTCAGATGCCCTGCACTCTTGGCAGGAGAGCAAAAGCAGTCTGTAGGGGGAGATTTCTTTGAGAACACATATAAGATACCCTCTAAAGACTACCCAAAATAGTTAGAGACTGAAGCTTTGTATTTTTAACAAATATCCCAGATGATTCTTCTGTGCATTACAATTTAAGAACCACTGTCCTAGGCTTTTTCTGCCGTTGAAAGAAATCTTTTTCTGGTATCTCTCTTACCTATTTGTGTTAATAGCAGCAATAGTATCCAGACTTTTCCTGCCACTTCATATTCTAATTTTTGTCTTTTAATCACCTGTTCCTGACTGGAGAGGCAATTATATCTGACTTCCAATAAGAAAGTCACCAGGGACCATGTTAAATATCCTTAACTTATCTACAGATCCCCAGCCACGATTCTTTTTCTAGCTTATTTCTTGAGGCCAAAGTATACATCCACAGAATCCATAGCCCAGTGACATAAAATAATGTACTAAAGGAACATAGATAGTCTATCAAACTACAGCTAGAGCCTACAATTATAAGCCTCTTATTATAAGCATAGTTGCCATTCAAATAATATCTCTTGGTTTTCACAAGTAATCTCATGTTAATCTGTTTTAAGTAGCAAGTATATGAATTTGCTACTGTTACTTTTGAAAAAGCCATACTGGAAAAGTCAACCCACATAGTCTAGAGAGAAGGGCATAGGTGCTATATGGCATATAGAGCATAGAGCATAGGACATATACTTAAAACAACAGAGTTCCTTACTAGCTGGGCAGGCAGTTAAAAGAGGAGGCTCACACTTTGAGATTCTTCTGTGTTCTCTAATACACTGAAGTGACAAAATAGGAAAGAGTTGCAAGACAAAAGCAATGGTGAACAATGCCAAAACTTGCAGTGAATCGAGAAGAAGGTCTGAAAAATACTCATTTATTCAGCAAATGGGAAATCATTATTGACCTGCAGTAAACAGTTTTCATGAAATGCAAAGAGCAACAGGGAGAAAGCAGAGATTTGAGAATGTATTTAGGAATGTGAAAGTAGATTGCTTCTCAGCCTTTTGGCTAAGATCAAGTGTAGGAATGTGAAAGTAGAAACAGTAATTATTTTATTCTATGACGGAAGACCTGAATTAATATAATAATAAATAGTAACTCATATGTGCATTTTGTTGTATCTTTTTTAATCCTCACTGCAGTCCTAGGACAACTGTACTCTTATTATCTCCATTTTTAAATAAGGAACAGGAAAATTAGTTAACTACTTGGCTCACAATCACAAAACAATTACATGCACTATTAGAAATTTAACCCAAGTGTATTTGAGGTTTTAACCACCATAAAAATCTGGAACTGCTCTTAATTTTGACAGACATTTGGAAATTTATTTGCATTTCCATATTGTGAAGGAGATTGTATTTCTTTTTTTTTAAGATTTATGTATTTATGTATTTTAAAGAAAGAGAGAGCATGCACAAGTCCTACACATAAAAACACTCGAGATCATGAAAATACTAAATCAACTAGAAAGAGAAATACATTTTCCCCTACTAGTCCAATTTTTTTCTGACAAGAACTTTGAGTAGTGCTTGTGCATTTAGATCCCAACATCATGTGCCATCTTCTTGTTAAAAGTTGCTCTCTACTCACTACAAAGCCTTCTCTGAAGAAGCTATCCCAAGAGTCATGTTAACAAGGGAGAGAAAAGTTTCCACCAAGGCCGGCATTTATAATTGTACATTGAAATATTAATCCTGCATATCAGAAAGGCTCTGGAAGAAAAAAAGAAACAACAAAAACACCTCTTACAGAAGGAAAAAAAAGTGATTTTCAAGAGCTGCGGTGAAGGGAGGCTACATGTCAAAAGAAAATTATTGAATGTCTCAATTTGTACTAAGAATGGAGAAATTCCTTTGGTGTTTCTCCCTCTTATGTGAAAGCATTTCAGTCTTTCTCAAAGCATGAGTCTTTAAAAATATAGTCCTAAGTCAGAGAAAAACAAGTACTATATGGTATCACTTATATGTGGAATCTAAAAAGGTCACACTTGTAAAAACAGAGAATAAAATGGTAGTGGTTACTAGGGGTAGGGGTGGAGAGATAGGACACATATTGCTTAAGGACACTAACTTGCAACAGGTAGTAAATAAGCCCTAAAGACGTAATGCATGGTATAGTGAACATAGACAGTAATATTGTAGTATAATCATCAAGCTTGTTAAGAGACTAGAACTGAATTATTCCAACCACTAAAAAGAAAGGATAATTATGTAAGTGATAGAGGTGCTAATTATTGCTACAATGGCAATCATACTACAATATATAAATTATCAAATTAACATGTACACCTTAAATTTACAAAATGTTATATGTCAAATATATTTTAATTGGAAAAAAAAAGAAAGAAAAAAGAAAACACAGTGTTTTTTTTGTTCCTTCTAAAATGGAAATCAGTGGGAAATTAGATCCAGCTTGACATTAGGAATGCCAACAGGAAAAATAGCATGGTTGGTCAAAACTACCTATTATCTGTGATTGAATATGAACACAAAAACCATTATAAATATTTTTCCTTAAGAGAAAACAGAAGTAAAACCTTCCAAACCAAAGAGAAACTAAAGATTACCCAACATGTCAGGAAACATGAGCAAAGGGCTGGGGTAAGGGGGCACCTTAAAAACAAAAATAGATGAGCAAAAGCAACAAATAAAACATTGTGATTTCATACCAACTTGTGATATAAATTTGAATCTCAATATGGAATCTCAATCTATATATGGAAATATGAGATCATTAGCTTATTTAGTTAAACTATCAGATTACCTCAAGATCCAGAGAAGATTAGATTTCAAAAATACCTCAAAATTATTATCTCATACTCAAGTCAGTTCTTAAGTTTAGTACATGAGTGCAGGGCACATAAACAGTCCACCTCCGAGAATGCCTTAAAACTTGATTCTGTTGTATCCCTAATTCCATATTGTTTCAAACTACCTGAAAAAGAAAACTTTGATTTTTTTGCTGTGCTTATAGTAAACTATTGAAGAAGGGCTTAACAAATAATAGTGACTTTCTCAAGAAAACCAGAAATAAAAGTATCATTTCCTCTATGGTCATCCCCTAATAATTAGATTATATTGTTTGAAATTCACCAACCTTGGTTGTGTTAATTTTAATTCTATCTAATACCTATGGCTTATTTGAACAAATAAATGTAGCAGTAACTTATTATTTCAGAGTTTTAAAATATTATGTTACTCATTCCTTAAGATTATTTTATCAAGGGATACTAACTCATGGTAAATGAATGTAGTAAACTCTTACAGAAAAAAAACAAACAAACCCACAAAGGCTCCAGATTGCTAAACCATAAAAGGCGGCAAAGAACAAGTAGCCTTTAAAAATATTTTGATGAATAAATCCTACCTTTTATCTTGAGGTAAATTAGATTGCTAGCATTGCTGAGTGCTGGTAAAACACCTTTGGATCAATATGAATCTGTTTAACTATGGATTTCACCTCATAAAGTCGCCAATGGTGAGATGAATTGCATCTTTGCTTTCTTTGATCATGTTCATACTATTATTCAGCAACTGTGAAATTACTTATTTTTTCCATGAGTCATGTCAATCTCAAAATATCATATAACTTGATAACGTCACAAAGGCTGGTCATCCCATATACTGCTAAAACTGATTTATACCAAACATAAGTTAGAGATACATATGAGGATTCTAATTATTGTTTTACTATTTAGCAGAAGATAATGAAGCAGGCTGGGCACATAGGTTACCACAAGGATTTTTTTTTTTTTTTTTAACACAAGCAAAACCTATCTCCATCTGCTTCTTCATTTTGGGCGTGGTAAAGGAATGGGAAGATTTGATTTTTTTTTTCAACCTTACCTTGGTCTCCCATAAAACACTTTTAAAATGATCATATAATTTAATGTATTATAATTGTTTTTGTGGCAGTAGGAGGATTTCAACCCATCAGAGCAGAAATAGAACATTTTAGATATCTAAAAGAGAGCCAATGTACTATTCTCTGTGCTATTAAGTCATATTAATGGTTTAAATCATAATCAAGTATGTACATTTTTGTTCTAATTTTAATCTATGATATATGAATAAGGCTGTACTCACTTGCCCTTTGTTTTCTTCCCACGATCTATACATATGTGCATCTCAATTATCATGTAGATTCCGCAAAACAAAAATATATCACTCGTTTTCTATACAAAGATGGGACTGTGTGTGTGTGTGTGTGTGTGTGTGTGCACGCGGGCGTGCACAAACTTAGTCAACTTTTAAATACCACCTTTTCTGTACTTAAGATAGTCTAATTATATTCTTACTCAGTCTTGATGTAATTTAACAGATGTCCATACTTGGGCTCAGAGTACTTAGATGACCTTCTAAAGGACTTTCTAAAACCAAAAGGTACTCTAAGAAATTTGAACACATGTACCTCTTCTATCTACTTTATTCCATCTGCTCCCAGAAAGAAGCGTCCTGGGAGTTCTTCATGTTATGGTGAAGACTGTCCAAGCATTCGTTTACTCTCTTTCTCCCCACCATTGGCCTCTTTCTTTGGTGAGCAGCAGTTTAAAAGAAGAGAAGAAACTTTGTGCAAACCAATGAGCCAAGACAGTACTCAAAGGGATACTTCAGTTCTTTTGACAGGGATGCTATCAATGTCTGAATGATGTTTTCTTCTTTTGTACACATACACACAGACACGTATACATAGACCAACATGTGTGTGAACTTACATCTCTCTTTTTTCTTTCTTCAGCTTTGTTTCCTTAGCTACACTTACTAACCTAATGAGTTAATCTTTGGAAGAGAGGTATAAAGAAACTCATCCCATCTCTATATCTCCATCTAAACTCTTAAAAATATGCATTGGGAATTTATTATACTCTTACAAGTTTGAATGCACAGCAACCTTAGTTCCCATCTAGCTCTGCCCCTCAGCTAGCTCCCTGGCCATTCGGTTGCTGGATATGTGGGTGGGTGGATAGAAGGAAGGAAGGAAGGAAGGAAGGAAAGAACACATTGCTCCTTACACATTCTCTTCTTCCTCTTCTAATCAAACTGATCTACTGTTTACACAAAAGAGATTAATATTCTGTACTTTTATTATTATTATCAGTCTTTCTTATTTGGATTCTCTCTCCTCTCCTCTCCATGTATCCTAGTCACAGTAATCTTTCAGGACTGAGCTTAAGCCCTGTTTCTTCCAGGAAGCCTTACTAGACCATCCTGGCCTACAGGATATTTGCTGTTTTCTTCTAAATTCCTTCCAATTATTTTATTTCATTTGACATTATAACTGACTTTAGCTGAATTTTTATTTTCAAATATATGTTTGTTCTCTCCCCCTAAATTATAAATGCTTTCAGAGCAACAATTGTGATTTCTGTTTTTTGTTATATTCCACATCATTGTGTCATAGAGGTGTCTGTACATCTTGAATTGAAAATGTTTTCTCATGATAATAGCCTACACCTTATTAGGGTTTTAAGACACACCAAGAATGAATAGACTATAGGCCTCAGTCAAAACTGTGAAGTTACTACATAGTTATGCATATTTTATACATATTTTATGTATAACTATGTAGTAACTTCACAGCTACTACATATACATATACATAGCTTTATATGTATATGTAAATTTTTGATGGATATAAACTCTATTCTCAGAGGAAAAACTGGAACATACAAAATAACAATTAGTGATATGACTGATGTTTGGAAATATGAATGAATTAACTTTTTTAAAAAGGTTTATTTATTGAGAGAGAGAGAGAAAGAAAGAGTGCAAGTGGGGAGGGAGGGGGGAGATGGAGAGAGAGTCTTTTAAGCTGACTCCACGCTGAGCACAGAGCCGGACATGGGGCTGATCTCAAGACTCGGCGGAGACTGACCTGAGCTGAAACCAAGAGTTGGACACTTAACTGACTGAGATATCCAGGCACCCTTGAATTAACTTTCTAACATATAGTGTTAATGTCTCCATTTTTTTTCAGGTTTTTTTGTTTGTTTGTTTTGTTTTTTTTTTTTTTTTTTACTTTAGATGGGAGCTGAGTATCATTTCCAAGATTATAATAATTTCATCTTTAGGATTGAACTTTAAAACTTGAAGCATCTTTAGGTTGTACCAATTCTTTACTAAAATACAAAAAAAATATTGGGAGAGTAACATCAAAGATAGTGACAATATCTTGTCATAAGTTAGCCTTTAGGTGAATCAACAAGTTGCTGAATTAGATCTTGTAGGAGCTCAGGATATGTTTAACCAGTACTTGTTACAGGCCTTTCAACTAGTCATCTCCCTTAAAAATAAATCTCACTCCACCTCTGTTTCTGTGTCAAGGGACCTCAATCAGTTATAATTCTGTCTTGTCCCTGTGCTCACTCACTTCATCAGTTCTGGTGAATTCTGAACGTACCTTTGGGAATAGAAATTGGCATGTGCTGGTCCTTCCCTGTTTTGGGGAGCCAGCTGCCCAGACAGAGCCAACTGTTCTCTCATCAGATGGGTCCCCTCATGCTGTACATTTTACACAGGTACCCCTACATGGTGAGGTACATGGTGAGGTCTGGGGTTTCTATTGGAATCTGACTCCGGTTCATTATTCTGAAAAATTATTGGGTTTAGAATCTAGAGACATATTATGACTACATAGTTAAGGTCAAAATGCTACTATAAGTATGAACTTTATCATTCATACAGGCCACTGTTTTGTGAAAATAAGGAAAATATGTAGAATGGAGTCAAGAAGCCCTGAAGGGAGATCTGTTTTTGTTTTTATTTTTTAAGTTTTTATTTAAATTCCAGTTAGTTAACGTACAGTGTGCTATTAGTTTCAGTTGTACAATAGAGTGATTCAGCATTTCCTGTTAAGTCATCCATCCTATCCACATGTATTGGAAGAGCTATTGGAAAACAGGTCTCCCCACAGGTAAGGCATTTTAGGGAAACAAAAGGCAAGATAGGTTCTACCTGGTCCTTGGACCAGGATCTTGTGCCTTTCTGAAAAACTGGATGAACTTTTGGATAATTTGGAATTATAATGGCCATACTGAGGATTCCTTTGTTTTCAATAAGTCCACCTTAAGGGGCAACTTTAAAAAAGACAATGAAATGCATTCTTTGATTGATATGCAGAAGTTTCTCAAAGATAAAATGACTTCAAAAACAGTTCTAAGAAGATCCTTACAGCAAACAAATTAGTGAAAGATTTTGGCCATTTGTGCAAGTAAACTTAAGAAACTCAATTGGCCAGAAACACAATTTGGATCCAACTATTCTTTTGAGCTTTGTACTTGAGATAAGGCTAAAATTCCTAAAATAAAAGGTACAAGATCTCTGCCTATTTACATGTTGCCTATATATATATATATATATATGTTATAGATATATGTTATTTTTCTACCTGCAGATGGTATTGCCAAAATTAATTTGTCAAGAGCCCTATTTAACTGGCTTAGAGAAAATTAAATATATGTCAAGTATACTCTCAGAAATTTAGAAACTAACCCAAAAGTTTTTCAAGTTTATATTATCTTGGATAATCTTTAATAAATAAAAGCTAATTTAATAATTTAAAGCTGATTTAAACTTACCGGTTTAATAAAAGCAGATGTGCCTTCAAAACTTGTCAACAAGAAAAATAATATAATAGTTAACTATTTGATGTCTAATTCAAGTATAGTCATTAAAAAAATAAGTAATTTAAATTATGTAAATAAAATCAAAGCTTATACTAAGTTAAACTACATCATGGATATTCATTGAATATATAAATCATTTCCAAATAATATAAAATAAAATGTTAAACATAAGCTTATCTACTTTTGGCTTTTTCATTTTTACGGAGAGACAAAATACATTTGAGCCTATTAATAAACATGTTTTATGCCACAGTGAGAAAAGTTTGTTATGAAGAAGAGTATACTTCTAAAAGAGATGAAATTTTCAAAATCATAACAGACTACTTTGCATAACTATGTAAGTTGAAAACCAAGATCAGATGAAGTAAATAATTTTGTAGGGAAATACAGCTTGAAAAAAATTATCCCAGTAGAGATAGAAAGTCTAAACCAACCAATTTCCATAGAAGAAATTGAAAAGCAATTAAAGCACTATCCTAGCAAGAGTCCAAGGCCAGATAATTTCCTAGGAAATTCTACCAAGTATCTAAAGACCAAATAATCAAAATACTACCTATATTGTTCCAGAAAATAGGAGAGCAAAAGTGAAAACCTCAAAACATTTTTATGAAGCTAGTATACAGTAATAACACAAAGATAGCATAAACAAAGGAATCTACAGATAAATTATTAGAAATTATACTTGAGGCAAACATATAAAATGTATGGCATTCTATATATCAGCAAATCTGTAATAATATCTCTTATAACATCAAAATTAACAAACACGTATGAATATATCTAACAAAGAATGTACAAAATTCTAAGCAAAAAAAACTATAAAAAATGATTGAGAGTTTAAGGTAATGAAAAATAAACCAGGGGTGCCTGGGTGGCTCAGTTAGTTAAGTGGCTGCCTTCGGCTCAGATCATGATCCCGGGGTCCTGGGATCGAGCCCCACATTGGGTTCCCTGCTCAGCAGAGAGCCTGCTTCTCGCTCTCCCTCTGCCTGCCTCTCTGCCTACTTGTGGTCTCTATCTCTCTGGCAAATAAACAAGTAAAATCTTAAAAAAAAAAAAAGAAAAAAGAAAAATAAACCAGAGATTGGGAGAAAATATAGGCAAAACATATCAATTTTGCACATATCATATCAGATAATGGATGTGTGTATTCAAAATATACAGAGAGCTCTTAAATTCGATTTAAAAAAGCAACCCAATTAAACAGTTGGCAAAAGATCTAAATCAACAACTCATACAGCAAATAGCATATGAAAAATATATCTACATCATCTGTAATTATGGATTGTAAAATAAGACATTGAGATATCACTACACATCCATTAGAATGTCAAGAAAAACAAAAACAAAACAAAACAGAGCAAAAAACCCAGAAAACAATACCAAATACCGCAAAGGTGTGCAACAATAGGAACTCTCATTCATCACTTGGGAAAACCGCAGATTGGCACAACTATTTTGGAAAACTCTTTGACATTAACTACGGAACTAAATATATGTTATAACATGACTAACACATTTTACTCTTGATTATATATCCAACAGAAATGTTATTCTAAGAGTCATGTACAAGAATGTTTACAGCATCTGTTTTTACTGGCCCCAAAGTGTAAACTTAAATATCCTTTAACAGTAAATGTGTAAACTGCAGCATATTCATTCATACATTGGAATTCTGTAATGAAAATGAACAAACTATAGCCATGCAGCAACACAGATGAGTTTCACAAACATAATGTTGGGCAACAGAAGCCACACACAAGAGTACATACTATATTTATCCATTTATATAAAGTAAACTGCAATGCTTTGATGGGAAAGAAAAACAGAAAAGTAATTTTCCTGGTAATCAAGATCATGGTTATCTCTGGGAAGAGGAAAGGGTAGTGCCTGGATGGATGCATAGAGCAGCTTCCAGAGTGTTAACAGTGTTTCATTTTTCCCTCTGAGTGGTGGTTGCATATGTGCTCACTTCAGGATCCATTGCCGAGCTACACAAGGTTTAAACTTATCCAAACTGAGCACCCAGTTTTGTCATGAATGTATCAGTGGGGCTACCTTTACATCAGTGCATTCATTCATTCTTCATATATTGATCAGTAGCAAACACTATGTTCCAGGCCAAATTTCAGTGATGGAAGCTGAAGTTATGACAAGCCAAGCAGGCTGTCCCTACTCTCCGGGAATCTACTCTTTGGCAATGACTAATCTGTTCTCCATTTCTTTCTTTTCCTTTTCTTTTCCCTTTCTTTTCCCTCCCTCCCTCCCTCCCTTCCTTCTTTCCACTTTGAGAATGTTATATAAGTGGATTCATATAGTATGTTACCTTTGGGGACTGTCTTTTTCATTAATCATAACTCTCCAGAGATTCATTCAAGTTGTTACATGCATCAATAGTTTGTTCCTTTTTATCATTGAGTAGTATTCCATAGGATAGGTATACCACAGTTGAACCATTTATTTTTTGAAGGACATCTGGCTGTTTCCAGTTTGGGGCTATTACAAATAAAACAGAGACAACTATAAATTCACTTTATTACATGGAAACTATATAGTAAAGACACAGATCAAAAATAAGCAGATAGCAGTCCTGGTGCATTTTAACAGATTATAATTACAAAAGGACTTTGTAAATAATATTTTGAAAGAGAAGTAATTAAGAGTTTTGTAATTTAATATTTCATTTATCTTTTTATCTGGACTGCATTGAATCACATATTCACAACCTCTAAATAATATTCTGATATTTTTAATTCACATGAAATAAAATATTTTTTATTAGCTGGAGGCATTTTTAAAGTGAAAAAGTAGATTACCTATAAAAAGAAGAACTCACAGTTTCCTACAGTAAAATCTTAAAATCACCACCAGGGTGTATCCTTCTCATTGTCATCTCCAAGTTATGGAAATAAACTGCTTTAGCATTTGTAGAATGGCATGTTTATCATTTCCTTGAACCTTCAAAATAACCTTATGAAGTAGATGTTTTAGGAAGCATGTTTTTCCCCCTGATGAAGAAAATAAGGCCCATAGAAAGTAACTTATGCCAGATCATGAAGTCAGACATCTAGAGAACCTGGAATCCTATCCACATGCAGTCCCTGTTTACCAAGTTTTTACCAAATTAATGGAATTGGGAAAGCATCCAATGGGGAAGAATTGGGAAAATATCTGATAGGAAAGAAGTCAAACCAAACAAACCAAATGAAACATATCTTGATAAACAAACACGTATTTCACATCAAGTTAATAAGAGTGGCACTGGAAATCAATAGAACAACACTATACACTGAAATAAGAATAGAGAAATATGGTAAAATAGAGAGTAAGAGCATGAGCTTTGAAAATAAATAGGCCTCTGTTAAAATCTTGTGTTTTTTTTTTTTACTCTCTCATCTTTGATATTTTACACTTGCCAGCTGAGGGTCTTTTGCCAATTATTTAAACTCTTTGGGATTCAGTTTCCTGATTTCTAAAATGGACATAAAACTACATGCATCACAAAGTTACTCAAGTATTAACATAATATTTAAAAAGTACATAGTCTGGGACATAGCAAACAATAAGCTCAATAAATTCTGTTTAGAAGGATACACTATTTTCCTTTAAAGTGTGGAGGTTTGGTGGAAGAAGAGGGAATATACTAGGCAAGTGGGAAATAATGTGGTAGACATTTTACAAAGGACTGAGGTTGGAGGTTAAATTTGTCAGCATCAATTAGGTTGACATATAGACTGATATTGTGATTTGTAATGTATAACAGATTTCTGTTCTTCATCCCTGTTCCTGTCACAGAGCTCCTAAAACCCTTGAAATTTCCTGAGTGATGAAAAACAATAAAGGTGTCTTATTATATTAATGAGGTGATTTTTGGAAAGCCCCCAAGTAAACTACAAATGGCAGCTAGTTGCCAGGGGAACCAAACTTCTGATTAGAGGGTGGGAACTTTTAGTACCATCTCCTTACTTTTGGGGGGGGATGGGCTGGAGACTCTTTTTTTTTTTTTTTAGATTCTGGAGACTCATTTTAATTACTAATGGCCAATGATTGAATCAATCATACCTATGTAATAATGCAGCCTCCATAAACCCCCAAAAGGATGAGGTTGGGAGAACTTCTGGGTTAGTGAACACTTGGAGATTTGAGGAAAGTGGCTTGTTCAATGTATGGAAGTTCTGCACCCCTTCCCACATACTTTGCCCTATGCATCTCTCCCATTTGACTATTCCTGAGTTGTATGCTTTTATGATAAACTGGTAATCTGGTAAATAAAAGGTTTCTTTGAGTTCTGTGAGCTGCTCTAGCAAGTTAAACCCAAGGAAGGGCCCATTAGAACATCCAGTCTATTGCCAGCCAGTCAGAAACACAGGTGACAACCTGGAGTTTTGATTAGCATCTGAAGTGGGGTGGAGGGTATTTTCATAGGGCTGAGCCCTTAACCTATGGGATCATGCACTATCTTCAGACAGATATTGTCAGAATTGAGTTTATTGCTTGGTGGTGAGGGAAAAAACTCACACATTGGAATTGGTGTCAGAATCATACAGACCATCTCTGGAGCAGCTGAATAGTGTTTGAGAAATGAACAAGAAGGAAAGGGGAGCTAACACTTGTTTCTCTTTGAAGTCTTGATAATTGTATTGCATTTTGGGTTTTGAGAAACTGCAAGCAAGTAGTTATTTTCAAATTACTTTTCAGCTGCTGGTCTATGTTTCTTTGAGCAGAACACAATACTGAGCCATGGATCTGGAAGGCTATAGACTCAAAGGGGAATGTTATTATTAAAGAATCATGGGAAATGACTAATTTTTGGTTGGGCATTTTGTTTTGTGCATGGAAAAGATTCTGCAGAGAGAAAAAATGAGCCTAAATGAGCCATGTTAGGGTTTTATGCATGTTATTTCATTCATTCTTTGCTCTAATCTCCATTTATTAGAGGATTATTATTCCCATACCAATAATAGGAAAATTGGGGCTCTGAGCGCTTAAATTACTTCTTCATAGTTGCACATTATATAAGGGACTAGAATTATATCCAATGCATGTTTGATCAGCAAAACCCTTGCTTTCTCTTATACCCTCCAGTCAACAAAAGATAAATAGTACAATACCTAGAGAACAAAGAATATTGGTTCAACACAGTTTCCATGATAAGCATAAAATATTTTTTTTTTTTAAATTTTTTTTTAAAGATTTTATTTATTTATTTGAGAGAGAGAATGAGATAGAGCATGAGAAGGGGGAGGGTCAGAGGGAGAAGCAGACCCCCTGCTGAGCAGGGAGCCTGATGCGGGACTCGATCCCGGGACTCCAGGATCATGACCTGAGCCAGAGGCAGTCGCTTAACCAACTGAGCCACCCAGGTGCCCAAAATATTCTTTAAAATATGATTTTCTTCCACTGACTTCAATGTTTAATAGATAGCCTTATGATTTTTAAATTTAAGTTCATTTATATCCATATGATTTTAATTCATTTATTAAACAGTTCAGGGATGAGGGTGTCAAATATCTAATATCCAAGTACGTTCATGTGTTTGTGTGTAAATGGATGCTTGTGTGTGTGTGCGCATTAATGTGTATGTATTTATATGTGTATATGTCTATGTGTAGTCTTAAGCAATTACAAAATGGATTTCCAATACCTTTCAGATGTGGAACCTCAGGGACTAGGTATGCCCAAATTATCTCAATACTTATAACAACTTTGTAAATTGAAAACCCCATCCATCATTTTGTAGTTGAAGAAACTTAGAATTAGAAAGATTATAAGTCAAAATAAACCATAGACCAAATCAAACCCTGTGCTCCTCTTCTCATTCCCAGAAGGCATGAATCCAGTTTACTAATTCTATATACCCTGTGTGTAGTTACAAACCCAGCGCATGTCAGAATGAATGAATAAATGAATAAATGATTTAGACTCCATGCAGATAGTTTATGCATGTGTTGATATGTTTCACCTGATGTGTGTTGAATACCTGTGTGTTCAGCCTGTCATTTGCAACTCACTCCCATCCACTCCTAAGCCTCATGCCTACGTAGTTTTTGAAGCAGTGGTAGTATCTCTCCTTCCTTTGAATAAGAGATTTTATACTAGAATTACACTTTGATAATCATTCTAATATTAAATAAAACATAATTATTACAAATAGATTGTTATGTAGAGATTTCTCCAAGTGGAGGAAATAGTAGGCATGACTCAACTAGATGGAGTTTTTCCTTTTTTTTGTACAGCCTTATTCAGAAGCCATATACACTAAAAGGTAACACATTTAGCTAAGTCCAGGATATTTTCCAATGGATAACTAGCAGAAATTCAAATTAAGGAATAATTCTTTGCAAACATTTTTTTTTAAGATGAAGTTGATTAACTGACAAGAGATTAAAAAAGATTTAGAGATTTTAAGCACCAAGGTCAACAAGGAAAGTATAAATCATTATGCCTTAGAAGAGTTAAGGATTTCCCAGATTATCTATCTTATCAAAAAGCTTCAGAAGTCAAATGCTAAAGGAGTCCAAGGAAGGACATTTCTATGGCTTCACAAAGAGACCATGGTAAAGTCAGGGCTAGAACAAAGACCTCCTACTCCCAGTTAAATTCCTTTTATCATTCTACCATTGGATGTGAGCAAATCTGTTGCACTATGAGTTGTCTCCTAAAACTAATCCGTATCTTAGTATAATACTCCCTGCCTTCCTGGTTCTACCAGCACTACAAAAAGCACAGTAGACAAAAATTCTACTACACTCACCATAGAATCCTCAAGACATAACATATGCCTTGGAAATATATGATGCTCAACAAGTATTTATTGACAAGGTGGTTTTCCTTGAGAGTAGAAAATGATGAAAAAAAAATGACATGAAAATATGAAAAAAAGGAGCCAACTGTACTCATGAAGAAGTTGAATTTTATTTCTATTCAATCTTATTCATTTGCCAGGAGAAAACAAAATAAAACAAAATAAATCTTACTCCTTCACAATATGTCTTACCAAGGTGAGTGGGCAGGATCCTAAATGTGATTTATTTAAATCAAATCTCATTTACTCAGAATATAAACTTGTCTATGCCCCAGTGACTGTGGGAGCTGTTCTGTAGCACATGTGTAATACAGTAATAGCATCATAGCTGAATCAGGATCATGGGCTGGCAAACTAAAATGAAGTTACAGATGATTCCAACTGTACTTGGTTTTTTGTTTTTTGGGTTTTTTTTTAAAGATTTATTTATTCATTTGAGAGAGCGAGAATGAGAGAGAGTACATGAGAGGGGGGAGGGTCAGGGGGAGAAGCAGGCTCCTCGCCAAGCAGGGAACCCGACGCGGGACTCGATCCCGGGACTCCAGGATCATGACCTGAGCCGAAGGCAGTCGCCCAACCAACTGAGTCACCCAGGCGCCCTCCAACTGTACTTGGTTTGAGAAGGTCTAGGTACATGGCCAGGAAATCACTTCAGACACTAAATTGATGGTAGTAAGAATGCTCAAAACTCTACATAGTAAGATGGCATGGGTCTGTTCTTGAATATATATTTTTTCTAACTATGTAATCCTCACATCACTTCATATCCCCAGTTTGAGTTTCCTTATCTGTAAATGACATACAATGGTTAAAATATTTCCCCTGTTGCAAAGGTCATTTTGAGGATAAAATAAAGCAATGTATAGAGAATATATAAACATTCCCTTATAAACTGTAAAGCACAGTAAAAGCACAATAGATCAATTAGAATAATGCTATGGTGGTAATTATTTTGCAATCTATAAATATATCAAATCAACAAGTTGTACACCTTATATTTACCCACTCTTATATGTCAATTTTATCTTGGTAAAGTGGGAAAAATATTGGTGCAGGCCATATTAAACAACAAAAAAGAGAGTAGCAAAATATTAGGATCAGTGATTTGGGAGTCAGGAAATTTGCATTTAAATCAGATTCTGACACTAACCTGTGGTATAATTGGATAATTACTGAGCTGAACAGTATCTCCTTAAAATATCCTTTTAATTAAATCTCCCCAAGCCTCTATTTTATCTCATTTCTTTTCTTTAGAGAAACAGGGTAATTGTATGATTTTCAGCTATGAAGAAAGAAAGCCTCTGAAGTGAGAAAGTATAATGATGAAACAACACTATAGAATTAGGTTTTTAAGAAAACCCAATTATTGCTTAGTCTTTCAACCTTATCTCATCTGAATGTCCCACCTACTGTAGCACCCAAGTATCAGAAGCTACAATAATAAACACAAAGGCACTCTCTCATCAGAGATACTGATAGAAAGGTAAATTAAGATTTGAACAAAAATGAAGTAGGACAGCTCTATTTTCTAGGAAGTCTCATAATTTTCTAAAGAAAAAAATCAGATGGAATATAATAAATATGGCAGACCTGTTCTGCCTTAAATATATCAAGGAACAATAACTCAGAAATATAGGAATTTTGTATTTCAAAGAAGATCTTTGATGTCAACATTATGTTTTAAAGTAAATCTAGCAAACTGTAGAATTGCTACTAATATAATTCATGCTTTAGAACTTTAATTCCCATAGACTTCCATAAAGATGACTAATGGTAGTCAGGAATTTGCTGTCCAAATAATACTATTCCTTTATTAAGTATCTTTTTTTAATAAAGTATTATACCAACCAATGTTTAGGCATTCACATCCAAACAGATAAATTTTATATATACATTTAAGGAAGTATTTTCAGAGTTCCAAATCATTTATCTTATTATTCATTTACTTAGATCTTCCTCACTCTCTTTCCTATGAAATTATTGGGAAACTGTCCTTTTGAAATCAAGCAACTAGGCAGCTGCTTTCATCTGAATTGAACATTCAGTGGAAAATAATCATGCATTTATGTGACATTGAATTGATTTAATTTTACATCTGTGTCCACATTGCTACTACCAAATCTCGGTGCAGTTGTAAATTTAGCAGCCAGATTCTTGGTGCCAAGGTGGAATAATATATTCTATATTTCTAGGTGTTGTTATTGATTAATATGGAGGATATCTAAGAATTCCTAGATTTCCCTTCCAGAGTATTGAACCCCACTACAGATCCATTCCATCTCTAAGCCCACAATACCTTGGCCCAAAAGCTCTCAAATTGTTTCAGACATAAGAGACAGACATCACAATAACTCTGAAATTGAGAGCCTAGGACCATGGTGATAGAATTACTAGCTATGTAATTCCTATGAGCTCTGTAATTCTAAATTCATTTAGAAGTCTAAATACCATGGGGTTTATTATAGGCTGAATTGTACCCCCATTTCCCCCCCCAAAAAATTCACATATTAAAGTCCTAACCCCTAGTACCTCAGAATGTGACTATATTAGGAGATAGGGCCTTTAAAGAGCAGTTAACATGAAATGAGGTCATATGGGTGGGCCCTAATTCAATATGACTGGTGTCCTTATAAAAATAAATTAAAACACAGATATGCACAGGGGAAAGACCATGTGAAGACAAAGAGAGAGAAAACAGTCGTTAAAGCCAAAGAGAAGGGCCCTCAGATGAAACCAACCCTGCTGACACCTTGATCTTGGACTTTTAGTCTTCAGAATCATGAGAAAATAAATTATTTAATCTATCCAATCTGTGTTACATAGTTATGGCAGCATTAGCAAATGAACACTTCTGGAATTTATCAACCCTTTTTAAGGGAAAGACCTGGAACTTTTCTTACTTAAAATCCATCCCTCATAACAAACTCTATAAACTCATTTGCCCAAGACTCTCTTCAAATCTGGGTTTATTAAAAAAAAAATCACTCATGCCAATACGCAGCTTTCATGGGTCACTAAAATTATGTGAATGCCTGGATTCTCTCTCTTACTCTTAGTGCAGGACCATATATGAAATGGAAAGATGGGCTCACCTTCCGGATTCAAAGGACAAGAACCTAGATCTCATGAGTATCCATCCCTGTAAGGAAGACAGCTTTGCATATCTTTGTGAAAATAATAGTCTATATGAGGCATGTAAGATGACAGCAGCTTTCTGTCATTTACCATCAGGTTATATCCCCAGGAACTAGGATTTCATTTAATATTGAGAAGATAGGCATTTTTTAGTGAAAATGGAGAATGTTTCACTTAATATTCTCTACTAACTAAAGAAAGAGGAATGAAAGTTTGTATTTGTTTTTGTTTTTTCATTGTGCCTACTAGATAATAGAATGGGCTGCATCAAACAGAAGCAGAAAAGCAGGGCCTTCTGTTATGTGCCCCCAGGAACATCCAAGTTCATATCTGCAGCCTTACTGATTTAGTAACTCATATAATATTTTATAATTCACATTTTCTCATGTTTTTTCATATCTGAAATCAGGAAGCATTTTACCATTGTTTGTGTTTTAAATTCTAAATGGCATTTTTTTCTTAGAAATATCTTATAATCAATAACATCTAAATTCCATGAAATATAAAAATATTTCTGAATGGTAAAACTATTAGTTAGCTTGGGTTAAGAGAAAATAAATGTGTCCTTTTATTTGGTAAAATTACCATACACTTTTTACTTTTAATTGTAAATCAATTATTCTCTTTAAGAAGCCATACATTTCCAACACTACCATCTTCAAATTCCTGGGTAGTGGAAAAGTACTTTTCCAATCATTGCTTGCTCAGGGTAGGAAAAGAAAAACTAAAATTCAATTTAACAATGACCTAACAGATTGTTTCTAGTTCCTACTAATAAGGAACAATTACTATATTTAAAATACTAGGAAGTCATAGGGTCTGTATATCCTACATTCTAAGTTCATGTAGAAGACTAAATCCCTTGGGAGTTGTCATGGGATGATTTGTGTCTCCTATCTGCAACTGGTCACCTGCAAATCATACTTATTCCTTTAGTTTCACTTCTCAGCCCAGACCACCTTTCATACTAACTGATGAGCAATCAGTCATCCTGAATTTTTTTTTTTAAGTTTTTTTTTAAGATTTTTATTTATTTGACAGAGAGAGACACAGCGAGAGCAGGAACACAAGCACAGGGAGTGGGAGAGGGAGAAGCAGGCTTCCCGCCGAGCAGGGAGCCCGATGTGGGGCTCGATCCCAGGACCCTGGGATCATGACCTGAGCCGAAGGCAGATGCTTAACGACTGAGCCACCCAGGCTCCCCTATTTATTTTTTTAAAAGATTTTATTTATTTATTTGACAGAGAGACACCGCAAGAGAGGGAACACAAGCAGGGGGAGTGGGAGAGGGAGAAGCAGGCTTCCCGCCGAGCAGGGAGCCCGATGTGGGGCTCGATCCCAGGACCCTGGGACCACGACCCGAGCCGAAGGCAGACACCTAACGACTGAGCCACCCAGGCACCCCCAAGTAGCTATGTCTTGAAGGGTGGCTACTCTACTGCCACCAGCAGCTAAAAAAAAAAAAGTTAAATTCTCCCCAACAGCCTCCAGAGGGAGTCTGATCCCACTGACTCTGATTTTGGGCTTCTAGCTCCCATAATTGTGAGAGAATAAATTCCTAGGAGTTTTTGTGTTTTAAGTGACCCAGTTTGTGGTAATTTGTTATGGCAGCCCTAGGAATCTAATATCCCCTATTTTCCTGATCTTCCAATATTTTCTAGGCCCCTGACGAACCAAACCATTTCTTTCTATAAAAAAGTAGATGATCAGGTACCGCACCCAAAGCTGTCTTTAGGAGAATTTTTCCTCACTCCACTGTTCATTATCATTCCTGAATGGAATGGTAGTGCAACTGTAATTCATTGTCCATGCCATATATTCAAGCAGCAGGGCCATTTGCTCTGTAGCATAGTTTTGCAGCAGACTCTTTTCTTGTGCAGAGCCTCACTCAAAGTGAAGTCTTTTATGTGATCTGGTTAATGGGTTGGAACAAGTGTGTAATATGTTGCTTTTTAGAACCCAAGGAAGCTTACAAGACATTGTGTTTCCTTCATAGAATAGGTGTGGGATTCAACAATGTGTTCTTTATTTGTAGAAGATGCCCTAACGTTTCACAGATCACTGGTCTCCTAAAAACTTCACGGACATTACAAGCCCTTGAATCTTCATGGGTTTTTGATCTCCCATTCTCTAGAGTATGTGTGTCTTACTAAAACCTCCAACAGACTTATCACTTTGTGCTCATCTTGTTCTGATAAAAATCTATTCAATATACTATTCCAATTCAGACAGTCTAGATCTAGAGGTTTCTGGTTCCCTCTGATAATATAACAGAGGACAAAAAAGTTTACATAGCCCTGGGACAAAACCATAAATGTATTTGGGTATCCAACTGATGAGAATGTAAACTATTTCCAATCCTCCTTCCTGATAAGTATGAAAAAGACGACACACACCAGCTCAGTGGCCAAATACCATACACCTGAAGCCCTGATAATTTACTTTAGCAAAGATAACACTTCTGGCATAGCAGCTGCAATGGTAGCTACCACTTAGTTGACTTTGTGATAGTCCATTATCATTTTACAGGTTCTGCCTAACTTCTGTGGTGCCCAAAGTAGTGAATTAAATGGGAAAATGATAGGAAGCACCATTATCACATGCTTTAGGTCTTAAAGGTTGGCACTAATTTCTGCTATCACCACACTGAATGTGATATAATTTTGTATTTATTAACACCTTGCTGAGAAATTTTAGAATTTTCTTATCTTTCCCTACTATAATAGTTCTTACCCCACACATCGAACAATCAATGTGAAGCTTCTGTCAGTTACGTGTCTACTCTGACTAAACATGCGCAGATGGGATATGACCACCAGGCGGGATCATTAACCTAATGTACTGAGTCCATTGATAACTCGTCCTTTTAAGTCCCTATTCTAAAAGTGGAGCCATGGCGTTGTTTCTGTTCCCTGGTTATTAATGTCAGCTTCATCCTTTGCCAAATGGTCTTCAAAATGTTTGAGTATTGCCTTTGTCTGGTGTACAGTTAACCAAATAAATGGCCATACGTATCTTTTGTGGAGGGCTGCAGAAATCATTACCCTATCTCTACAATATGCACACAGAAATCATTACCCTATCTATACACTGTTGTGATATTGTTGGGACATTCCTCCCAAGGAGCCTGCTTATACTTCAGTCACTGTGTCCTGAGTCCAAAAACTTAGTCAGGTCTGGAAACTGGGCAAGGAATTGTGTCTTTTATGAAGTGGTTGCATTCAACCTCTTGATTAATCATCCATGATTTGTCTTGGATTTGGAGATTGAGCAATACCTTTGTTGCTGGCCCATCTAACTTGCCTCTATACAGATACTATGCTCTCTTCACTATTCCACAACTCTCTGTGGGATAGTGCCACTCCCAGATGACTCTTTGATGTTACTAGTCGTTACAATAATTGCACCTATCTTGTTTGAGTCAACACCACCATCTGCCTTCTGTTATTTTTAGCGCTGTTTAATACCCATTGCAGTCAGAGAGCCCTTTTATATAACATCTCCTCTTACCATAAGCCTTGTCTTACAGAGGTCAGCCACCACTGTATGTCTCAGTGATGCCAGTTTCTCTCTTACCAGAGCTTTGGTAAATGAATGTCCCCTAGGAATTCCCAGAGAATATATCATCTTGTGTTTTTTCTGGCCTTAATTCTAAATATTGGCCTGGTGGCCAGGAAAGGTACAGATCTGAAGATGATAAGTATATACAAACAATGAATCATGGAACACTACATCAAAAACTAATGATGTAATGTATGGTGATTAACATAACATAAAAAAAAAAAAGAGACCTCTGCTTTGTCTTCAAACAAATGGGGAATTCAAGTCTTTAACAGGGATGAATGGGCCAACATTTTTGTTGGTATCACTGTTCCATGCCTTAGCATTCCACATTTTCTTAATCAGGGACCCTACCTTGATCTGGAAGAACTTTGAAAATTTAAATACCTCTCTGATCCTTTTATAATTAAGTTTTGGGTTATATCACAAGTTTTTTCTATCTTCTAATTGTAGGAGATAAGAACCTCTTTATATACCTTTAATATGTTAAGTATCCTAGGCTTTTACATTGAATGCCTCCAATATATTCATGCTCAAGTTCCACACTCTTTATCATTACAATTTCTTTTGTATTTCTCAAACACCTGATACACTTCATGTGCTGGTTCATTTTTTCCACTGTATCATACCAGTTAAATTCTATGTGAAGATTGAAGATTGCAGCACTACCATCCACTATGGGCTATTCATGTTCCACCTACCACCAGTGGTCGAGTTCTCATTGCTGGTGAGCTGGTGGTTGATTGAGCTCCAAAATGTTAATTCAAACTTTCTTGGACTTTTTCTGGTGCCAGTCCAGGTTTCCTAGGAGGCAGACTCAGCTAGAGATTTGCAACTAAGATGTTTATTATTAAGTGTTCTTGAGATCAACACATTTAAGGGAGTGAATGATGTAGGTTTGTGAAGTGACAATTGAATTGTGATAAAGTTGAAACAAAGTTCTCAGCTGATTGTACAAGGATAACTGGAATTGAGATAGCTCGGGCGCCTGGGTGGCTCAGTTGTTAAGCGTCTGCCTTTGGCTCAGGTCATGATCCCAGGGTCCTGGGATCGGGCCCCGCATTGGGCTCCCTGCTCGGTGGGAAGCCTGCTTCTCCCTCTCCCATTCCCCCTGCTTGTGTTCCCTCTCTCGCTGTGTCTCTCTCTGTCAAATAAATAAATAAAATCTTAAAAAAAAAAAAAATTTAGAATTGAGATAGTTCTTTGGAGTTGTCCAAAATTGGAGAAATGGGTCTGAGACTTTATTCCCTTGCAGCTACCAATTATAACCTTGAGTAAAATAGCTTTGTTCAGCCAAGGCCAAATACCAGAGAAATATTTAGCTAACAGTTATCATCTACCATCACTTTTACAGCTGCAACAATGAATACTTCAATCTTGGGGAGGAACATAGCATCTATTACACCCACAGTTTAGAATTAAAATGAGTTATTCACTTTCTTCGTATTCTCTCCCCACCACCCCCAACAAAACACATGCTTGCTCATTTGCTATGATCTCTGCTGAGCACAACCTAAAGCTTAGGTGTACATATTATTGTCCAAACATGGTATTTTGTCATCATTTTTCAAATATATGACAGTTTTAAGACTATTATATAAACATGGAGGAAGCAGTATGGAGGTATGGAAGCCAGATCATGAGACAAGATAGGAACTTGGATAATGGGTGGAATATACACCCCCACTCACCCAACAAGAAATGGCACAAATTCCACTCACAGACTTAAGCCCCTTACAACTTTATGTAGTAGTGTAATTGGTTGACATCTCTGGAAAAAATCAATATCCAGTATGTTTAAAATATTATCTTGGTCTAGAAAAGAGGAAGAAGCCTGCCTGATTTATGTATATTATCTTTGGAAGGCTAACCATTCGACCAACTTATGAAAATTATTTCCTCCAATAACTGGGAGAAACCAAGTCTTTTACTTTTCTCTTTTGATGGCATTGTTACTACTGAGTATAGTTTATATATTCTCCTCACATAACTTCTCACACTGAGAACAGCTCGGAGATCTCAAGGTCAAATCAAATAAAAATTAAAAAAAAAATTTAATTTGATTGCATTTATTACATGCATCTATAAAGTGATTTATCTTCAGATGCCAGATACCTTTTCCAGGATACTTTTTTTTCAGTTTCTTTAGTGAAATTCTGAACTCCATATCTTTGATATTTATGCACCTGCTTTTATCCTTGACCTTATTTGATCCTATAACATTTTTATGTTTCCTGCTTTCTTATTTTTCCTTCCCATGCTTCCTATTCATTAATTTCTGCTAAGAAAAATTGTCTGCATACTGCTGTGTCTCATATATTGATTAAAAATGATGATACAGTCTCTATGATTGATACAAAAAATATATTAATGTAAGAACAAAAGTTTGTAGGTTAACCTAAGTATTATTGATTCCTTGGGACTGGATAATTTTTTTCAGAGTCCTTTAAATATTCTGAGAGGGCAGTGTCTCATACTGGAGCATTTTCAAAACGGAGTCTTAGCTGTCCCTGTTAAAACCAAAACAACATTGAAAACAAAATCCCTCCACTGCCTTTCAAATCAGTTTACATTTTTCTGAGAGGCCAACTGTGAAAAAATTATATTTTTCTTTTCTGCTTTTTATTGTGAGATATTACATAAATATTAATGAGCACATATAAACTATATTTTATTTATACCTTCTCCTTTTTTAATTTTTTCAGTTTTTCCAAAAAAACAATTTGTTTTATATTCTCTCTTATAAATTTACTCTTAAATAAGTGTTTGCATCTTGAAAGTTTCCTTTCTTGGATTTTCTTCAGATATATATATATATATTTTCTAATTTTTTATTTGGAAGCCTAGTTCATTTACTTTCAGGTTTTCCCCTTTTTATTTTTTTCTTTCTTATTTGCATATGAATATCTAATTATCCCAGCACCATTTGTTAAAAAGACAATCCTATCCATATTGAATTAATATGGTTCTGTTGTCAAAAGTCAGTTGACCTTAAAAATGAGGGCTTATTTCTGGATTCATTTCTGTTCCATTGATCATGTCCCTACTTGCCACATTGTTTTGATTACTGTTCCTTTATGGTAAAATTTTTTTTTTTAAAGATTTTATTTATTTATTTATTTATTTGAGAGAGAGAATGAGAGAGAGAGAGCATGAGATGGGGGAGGGTCAGAGGGAGAAGCAGACTCCCCGCTGAGCAGGGAGCCCGATGCGGGACTCGATCCCGGGACTCCAGGATCATGACCCGAGCCAAAGACAGTCGCTTAACCAACTGAGCCACCCAGGCGCCCTATGGTAAATTTTTTAATCAGGGAGTTTAAGATCTTCACTTTTGTTCTTCTTTTGCAAAACTGAGCTGGTTATTCCAGGTCTTTTTCATTCCATATAATATTTATGTCAATTAATAGGGAGGAAGAAGTCTGCTGTGATGTTGCTAAAAACTGGATCTATAGATACATACATTTGGGGCATACTGACATCCTAACAATTCTGAAACATACCGTTGTGAATGTGTTTTATCTATCTATTCACTTTAATCTTTAATTTCTTTCAGCATGGATTTTGTAGTTACCTTTTGTTAAATTTATAACTGTTGTATTCTTCTTGATGATGAATGGAATTGTTTCAATTTTTATATTTCATTTTATCTTGTTAATTACTAGGTCATAAAAATGCAGTTGATTTTTACATACTGATCTTTAATTCTAAAACCTTGCTAAACTGGTTCATTAGTTCAAGAAGTTTTTTTTATAAAAACTTAGACTGCTTAGGATTTTCTACAAACAAAATTAGGTCTTCTATGAATAAAAAATAGCCTTACATCTTTAGTTCTAGTGTGTATGTCTTTCATTTATTTTCCTGACATTTTATACAGTCCAAAACCTCTAGTAGATTCAGTAAGAATATGGACAGCAAATGTGCCTGCATTTAAACTGTAGAACTATCTTTCCCTATAATGTGTAGGCTCTGATACTCATGTTCAGATTTTTAAATATTTACTTTATATTTTAAGCCTGGCTTCCCAAGGATCACCACTGTTTCTAATAGCTTATTGTTTAGGCAATGTATAGTTTATATATTCTCCTCACATAACTTCTCACACTGAGAACAGCTCGGAGATCTCAAGGTCAAATCAAATAAAAATTAAAAAAAAAATTTAATTTGATTGCATTTATTACATGCATCTATAAAGTGATTTATCTTCAGATGCCAGATACCTTTTGTTCTCAACCTGCTCAAGCCTCATAGGTCTACCCTGTACCAACTGATATATGTTGGGGAATACATTCAGAGTTCAACGAGTTTTAAAATTTTAGTTTAACTTTACAATAGGCTATCTTAGATCTAGTTCCCCTTCAGTCAAGGATACATGGAGAGCTGGTCTAACTCTTCTATTGTTTTCTCATTTCTGGGTCTCCTCAATAAATTTCAGACTGATCCACTCCTCATTGTGACTAAAATTATAGGCTCAAAACTCTGGGTTTTCCCCATTGGTAATGAAGTTACAATTTTAGCTGATAAGGCCTTAGTTTTCTCCTCTTCCCTGTCCTAATTAAGTCTTTACCTCTAGCTAAAGAGCAGCACTTATTCAGGACCACATCAATGTTGGTAAAACCATGAATTTCATCAACCCAAGTCAGTAAAAGTACCATTTTTGATAATTAAATGGTAGAGTGGAGAGATGGGAACAGCTCCAGCTAAGATGACTATAATCTCTGCTCTTACAAAATCTGTAGCACTTTTCTAAGAATAAATATTTCTTGTTTGATTAACTCTCAGAGCCCTGAAATGGTTGCTTTGGACAATTTTGCTCACTATTCTACATGTTTTATTCTGCACAGATTATTCATCAACTTCTTCAGAAAGCTCTTCCACTTGGGAACTCTATTAATTGACTCATAAGCTTTAAATCAACCTTGTATTTCTAAGAAAAACTCCATTTATTCATAATTAAATTTTTGCTATTTGACTTGTTGAAATTTTGCTGAGAAATTTTGCCTGGAGCTACCATAAGTATTTCCATGCTCTGAAAAAATCAAGCCATGTTGAGAAATATGTGTAGGTGCTATGTTTTGCTATTCCTCAAGTCCAGGAGCCAGACTTGTGAGTGGATAAGTCTTTGGATGATAGTAATGCCCTGCCATTGAATCACCACTGCCTTTAAGTCCTCTGAGCTGGAATCTTAGACATTCTGGAGTTGAGAAAAGTGACCCAACGTGCTCTTTTTGAATCCTTAAACAATAAAATTTGTGACGTAATAAAATGATTATTTTACATTACCAAGGGAGCGGGGTCATACATCGAGACACAACTGGAGCAGAAGAAATATGATTGATGTTATTTCCTTCATCTTGTTAGAGTAATAATATGGCCATATCAAAATTTATTGAATGCTTAATATGTCACTCATTGTGCTAAGCAGTTTACGTATACTATTCAATGCATAGAATATTTTTATGAAAATTTTCATTTTCTCACATTTTACATAAAAATAAACATAGACTCACAGAAATTATATAATGTACCAAGGTTACAAACCATATTAGCCATGGTTTGGTTGAGGAATACAGAATTCATTCTACTGAGGTAAAAAAAAAAATTGATTATGGCATCATAAATGGCTTACAGTATTGTTGAGAAGGCTAAAGAAACAGACCACTGTTAAGCTTTAAGGTGATTTCCACAGTCAATATACCAAAACTAGGTTACCAGGGAAGCTGATTTATTTGCCAGGGAGCCTACCTACTCAATATTCAACCCACCTTTCAACCTGTTTATGCAATAAGAAAGTAATTGCAGAGCTGATGGCTTCAAAACCTTACCAGCTCTGGGTCCATTTTCTATTTTTCTTTCTATCTTTTTCACTCTTGCTTTTTTTCACTCATCACTCTGTATGTGTGTGTGTGTGTGGGGGGGTGGGTAAGTGTAGGTGTGTATGCATGTGCACGTCTTACTGCTCCTCTAGAAGGAAGAATTTGGTCAACTCTCTTTTTTCTCAGATGTCTGTCTTCTTAATCATCATCATTATCATCATCTAATGTTAGTATTTAGATGAAGAAGAGATCTCTACAGTAGGCATTTGAACTTACCTGAAAAACAAAATTCCGTGTCCTTTCTAGCTTAATCTAAAGCAAATGATGCAGCTATATGGCTTTTGTAAAGTGCCTCCTTTGTTCACGTTGGACTTCAAGTTAAGATTACCAACCAAAGAAGTCAAACTGGCAATATTTGCCCTCCCATATGCCATGCTTCTTGCTGCTATTGCAGTTCACTTCTCTCACTCTGCTGCAATTCACTGTATACTCTTTTCTTCTCTTTCTAACCTTTATAATACTATTTTGCTTTTCTAAAAGGAGGACCTTCTGTGCCATTAGATGTAAGAATACTTTAATCAAAGTGTTAGTAGATGGGCAATACAAACCTGGGGATGGATAATAAAGCATTAAAAGACTTGCCATGTGACTGCCAAAAGACTTCTTGGAAAAACTTCTATTTAAGGAGATGTATTCATGAAAATATTCTGAAGGATACACAAGTTACAAGGTAACCTACAAGCCACCGAGCGCTTTGCAATTATACTAACAAGAAGATGTTTGCATGAAGATTTGTCTTTTACCTCTATTATTTGCCAAATGAAAGGACTTCATTGTTCCAAAATGCCATTAGTATCCATAAACAATGATTTGAAAAGTGTTTGGATCCATTTCTTGGAACCAACAGCACAAGGATTTTCCTTGAAAAGAGTGGTCATTATACTTTACAATAAAGCTATTTTTACTTCATTTATGACAGTTGGTAAAGAAATCACCATTAACACAAGTTTTTCCATTGTAGAGAATAGGTGAAGGTAATCCTCTGTAGGAAATTAACAGAAAGTCAAAGACTAGATACTATTTCTTTTATCTGATTATTTTGCAGTATGATGTTAGCTAAATCTTTTCACTTTTCTCTACCACACTCTGTCCATTTGTAATATATTAACACTCTTTTAACCATTTTCTGGAAGGTTTTAACACATGGCAGTAACTGACCCAATAGCACAATAATTGATTCAAAGGAAAACAACAATAGCAAAGCAAGAAAGACAACAAGGACAACAAGATGTAAACAACCAGTTGCTTAATATATGTAGTTCTGAATAACCTATCTGAGCACTTGGGATAATTTTTTCCAGTGAGTTTGTGGATTGGAAGATTATTGTGTAAAACAACAAAAATAAAAATGACACAATTTGAATGAAATCAAGCCAGCTAAATAATTTCATTTTACAAGCAAAAGCACTAAAAAAATATATTCATCAATGAGTTGAGACATAAAAATCAGTTGTTTGATTATTATTTCTTCTAAACATATTTAGAAGCTGTATAATTGAAGGGACTTTTTAATAAAGAGTGTGCTTTTATATTCAAGGTAGAATATGAAAAGTAAGTGACCTTTTAACAACTACAGTAATTTAGGCAATCTTTTAATATCTCTGAGCCTCCTCTCCTTTTCATAGGTTCTTATGATTAAAAAAAAATCAGATGGTGTATGAAAAACACCTTAATGATGACTGGTACAGTAATACATAGGTCACTTCCTTATAAATGTTCTTTCCAAATATTTAGAAAAGTAAAGAACACAAAAATAAATTATCAACTGAGCAATTTCAGAAGCAGAGTGTCAAACTTCCATACATCTAAACACCAAAAAAAAGAATATGTTAAAAAATACACAAAGATACCAAAAAATGACACTAAAAAAAGTTATTTCAGTTAATGCCTTTCTTATAACCTTCATTGGGAAATCTAATCGCATCTGACATTCACACATAAACAAACCTCTTCTTTCCTAGAATTGGCTTAGCCTTTCAAGATCCAGTATAAAACAAAATATAATAACCTATATGTATTTAAATTTTTTCAGATAATTTCCTATTTAATATAAAAGGAAAGAATATGGCTTATCTTAGAAGGGTTAGAAGAGATAAGAGAATTTCTCTCTGTTGACAATGTCTAGCTTTATAATGAATCAACATCTTTACCTGATGACACTAAAGAAATAACTTTTGCTATTCTTTAGGGAAAAATTATTCTAGATGCCTGGCATTTCCTTTTATAAGTATGCTGGAAATCTTCCAGAGGCATGTGACTGAACTTCTGCAAGATCTTTTAAAAAAGGAAACTAAACAAAACAAAATAGAGGCAGCATTCACAATTTGCCTCTTTGGCATACCTGAAAAAAAGTTTTTGCCTTCTACTGTATTTTGGGCAGGGGGTTTAATATATCCAGAAGATAATTATAGACCTAGAGATAGGTGTTCAGAATTGATTACTTACCTTGATTGATCATTTGTAGCAAAATATATCCAGGCCAATGTGCAATGAAGAACTGGAGTTTTGTGTTGAAAACATTATGGTATAGGGACTACCTTAAAGTCTCACAATACTCCAAATTGTGTTTTGACTAACTCTTTAATGAATCCATGAGTGTTATCAAATCTGCCCAAGTTAAGTAGATGTCTTGCAATATGGCACTGTCCAGTGTACAGATTTCTAAAACTCTCCTGGAAAAATCCATTTCAGAAATTCTAAGTTAATCTACTATCTAATGACTATTTCTTGGCTGCTATTTATTTTCATTTTGTTTAGTAGTAGAACTAATAGTCGTCTTCATATTTGAGCAATCTGAGTAGACTTTTATATGTTTTCATCAAAAAAGATAGGTAAAAACTAGTATCATTTTAAATCAAACCTGCTATGTGAACACAAATACCATCTTGGAAAGGTCCATGAAATCTATAGTGTTAAAACAGGAGGCAAACCAATCAAAGGCTTGTGGAAAAACAAAAGTTTATATTACTGAAATGAATACATTCTCTTGTACATAATTTCTACAAAAATGTATAGATTTCTACATACACTTTCAGGTGAATTCTTTTTAAATCTCCATTTGTAAACCTTGATAAATTTCATTTGTTTGAGATTTTAAAATTTTTTTGAGTTAATTTACATTATAGATTATAGATTATAATGGGCTCTTTTGTAGAATCATCTTGAGCCGTAAGAAACATTGTGACTATGATCACTTCTGTAGGGATCAGGCTAGTGTGCTGCTCTTGCTTCCATTAACCTCTACACTTTGAGCCATCCATTTGTGGCAAGCTCTTTGTCAGGCTGTGGAACACTTCATTCCCTTTTTTAAGGAATAGCATAGAGGCTTTAGTTCTGGAATCCAGTGATTCATTTATTATTGCTGTGGGTCACTCTGAACTTCAGCCTGGTTCCGCACCTGAATCCCTGCCTTATTCCTCATTGCCAGAAACTTAGCCCATGAATAATATCTGGGTTCCTATCTTGGTTTCAAGAGTCCTATTTTTTTAAGCGCTTGCCTCCAAATCTTTGTGTCAGTCCTTCCTAATATTGGTTGACAGGCTGAATGAATTTATTCTCTCTTGTGAATAAGATGTCCACAAATTCAGAACTATCTGATGTCTTCTAATGTGTCAAATAGAAGCTACTTTCAGTTGTATGTAAGCCATCATAAACCTTATTCTGTACAGAAAAGTTTTAAATGAATAAACTGTTATAATTTGCCAATAGTCTTTAACCTTAAATCCAAAATTCAAAGACACATCCAAACCAATAAAATTATATCCTCATTACTGTGTTTCATATACTATAAATTCATAGACATACCTATATCTTTCTTTTTTCCTCTGAATCTCTCTCTCCTTTTCCTCATCCTCCTTGTTCTCCTTATCCTCTCTCCCTTCCTTCCTTCTACTACAGCTACTTCTTCTCTTTGCAAAAACAAAGGAAAATATGTAGAAATCCATAGGACTCAAGGTAGCTAGATGGCTGACCTTCACACAAAAGCAACTCACATGATGTCATGAAAAAAGCATGGGGATCTGGCTTCAGAAGAACCTATGTCTAAATCTTAGATGAGTCCCTAACATACTTTTGGTATACTATAGTTCTTAATTATTTTTAATCTGTAAAGTAGATAAACATATTCATCACTCAGAGATTTTTAAAGATCCAATGAAATAGTAGACATAATATACATAGCATAGTATCTGGCATAAAGTAAGTGATCAGCAAATTTTTACTTTGTCCCTTTCCTAATTTCTTTCTTGGTGATAATTATATATAGTAATAAATCACTATCTGCATACCTCATTTATGCTAACCACTTGGCATTTACATATATATGTATATATATATATTTTTCTGATAGATCCAAATACACATTTATTAAGAGGTAAATATAGGAAAAGAATTCTGTACTATGATACTGTATGCTGTCAAATATATTTCCTGATGGTAAGAGGGGCTATCATTAGTTTTCAGCCATTAAGAATGTGTAAAGCAGATGGTGCTCTAAACCCTCTAGTGATGAGCATTGCTACACCACCATATGGTCAATATTTTTAGCCAAAATTTTAGATACTCTACTTATGCAAGATAAGCATGATCAGCAATGTATAGTGTTTATTGGATGCAGGATCCTTTCTTTCTTATCTTTATTTGATATTCTAATATCAACCCCTTATGCTTAATAGTGTACAAATGATAATGCTAAAGAATAAAATGCCAAAGAATAAAAATAACAGCAATATATTGAATAAAAGCACACACATAAGATTTAGAGATTTTCAAGGGGCATCCAATAAACTATTCCAGGAAACAGAGAAGAAAAATCAGCTGGTAGAATGTGAATGTTGAACATCCTTTGATGCTATGAGAGTTAGGATGAACATTGCTGCAATTATTAGGACAGATCAACTATTCAGTGAATGACAGTGGGAAGAAATTACAGCTCAAGAATGTCACAAATCTACAAAATTAGAAGTGATGGGGGACTTCTAATTTTCAGTACTGGAAATACATCTAAAAAATAAGACTTACACAACAACCCCATGTGGTTTTGATACACTTAATGCTTTGTTTTCTGGAGTGCTTCCAAATTATATGCCACAGTCAAAATTGAAAAGAAACTGGCAGAATATCGAAACCAACTTTCAACTTAATAGAGATTTTTTTTTCCTACATCATAGACAATTAATTCCTAAATTTCTACTGGAAAAATTTTAATATTAAAGAGCTCACTACTTCACACATTAGTTTCTGGAATTTTATAGACTTAGTTATCAGAAGGAAAGAGATAGTATGTTCAAGAAATTTAAGAATTTTTCATGCAGGTGCTAGTTACAGAAGCATGGGAAGGATTAATAGAATTGCTAAGAAATGGTGAAGCACCCATCAATGAGCAACAGTGGGAAACTTTTGATACCTCTAAGCCTGAAGGGTCAGATATCCTTCCAACCATACCCTTAGATAATCCTCATTATGCCCTCCATAAAAATTCTTGAGTATAAATCATGCCATTTGTGGATTCCCAGGACACGGTTACTCAATTCTTAGTAAGAGTTTTAGCTTCTATATCATTGTTATTTCCTCTAAAACTGGTATTCATTTTAGTTGGTAAGATGAGTCTTTGAACACCTGACCTCAGTTTTTTGAAATCTTTCTTCCCAAAGATTTTGTCCTCCACCTTCCCTCATCCACTCACTCTCATAATATTATGCTAGTCCTTAACACCAGAAGTAACCACAATCTCTCATTACCTCACTGAACACCAATTATTATTTTTCCAAGTCACTGTTTCAGCCAACTCCAATAATATTTTTCCAACTTGAGCTGGAGGATTCCCATAACTATTATGAAGCATGAGCTCTCTGTGCTCTCAAAAATCAATCTTTTTATTTTTTACACTAGAACCTACCCCAATTCTGCATTAAAGGACATTACACCAGCAGTATTCCCTTCTGTTACCTACATTATTTTTTTTAATTGTTCTCATCACCATACAAATATGCACTTATTTTTACCATATTAAAAGCAAAATAAAACAAAAATATTCTTTTATTTCCACTTCTCTTAACACCAGATCTTTCTTTACATTAAAACCCCTCTAGAGGGAGGGAAGATGGTGGAAGAGTAGGGGGCTCTCGTTTCATCTGGTCCCTTGAATTCAGCTAGATAGCCATCAAATGATTCTGAATACCTGTGAATTCACCCTGAGATATAAGAAAAGAATTGCTGTAATTCTACAAATAGAAAATTGATCACTTTTTGCAAGCAGTGAGGGCAGTCTTCAGAGAACAAAAGCCACATAGAGCAACCCAAAGCAGCTTACACTGAGCCCAACCCCCTAACAAGGGGTGGTGCAACTCCACCCAGGCAAAGACACCTGAGAATCAGTGCAACAAGCCTCTCCCCCAGAAGACCAGTGGGAAAATCAGCCAAATATCAAGTTTACAGATCACTCAGAACTGAAAAACTCCTGTGTCAGGGGAAAAGAATATATAGAATTAGATTTTTTTTCTCATGAGTCTTTAATCTTTCAGTTTAAAATTTTCTTTCTTTTTCCTTTTTTCCCCCTTTTCAACTAGTTTCTCATTTTATCAACTCTTTGTTTTTAAGTATTTTTAAAATTTTTATTTTTATATTTACATTTTATGGATATATTCTTCATTTTTGGCTTCCTTTCACTGTATTCAATTACATATATATATAAAATACACACATGCACACACACACATATATATATATACACATGTATATAAGAATTTTTAATGCAGGCACTAGTTACAGAAGCATGGGCAGGATTAATAGAATTGCTAAGAAATGGTGAGGCACCCATCAATGAGCAACAGAGAGAAACTTTTGATACCTCTAAGCCTGAAGGGTCAGATATCCTTCCACTAATACCCTTAGACAGTTCTCATTATGCCTTCTATAAAAATTCTTGAATATAAATCATGCCATTTGTGGATTCCCAGGGCACCGTTACTCAATTCTTGTATTCAATTCTCATATATATATTATACACACACACACACAATATATAAAAAATATATATATATGCTGAGAAATATATATGAGCTTTTCTTTCTTTAAAATTTGGGATGTAGTGTCTTCTAACAAACCAAAATACACCCAGGACCAAGTGAATCACCCTGTTTGTCCAACTCTGAGATTAAATTCTCTTTATTCCCTTTTTTTTTTTCCTTTTCTTTTTTGGTTCCCAACCTCTTCAGATCTGTCTGTGTGTTTTTCGTTGGGGTCATGGTTGATATTTTTTATTTTGTTCTCTCGTTCATCTATCCGTCTCTGGACAAAATGTCTAGGAGGAGAAAGTCACAGCAAAAGAAAGAATGAGAGGTAATACTCTGCCATATATCTAATCGATATGGATATAAGTAAAATGTTGGAAATTGAATTCAGAATAATGATTATAAAGTTATTAGTTGGACTTGAAAAAAGCATAAAAGACACTAGAGAATCTCTTAGTGCAGAAATAAAATCTAATCAGGCTGAAATAAAAAATGCTTTAGATGAGATGCAGTCTAAAATAGAAACTCTAACAGCTAGGGTAAATGACACAGAAGAGTCAGTCAGTGACATAGAAGACAAAATAATGGAAAGGAAGGAATCTGAGGAAAAGAGAGAAAAACAACTAATGGACCAGGAGGGGAGGCTACAAGAAATCAGTGATACCATAAAGTGAAATAATATTAAAATTATTGGGGTCCCAGAGGAAGAAGAAAGAGAGAGGGACAAAAGGTATATTTGAACAAATTATAGCTGAGAACTTCCTTAATCTGGGGAAGGAAACAGGCATTCAGGTCCAGGAGGCACAGAGAACCCCCTCAATATCAATAAAAAATAGATCAACACCCTGACATACCATAGTGAAGCTTGCAAATTTCAGAGAAAAAGTGAAAATCTTGAAAGCAGCTCAAGACAAGAACTCCTTAACCTACAGGGGTAGGAACATTAGACTGCCAGCAGACCTATTGACAGAGACCTGGCAGGCCAGAAAGGGCTGGCATGATATATTCAGGGTAATAAATGAGAAAAACATGCAGTCAAGAATACTTTATCCAGTAAGACTATCATTCAGAGTGGAAGGAGAGATAAAGGGCTTCCAGGACAAACAGAAACTAATAGAATTTGTGATCACTAAACCAGCACTGCAAGAAATATTAAAGGGGATCCTATAAGTGAAGAGAGCCTAAAAGTAACATAGACCAGAAAGAAACAGAGACAACCTAGAGACAGGGGCTTTACAGGTAACACAATGGCATTAAATTCATATCTTTCAATAATGACTCTGAACGAAAATGGACTAAATGCTCCAATCAAAAGACACAAGGTATCAGAGTGAATAAAAAAGTAAGACCCATCCATATGCTATCTACAAGAGACTCATTTTATTTTATTATTTTTTTTTAAAGATTTTATTTATTTATTTGACAGAGAGAGACACAGCGAGAGAGGGAACACAAGCAGGGGGAGTGGGGGAGGGAGAAGCAGGCTTCCCACTGAGCAGGGAGCCTGATGTGGGGCTCGATCCCAGGACCCTGGGATCATGACCTGAGCCGAAGGAAGACGCTTAACGACTGAGCCACCCAGGCGCCCCGAGACTCATTTTAGACACACAGACACCTCCAGATTGAAAGTGAGGGGGATATGGTAATGCTAATGGACATCAAAAGAAAGCTGGGGTAGCAATCCTCATATCAGACAAATTAGATTTTAAATCAAAGACTGTAGTAAGGGATGAAGAGGGAAGTGCATAACAATACAAACTTTCTCAAAAAATTAGAAAAGTCTCAAATACACAAGCTAAACTTACATCTAAAGGAGCTGGAGAAAGAACAGCAAATAAAACCTTAACCAAGCAGGGGAAGAGAAATAATAAAGATTAGAGCAGAAATCAATGAAACAGAAACCAAAAGAACAGTAGAACTAGAAGCTGGTTCTTGAAATAATTAGTAAGATGGATAAACCCCTAGCCAGAATTATTAAAAAGAGAAAGGAACCAAATTAATAAAATCATGAAGGAAAGAGGAGAGATCACAACCAACACCAAGGAAATACAAATAGTTATAAGAACATATTATGAGCAACTATAAGCCAACAAATTAGGCAATCTGGAAGAAATGGATGAATTTCTAGAAATTGATAAACTACCAAAACTGAAACAGGAAGAAAAAAAAAGCCTGAACAGACACATAACCAGCAAGGAAATTGAAGCAGTAATCAAAAATCTCCCAACAAACAAGAGTCCAGGGCCAAACGGCTTCCCAGGGGAATTCTACCAAACATTTAAAGACCTAATACCTCTTCTTCTGAAGCTGTTTCAAAATATAGAAATGGAAGGAAAACTTCCATTTCATTGATCTCAAAACCAGACAAAGACCCCACCAAAAAGGAGAATTATGGACCAATAACCCTGATGAACATGGATGCCAAAATTCTCACCAAGATACTAGCCAATGGGATCCAACAGCACATTAAAAGGATTATTTACCACAACCAAGTGGGATTTATTCCTGGGATGCAAAGTTGGTTCAACATCTGCCAATCAATATGATACATCACATTAATAAAAGAAAGGACAAGAACCATATGATCCTCTCAATTGATGCAGAAAAAGCATTTGACAAAATACAGCATCCTTTCTTGATTAAAATTCTCCACAGTGTAGGGATAGAAGGAACATACCTCAATATCATAAAAACCATCTTCAAAAAGCCCACAGCAAATATCATTCTCGATGGGGAAAAACTGAGAGCTTTTCCCCTAAGGTCAGGAACATGACCACTCTCACCACTGTTGTTCAACATAGTACTAGAAGTCCTAGCCTCAGCATTCAGACAACAGAAAGAAATAAAAGGCATTCAAATTGGCAAAGAAGAAGTCAAACTCTCATTCTTTGCAGACGACATGATACATTATGTGGAAAACCCAAAAGACTACAACCCCAAATTGCTAGAACTCATACAGGTATTCAGTAATGTGGCAGGATATAAAAGTGAATGCACAGAACTCAGTTGCATTTCTATACACTAACAATGAGACTGAAGAAAGAGAAATTAAGGAATTGATCCCATTTACAATTGCACCAAAAACCATAAGATACCTAGGAATAAACCTAACCAAAGAGGTAAAGAATCTGTACTCTAGAAACTAAAGAACACTTATGAAAGAAATTGAGGAAGACACAAAGAGATGGAAAAACAGTCCATGCTCATGGACTGGAAGAATAAACATTGTTAAGATGTCTATGCTGCCCAGAAAAATCTACACATTCAATGCAATCCCTATCAAAATATCATTGACATTTTTTACAGAGCTGGAACAAATAATCCTAAAACTTGTATGGAACCAGAAAAGACCCTGAATAGCCGAGGAATTCTGAAAAAGAAAACCAAAGCTGGTGGCATCACAATGAAATACTTCAAGCTATATTACAAAGCTGTAATCATCAAGACAGGATGGTATTGGCACACCTACATCAATGGAACAGAATAGAGAACCCAGAAATGGACCCTCAACTCTATGGTCAACTAATCCTTAACAAAGCAGGAAAGAATATCCAATGGAAATAGGAGTCTCTTAGTAAATAATGCTGGGAAAATTGGACAGCTACATGTAGAAGAATGATACTGGATCTTTTTCTTATACCATGCACAAAGATAAACTCAAAATAGATGAAAGACCTAATTGTGAGACAGAAATCCATCAAAATCCTAGAGGACAACATAGGCAGCATCCTCTTCAACCTCAGCTGCAGCAACTTCTTGCTAGACACATCTTCAAAGGCAAGAGAAACAAAAGCAAAATGAACTACTGGGACTTCTTCAAGATAAAAAGTTTTTGCACAGCAAAGGATACAGTCAAGAAAACTAAAAGGCAACCTATGCTATTGGAGAAGATATTTGCTAATGACTTATCAGATTAAGGGCTGGTATCCAAGATCTATAAACAACTTATCAAACTTAACACCCAAAAAACAAAGAATCCATTTGAGAAATGGGCAGAAGATATGAACAGACATTTCTCAAAGAAGACCTACAAATGGCCAACAGACACATGAAAAACACTCCACATCACTTGGCATCAGGGAAATACAAATCAAAACCACAATGAGATACCACTTCACACAAATCAGAATGGCTAAAATTAACAAGACAGGAAACAACACATGTTGATGAGGATGTGGAGAAAGGGAACCCTCTTACACTGTTGGTGGGAATGCAAGCTGGTACAGCCACTCTGGAAAACAGTATGGAGGTTCCCCAAGAAGTTAAAAATACCTATGACCCTGCAATTGCACTGCTAGGTATTTACCCCAAAGATACAAATGTAGTGATCCAAAGAGGCACCTGCACCCCCATGTTTATAGCAGCAATGTCCACAATTGCCAAACTAGAAATATATATATGTATACACACACACACATACGTATACACACAATGGACTTTACTCAGCAATCAGAAAGGATGAATACTTACTATGTACAACAACATGGATGGAACTGGAGGGTATTATGCTAAGTGAAATAAGTCAATCAGAGAAAGACAATTATCACTCATATGTGGAATATTAGAAAGAGCACAGAAGATCATAGGGGAAGGGAGGGAAAACTGAATGGGAAGTCATCAGAGGGGAGAAAAACCATGAGAGACTCTTAACTATAGGAAACAAACTGAGGGTTGCTGGAGGGGAGATGTAGGAGGGATGGGGTAATTGGGTGATGGATATTAAGGAGAGCATGTGATGAGCACTGGGTGTTATAGCAACTGATGAATTACTGAACTCTACATCTGAAACTAATGATGCACTATACATGGGCTAATTGAATTTAAATTAAAAAAAGAAAAAAAATTTATAAAACTCCTCTAAAGACTTGACTGTATTGTTCCTCTGATTAAAGTGTTTTAATGGGTCCCAATGTCATTCAAAGTAAAGACCAAATTCTTATAATGGATCAAAAGACCTTACAGGATCTGGCTTCCGAGTTCATTGCTAAAGTCTTTACAGACTATTGTCCTGATATTGTGCTTAGTCCACACAGACATACTAGCCATCTGGCATTCCTTATGTAGTCTCCCCTTATCCTCAGGAGATATGTTACAAGGTCCCCACTGGATTCCTGAGACTGTGGATAGTGTCAAAGCCTATGTATACTACATTTTTTTTTCCTATAAATGTATGCCTATGATGAAGTTTAATTTATACAATAGGCACAGTAAGAGATTAACAACAATAATTGATAATAAAATAGAATATAACATATGCTGTAATAAAAGTTATTTGAATGTGGTGTCTCTCTCTCCCCCAAAATATCTTATTGGACTCTACCAACCCTTCTTCTTGTGATGATGTGAGATAATAAAATACTCACATGATGAAATGAAGTGACATGAATGATGTAGGCATTGTTGGGTCACCACAGACCTTCTGATGATACATCAGGACATCAGGAGGACCATCTGCTTCTGGATTGCAACTGACCACAATTAACTGACACCACAGAAAGCAAAGCCACAAATAAGGGGGACTATTGTTAGGCACACCTTTACCTTAAGTCTACCTCTTCCTGGAATACTCATTCTCCATATATTCACATGCCTACCTGCCTTACTTCTTTCAAATCTATCTTTAGCTGTCACTTTCTCAATGAAGCTTACCTTTACTACACTATCTAAAATTTCATCTCTTCCCACCAGACTCACATTCCTCAACCTCCTAAACTTACTATACTTTTTTCTTTTTTCCATAACACTTATATAATATAAAATGTACTTATTGATATGCTATGTTTACTGGCTATCTCTATTTCTTGAAAGATCCATGAGGACAGAAATGGTTCTGATCTATTTACTGATATAACCCAAATAACTAGAGTAGTTTGCATACAGTAGGGACTCAGTATTTGTTATATAAACAAACAAACAAATAGCTGTTGAAATACTTGTAAGTAGATAACTATAAAAGAATCTTTTAGGGCTCAGGAAGAGAGGTATTGAGAAGAGGGCTGGCTTGCCTTGTGTGGAGGCAGAGAGTCAGTTGTTTATAGTTTGAAGACATTAGATAGACCATATATCTATCAGATCTTGAGGACTTGGTCTAAGGGCTCTCTCTATATGTAAATATATCTAGAAATTACAGCTTGATGAATTTGGAGGTTCCTAAGACTATTTACCTATTCAAGCAAAATTTCTGGTTTGGGGTCCAGGAATCTATAATTTAATAATCTTCTTCAATGATGCCTATGTACAATACCTTTTAGAAATACTATTTTGAGTACTTATAAATAATACATCACTGGCAAGCATATATCTTAACAGTTTGAGGAATGGTACAGAAGAGATATCTGCCTGGGTGTGGAAAAATGAGGGAAAATAATACCTGAATGAAAATGCCTGGTCATAAAGGGCAATAAAACAGTAAGAGTAACAAGGGCAAACTATTTTATAGGTCTGTTCTTCCCCACAGGGCATGGGTAATTGCAGTGGAAGACAGACTGGAATTTGAAGGCAATCAGTATCTTGGAAACAATCATATTTTATATTAAATTTTATCCATTTTCATGCATGATAATTAAATATACTTATAATCCACATTTTGCAGAAGATGTAATCACATTTATCAGAAGACAATTAGGAAAACAATTTCCAGTGTTTGTATACCTATAACAAATGTACTTTTAATGAAACTCACATTTGAGAAATCAACAGAAAATTAAATAATTATTTTTGCTATTCCCTTGGCTACATATAACATAGACACCCTTATATGGACACCAGCATCTCTGGGGACTGCTACTAAAAAAGAGCATTATGTCATTGCTTTAATTTACTATTTCAAAGTCACACAAAACCCAAACACTCTCCATATTAAAGATCATAAAGTTATCTTATTTCAACTGATCACCATTTAACAGAGGGGCTCTCAGTAAGATTACTATCTGACAGGTTGGGGAATTAGGGAAGAGATTTCCCACTGAAGACAGAGAACTCAGATGGGGTTAATGAGGGGGAAAAAATTAACAAATTGCATTCTTCAGTCTTTAATCAAAACTCCCAGCTTCAAATATGAAAAGACAGAAATCTCACATTGCCTCTGAAAATACAACACAAAAGATATTCTGAACAGCCTAACCATAAGGTTATGAAAGCACTTTTGTGCTGCCATCCTGGTGAACTCAAGGTGATACTAACATTCCTTTCCTTTTTTTTTTTTTTTTTAATCTCAAATCTAATGGGAAAATATACAAAAGGTAAAAAAAGTAGAACATAAAAACTGTTGTATCTAAATCAAAGCTCCCCAAAATGTTTAACTCAGAGTGTTTTAAATCACTAACACCCAAGTTAGAAAATAATATTTCATATTCCATTACTTCTAAATAGGTCTTAAAAATAGTCTCTGTCACAGAAGGCATGATTCTTTTAAACAGATCCTTCTTTGTCAATATGTTACTAATCTAAAGGGTAGGGTCACATGAAGCATCTTTCCAATAAGTGCTAATTAATCAGCAAAACAAGGTAGATCGTCTTAGAAGAAATTGTTGAAACTAGGAAAGTTAGTCAAAAATTAAAACATCCTCAGAGAGGAGAAGAAGGTGGCAGTGGAGTAGGAGGACCCATGCCTTGTCCCACAAATACAACTAGATAACTATCAAATCATCCTAAATGCTCCCGAACAAGGAGCAGAACAAACTCCACAACTACAGGAAGAGAAGAGACTAAACCAAAGAAGGCAGGAAATGCAGAAACACCACTTGGGAAAAAAATGGATCTTGGCTACACTGTGGTGGTGGGGAACCTTGGTTGCAGAGAAGTGCTAGAGATGACTAGCACACACGGAAGCACACAGTCCCCATAGAAATTGGTTTAGAAAGCAAGAGGGGCCAAATTTCATGAGTTCTTGCAACCAGGAGGGATTAAAGACTAAAGTTCTAAAGGTCAGTAGGCTTGGCTAGGGAAGAGCCTGGAGGTATTGGGGCTGCTCTTGGACAGAAGGTAGGGCAAACAGCCTGGGAACATACAGTGTGAAAACAGCAATCTGAAGAGCACTGGGGCACACACGGGGGGTGGTTATTTGCTCATATCAGAGGGTGTCCCAGAGAGGCAGCTTTCACAAAGAGACACCCTCCAGAGAAGGTGGAGAAATTTCCTTCCCCCATCCCTCAGCATAAATGCAAAGCCACCTGCTGGAACCAGTACAGCACCAAAATTTGATACCTAACATTCTTACACCAAGTGCCCTCCTTCCCAGTCACACTTGCCTCTGTTCCAGTGCAGCAGTTTGCCTCCCCAAGAAGACCAGCCCAAACCCCTGTCATCACTACATCTCCTGACCTGTGAGTTTGGTGAGGCCTTGGTTCCAGTGGCAGTGGTGACAGGTCTCATTTCACAAGCAGACCAGAGCACACTTAGATAAAATTCACCACATTCAGGCCATGGACCAAACACTGCCCACAACAGGCAAACAGAGCCTCTGCAGATGACTGGCCTAAAGGATAAAGTAGCCAGGATACAACAGTAAAGTGCATGTAGCACATATTGGAGACCCTCCCAGAAGTGCTAGACCCTGGGGAACAGGGGACACTATACTGCAGGGTACTACAGGACCTCTTTTTCATAAAGTTGTTACCCTCAAATGGGAGACATCACTGACTAACACAGAGAAATAGGCACAGGGACTTAGACAAAATGAGAAGACAGAGGAATTTGTCCCAAATGAAAGAACAGAATAAGGCCACAGCAGGGAATCTAAGCAAAACAGATGTAAGTAACATGCCTGATGAAGTTAAAGCAATGATAACAAGGATACTCACTGGACTTGGAAAAGAGTGGAAGACATCAGTGAGACCATTAACACAGAGATAAGGAATAACACAGCAGAGATAAAGGACTTAATAAACAAAACGAGAAACATGCCTGATGGAATGAACAGCAGGCTAGAAGAAGCAGAAGAATGAATTAATGACCTAGAAGACAGAGTAAGGAAAGTAATCAAGCTGAATAAAAGAGAGAAAAAGGAAAGGTGCAAAATGAGAACAGACAAAGGGAACTCACTGATGCCATCAAATGTAATAACATTCACATTATAGGAGTCCCAGAAGGAGAAAGGGAGAGGACAGATAATTTATTTGAAGAAATAATACCTGAAAATTTCCCTAATCTAAAGGGTGGGGAAACAGATACCCAGATCCAGGGGTGACAGAGAAACCCCCAACAAAATCAACAAAGGCAGATCCATACCAAGACAAACTGTAATTAATTAGCAATAATTGCACCACGGATAAACCTCATTGGCTATGACACTGACACTGCGCAAAGCATACTAACATGGCAAAATATAGTGACAAAGAAAAAATTGCAAAAGCAGCGCCCCCCCCCCAAATAATTTACATACAAAGTAAGTGCTATGAGGCTATCAGTGGATTTTTCAGCAGAAACTTCTCAAACCAGAGGGTCTGGCATAATATATTAAAAGTACAAAATGGGAAAATCCTGCAGCCAAGAATACTCTATCCAGTAAGGTTATCATTCAAAATAGGAGAGATTAAGAGTTTACCAGACAAATCAAAACTAAAGGAGTTCATGACCACTAAATCAATCCTGTGAGAAATAATAAAGGGGACTCTGAGTGGAAAAAGATAAAAAATGACAGTATGAAGTTAAGAAAACCAAAGCAGTAAAAATGAATATTTTTGTAAAAAAATCAGTCAAGGAACTCAAAAGAATGTAAAATATGACACCATATATTTAAAAGGTGGGGAGGAGAGGAATAAAGAATGGGTTCAAACCTAACTGACCATCAAGTTAATATGGACTGCCCAAATGCAAAAGATAATCTATAGAAACCTAATGGTAACCACAAACCAAAAGCTACTAATAAATATGCAAAAACTAAAGAGACAGAAATCCAAATATATCACTAAGGAAAATCAGCAAACCATGAAAAAGAGAAAGACAAGAAAGGATCAGAGAAAATCTTCAGAAACAACCACAAAACAAATAATAAAATGGCAATAAGTACATATCTACAAATAATTACTGAATGTAAATGGACTAATTGTTCCAATCAAAAAAAATAGGGTGACAGAATGGATAAAAACAAAAAAAGACCCATCTATATGCTGCCTACAAGAAACTCATTTTAGGCCTAAAGACACCTACAGATTGAAAGTGAAGGGATGGAGAAATATTTATCATACACATTTATGACACATTTATCATTATCATGCATTTATCATAACATTTATCATGGATGTCAAAAGAAAGTCAGACTAGCAATACTTATATCAGACAAAATAGACTTTAAAACAAAGACTGTAACAAAAGACAAAGAAGAACACTATATAATAATAAAGGAGACAATGCAATAAGAAGATATGACAATTATAAATATTTATGCACCCAACATGAGAGCACCCAAATACATAAAACAATTAATAATAAACATAAAGGAACTAATCAATAATAATACAGTAACAGTAGGGGCTTTTAACACCCCACCTATATCAATGGACAGATCATCTAAACAGAAAGTCAGTAAGAAAACAATAGCTTTGAGTGACACACTGGAACAGATGAATTTAACAGATATACTCAGAACATTCCATCCTGAAAAAGGAGAATACCCATTCTTTTCAAGAGCACATAGAACATTCTTCAGATCACATATTAGCCCACAAAACAAGCCTCAACAAATTCAAGAAGATAAAAATCTTATCATGCATCTTTTCTGACCACAATACTATAAAATCTAGAAGTCAGCCACAAGAAAGAATCTGGAAAGATCATAAATATATGGAAGTGAAATAACATGGTACTAAACAATGAGTGGGTCAAGTAGAAAATAAAAGAAGAAATAAAAGAGTACATGGAAACAAATAAAATGAAAACACAATAGTTCAAAAACTTTGGGATGCAACAAAAGGGGTTCTAAGAGGGAGATTTATAGCAATATAGGTTTACCTCTAGAAGGAAGACAAAACTCAAATAAACAACCTAACCTTACACCTAAAGGTGCTAGAAAGAAAAAACAAAACAAAACAGAAAACAAAAACTAAAACTGGCAGAAGGAAGGAAATAATAAAGATTAGAACAGAAATTAATGATATAGAAACTAAAAAAAAAAAAAATCCAATAGAACAGATCAAAGAAACCAGAATCTGGTTCTTTGAATAAAAATCATTAAAACTGATAAACTGCTAGCCAGACTTATCAAGAAAAAAAGAGAATGGACTCAAATAAATAAAATCACAAATGAGAGAGGAGAAATAACAACCAATACTAGAAATATACAATTACAAGAGATTATGAAAAATTATAAACAAACAAATTGGACAATCTAGAAGAAATGGATAAATTCCTAGAAACATAAAAGCTACCAAACAGAAACAGGAAGAAATAGAAATTTTAGACAGACTGATAACGAACAAAAAAATTGAATCAGTAATCAAAAAAACTCCAAAAAATACAAAAGTCCAGGACCAGATGACTTCCCAGGGGAATTCTACCAAACACTTAAAGAAGAATCAATACCTATTCTTCTCAAACTATTCCAAAAAATAGAAAAGGAAACCTTCCAAATTCTATGAGGCCAGCATTACCCTGATATCAAAACCAGACTAAGACTTCACTAAAAAAAGAACTATAGGCCAGTATCTCTGATGAACACAGATGTAAAAATCCTCAACAAAATACAACAAAATAGCAAATCAAATCCAACAATGCATAAAAAAATTATTCACCAAAACCAAGTGGGATTTATTTCTGAGTTGCAAGCATGGTTCAATATTTGCAAATCAATGTGATCCATCACATGAATAAAAGAAAGGATAAGGGCTTATGATCATTCCAATAGATGCAGAAAAAGCATTTGACAAAGTACAACATCTATTCATGATAAAAACCCTCAATAAAATAGGTGTAGAGGAAACACACCTCAATATAATAAAGGCCATATATGAAAAACCCATAGTTAACATCATCTTAAATGGAGAAAAATTGAGAATATTTCCTCTAAGATCAGGAGAAAGACAAGGATGTCCACTCTTATTGCTTTTATTCAACATAATACTGGAAGTCTTAGCCACAGCAATCAGAAAACAAAAAGAAATAAAAGGAATCCAAATCTGTAAGGGAGAAGTAAAACTTTTATTATTTGCAGATGATATGATACTCTATATAGAAAACCTGAAAGACTCCACCAAAAAACTGCTAGAACTGATAAATTAAGTGAAGTCACAGGAAACCAATGTACAGAAATCTTTTACATTTATATACACCAACAATGAAGCATCAGAAAAAGAAATTAAGAAAACAATCCCATTACAATGTGCCAAAAATAATGGTACCTAGGAATAAACCTAACCAAAGAAGTGAAAGATTTCTACCCTGAAAACTATGAAACACTGATGAAAGAAACTGAAAACAACACAAAGTAATGGAAAGACATTCCATGCTCGTGGATTGGAAGAAAAAATATTGTTAAATATATATACTACCAAAGCAATCTATACATTAAGGCAATCCCTATCAAAATACCAACAGCATTTTTCACAGAGCTAGAACTAACAATTCTACAATTTGTATGGAATCATAATAGCCAAAGCAATTTTGAAAAATCAAAGCAAAACTTGAGGCATCAGAACTCTGGACTTAAGTTATATTAAAAAGCTGTAGTCATCAAGCCAGTATGGTACTGGCACAAAAATAGACATATAGATCAATAGAACAGAATAGAAAACCTGGAATAAACCCACAATTATATAATCAATTAATCTTCAGGAAAAGCAGGAAAGAATATCCAATGAGAAAAAAAAGTCTCTTCAACAAATGGTATTGAGAAAACTGGACAGCAACATGCAAAAGAATGAAACTGGACCACTTACTTTCTATCCCTATACACAAAAATAAATTCAAAATGGATCAAAGACCTAAATGTGAGACCTGAAGCCATAAAAATCCTAGAAAAGAGCACAGACAGTAATTTCTCTGACATTGGCCATAGCAAATTTTTCTATGCAAAGGAAACAAAAACAAAAATAAAGTATTGAGACTACATCAAAATAAAAAGCTTCTACACAGTGAAGGAAACAATCAACAAATCCAAAAGGCAACCTACAAAATGGGACAAGATGTTGCAAATGACGTATCTGATAAAAAGTTAGTATCTAAAATATATGAAGAACCTATACAGCTTGACACCCAAAACCAACTAATCCAATTAAAAAAGTGGGCAGAAGACATGAACAGACATTTCTCCAAAGACTTTCAGATGGCCAACAGACACATGAGAGGATGCTCATTGTCACTCATCAAGGAAATGCAAATCAAACCTACAATGATATATCATTTCACATCTGACAGAACAGCTAAAATCAAAAACACAAGAAACAAATAGTGTTGGTAAAGATGTAGAAAAAAACCCGCTTGCACTATTGATGGGATTGTAGAAAATAGTAATCACTGTGCAATCACTGTGGAAAACAGTATGGAGATTCCTCAAAAAGTTAAATAAAATCCTATGATCCAGAAATCACACTACTGGGTATTTATTCCCAAAATACAAAAGCAGTAATTCAAAGGGACACATACACCCCTGTGTTTATAGCAGCATTATTTACAATAGCCAATATATGGAAGCAGTCTAAGTGTCCATGGATTGATGAATAAAGAAGATAAAAATACACATAATGGAATATTATTCAGCCATAAAAAAACAAAGAGCCCTGCATGGGGCTCTGCACTCAGCGTAGAGTCTGCTTGTCCCTCTCCCTCCCTCTGCTCCTCCCCCTGCACGCACTCTCTCTCTTAAATAAATACTAAATAAATAAATGAATAAATAGATAAATAAATAAATATCTTTAAAAAAAGTATCTTGCCACTTGCAATGACATGAATGGAGCTAGAGAGTATTATGCTAAGTGAAGTAAGTCAGAGAAAGACAAATACCATATGATTTCACTCATAAGTGGAATTTAAGGAACAACAAATGAGCAAAGGGGGAAAAAAGAGAGAGACAAACCAAGAAACAGACTCTTAACTATATAGGCCAAACTGGTGGTTATCAGAAGGGAGGAAGTGGGGTGATGGGTGAAATAGGTGATGGGGATTAAAAAAATTAAAAATTCTCTTCACGTTTGAAAGTAAGAATGTTCAATGAGGATTGTTAACTCCTAGGCACAGAGTGGTAGAGAAAGTTTACAATGGGGGATCTGGGCATACAGTGAGGGACTGTGACTTCTACAGGCCATTCAATGTTTCTAGGTTTTAGTGTTCTTCTCTGTAAGATGAAAGGATTTAACCAAACTCATGACTCTCATCTATGTTGACAGAGCCATAGGAAGTCACAGCAGCACTTGGGGACCAGTGATGGGGAGGATAGAGAATAAAAGAGAAGCCAACATTTTTGTTTTGTTTTTTTTTCTTTTTTGGCTGTTCCTTTTTTTGTGTCAAACAATATTTAAGTTTTTCTTTAAATCTAATATTTTAACTGAAATATATATACAGTTATTGCACAAATTTTAATCAGATTGAATTTCCATAAAATGAACATACCCATATGTCTACCTAGATCCCCCAAATCTGCCATGACATCATTATCATTAACCTCTCCTAAATTAACCATTATTCTGACTTCTATCATCAGAATCATTTATTTTTGAATTTTATAAAAATGGACATAATTTTCTTTGTTCAGTGAATAATATGACTATGAGATTTATCCATGTTGTTTCATGAAGCTAGAGTTGGAATTTTTCTTACTTGTTATATGTTAATTATACCATTGCATGTGTATACCAAAATATTTTTTTTGCTGAAATATTGAAGTGCATTTGGGTTTTTCCAAATTTTCAACTTTATGAATAATGTTGCCATAAATCTTATTCATAAGTCTATTGGTGCCCCTATGTATACCTTACTGTTGAGGCTATTTCTAAGTGTGGAATTATTGGATGTATACTTAGCCACTGTAGTGCTGAACAGTTTTCTAAAGTATTTGTACAAATGCATATACCCTCCAGAAGTGTATGAGAATGCCAATTACTAATTTCTTGCAAATATGTGGTATTGCCACTTAAAAAATATTAGATATTCTGATGGAAGTTCAGTGGGGCTTTACTGTGATTTTATTTCATTTTTTAAAGAGATTTATTTATTTTAGAAAGAGAGAGTGAGCATGAGTGTGGGAGAGAGAATATCAAGCAGACTCCCCGCTGAGCAGAGAGCCTGTTGTGGGGCTCAATCCCATATCCCATGAGATTGAGACCTGAGCTGAAACCAAGAGTTAGCCACTTAATCACTGAGCCACCCAGGCACCCAGATTTTACAGTGATTTTAAAGCAAATTTCCTTAATGAATAAAGTGTTGAGGTGTTTATCTTTTTCATAAGTCACTTAGATATTCAGGATAGTTTTTTCCTGTGAGAAGTATTTGTTCATCTCTTTTGACAATTTTTATTTGGATGCCCTCTTATTAATGATTTGCAGGAATTCTTTGTATCTTCTTCATATGGGTTGTTATTCAGATATATGTATTGCAAATATCTTTTCCATTCAGTGATTTCCCTTTTTCTCTATTACGACTTTTGATAAGTGAAAGATTTACTTTTTAATACAGTACTTCTGTTTGTCAGTCTTAACCTCTATGACTAATGCTTTTGTGTCTTAAGAAATATTAACTCTCTCAGGACCATGAAGATATTCTCTTAATAGTTTTTTAAATATTTTTATAACTTTTCCTTTCCTATTTAGGTATATTATTCACTTGAATTTGACTTAATTAGACATAGTCAAGTTTTTTTTTAATATATCGACAGCCAGTTTATTAAAGACCATTTTTGAAAGAATCATTTTCCCCTACTGAATTCCAGTGGCAACTTTACCATAGGTTAGATTACTATATATGTGTAGTTCTGTTTGTGGACTCTTCATACTTCTTTATTGGTCTATCTATTTGCAGTTTTATAAAGCCTATATATCATTTTGATATATTCTTCAAGAGTGTCCTCACTATTCCTGGTCCTTTGCATTTCCATGTAAAGTTTAAAAGTGGCTTTCCAAACCAGAAAATGTTGGAATATAGGTATTTTTCATTTACAATATTACTCAAGTTAGGGAAAATTGACATCTTTATAATATTGAGTCTTTCAGCTTATGACCATGGCATATTGCAATATTCATTTAAATTTTAATTGTTTCAATTATATGTTTTAGTTTGTCCTTTTAGAGGCCTTGAAGTCTTTGTATTTATTCATATAAGGCCATTTTGATGGTAGAAATTTAAATATTCTTTTCTAATTTATTTTTTTCCAGATCTGAAAAGATAGGATTTGTTGTTTTGTTTTGGGGTATTTACCCTGTATGTGAAATATTGTTAAATTCATCTATCAAGGCCAGTTCTAACTTAGGTCAAATCACATGAAACTGCTATTATAGCAGATAAAAATGTTCAAATATCAAAAATATATCCCTTATCAGATTAAGGAGACCACCTTTAATTCCTACTTTGTTGAGAGTTTAAATTATTAAATTATAAATATGTTAAATTTTATGAAATGTCTACAAAATTTTATTAAAATGATGTGATAGATAACTGTATATCACCTTACACAGAAAAATGGATGCAGTTAACTAGATAAAACATTGTTTCTGGGTATCTCTGTGAAGGTGTTTCTGGAAAAGATTAGCATTTGAGTCAGTAGACTAAGAAATGAAGATTGCAGATGGGCATCATCTAATCAGTTTAGGGCCTAAAAGAACAAAAAGGTGGAAGGAGGACAAATTTGCTCTTTGCTTGAACTGGGACATCAATCTTCTCTTGTGCTTGGTTCTTGGGAATTTGGACTCAGACTGGGACTTACACTATTAGTTCCCCTCGTTCTCAGGCATTAGGACTTGGATTGAATTACACCACCAGCTTTCCTGATTCTCCAGCTTGCAGCAAGTCATAGAACTTCTTGCTTCCATATAGATGTAGATATAGATGATGCAGATAGATCTGGATCTCCAATTGGTTCTCTGGAGAATTCTAACACATATTTTGATACTAAAGTGTTATGGTAACAAATAACTAAAAATGTGGAAGTGGCTTTGGAAGTGGCTTTGGAAGTGGGCAATGAGTAGACACCATAAGAGTTTTGAAGTGCATGCTATAGAAAAAAGCTGGCATTGCCATGAATGGACAATTCTTGTGAAGACTCAAAAAGAAAAGAGGACAGTTGTAGACAAATCTTCCATATATTCTAGGAGAATACATAAGTAATCATGGACAGAATATTAGTAGATATATGGACAGTAAAGGTCATTCTGACAAAGTCTTGGGAGGAAATGAGAAAGATATTATTAGAAACTGAAGGAAAGGCAATTCTCATTATAAAGTGGCAAAGAACAGGGCTGAATTTTGTTAGTGTCCTAGTGTTTTGTAGAAGACAGAATGTGTAAGAGATGAAATTGGATATTTAGCTGAAGCTATTTCTAAGCAATGCGATGGAGGAGAGGTCTGGTTACTCTTTTTTAAAAATATTCTATTTACTTATTTTAGAGAGAGAGAGAGAGCATGGGCAGGGGTGGGGAGGGACAGAGGGAGAGGGAAAGAGAGAATACCAAGCAGAGTCTGAGCTGAGTCTGGAGCCTGATGCAGGGCTCGATCCCAGGACACTGAGATCATGACCTGAGCTGAAATCAAAAGTCAGATGCTCAATTGACTGAGCCACCCAGGCACCTCAAGTTCTGGTTACTCTTGACTGCTACAGCAAAATTTGAGAAGAGAGAAATGCCTTAAAGATCTATATGTTAGCCAGAAGGGAAACAAAACAAAGATTTGGAAAATTCTCAGCCCATCCATATTGTAAACAATAAGAAAGCCTGTTCAGGAGAGAATACTAAGGGTATGGCCAAAAGACATTTTGATAAGATTAATTAACCATCTCAGAGGGGAGATGAACCATGAGAAACTATGGACTCTGAGAAACACACTGAGGGGAGGGGGGCAGGGGGATGGGTTAGCCTGGTGATGGGTATTAAAGAGGGCACATTCTGCATGGAGCACTGGGTGTTATACGCAAACAATGAATCATGGAACACTACATCAAAAACTAATGATGTAATGTATGGTGATTAACATAACTAAAAAAATGATAATAAAAAAATAGAAGCAAATAAAAGGTTAGTTAACTGTCTCAACAGAAAGCATGAGCTATTGTTCCAGAAAATGAAAGAATGTAGCACTTAGGGATCACCAGCACCTTCAGGACCTCAGCTCACTGTCTACAACTACCTGACATAGAGGGATCCCCACCGCATGGTCTGGTGCTGATGTCTCAGCTGCCTCAGGTGTGGCTTCAGTAGGTCCCAGTGAAGCACAAGTGATGGCCACCATCCTTCTGGAGGGCACAGATGGAAAATGGGTAGTGTCTATGCTATGCATCTATGCCAGTCTGCAGAGTACACAAGCTTTGGAAGTACAACTGCCGCCACCTACTTTTCAAAGAATACCAAGGCAGACAGCCCCTGTGGGACTGTTCCACAAAACTGTGGGGGCAGGGCCACCTGGACCTTTAAGGGCCCAACCCCTCCTCAGCAAACCTGAAAAGGCAGGACACCTGCCCCTTGGCCTTCAGGACAGACCATTGAGCTAAAGAGGATCATTCTCAAGCTGTAAAGTCTATTAGAATTTGCCCCACTGGGTTTTGGATTTACCCAGAACCTGTTACTCCTTTTTTCTTTCCTTGCTCTGCCATTTGGAGGGAATGTCTAGCCATCACCTGTTACACCACTACATTTTAGAAGTAAATAAGATATTTGATTTCACAGCTGCAGACGAATTTGCCTCAAGCTAAATTGTGCCTTGAGTTGTACCCATATCTGACTTAAATGACATTTAAATGAGACTTTGGATTTAGACTTTGAAGTTGATGCTGGAATATTTTAAGTCTTTTGAAACTATTGGGATGGAATGAATATTTTTTGCATGTAAGAATGACATGGACTTGGGGGGCGGAGCAAGATGGC
>NC_138376.1:36755205-36773202 GCF_054177405.1 Leptonychotes weddellii | reverse complement strand
ATTGGAAGAACAAATATTGTGAAGATGTCAATGCTACCTAGAGCAATCTACACATTCAATGCAATCCCTATCAAAATACCATCAACTTTTTTCAAAGAAATAGAACAAATAATCCTAAAATTTGTATGGAAACAGAAAAGACTCTGCATAGCCAGAGGAATGTTGAAAAAGAAAAGCAAAGCTGGCGGCATCACAATTCCGGACTTCCAGCTCTATTACAAAGCTGTCATCATCAAGACATATGGTACTGGCACAAAAACGGACCCATAGATCAATGGAACAGAATAAAGAGCCCAGAAATTGAGCCTCAATTCTATGGTCAACTCATCTTCAACAAAGCAGGAAGGAATGTCAAATGGAAAAAAGACAGTCTCTTCAACAAATGGTGTTAGGAATATTGGACAGACACATGCAGAAGAATGAAACTGGACCATTTCCTTACACCACACACAAAAATAGACTCCAAATGGTTGAAAGACCTAAATGTGAGAGAGGAGTCCATCAAAATCCTAAGGGAGAACACAGGCAACACCCTCTAATGATGTAATGTTCGGTGATTAACATAACATAATAAAAAAGTTTAAAAAAGTAGAAAAAAAGAAAAATCCACTGCTAATATTATACTGAATGGTGAAAAACTGAACTTCCTCCAAGATCAGGAAAAAAAACTAGGTGGTCCACTTTCACCTCTTTTATTCACTAGCACTAGAATTCCTAGCCACAAAAGTCAGACAAGAAAAAGAAATAAATAAAAGGCATCCAAATGGGTAAGAAAAAAGTAAAACTGTCATTATTTGTAAATAATATAATACCCTACATAGAAAACCCTAAAGAATCCAACAGAAAAAAACCTGAAGTAATAAATTAATTCTCTATGTTTTATGATAAAAATTAATATACAAAAATCTGTTGTGTTTTTATACAGTAATAACAAAGTAGCAAAATGAGAAACTTTAAAAAACATTCACAATAGCACAAAAAAGAATAAAATATCTATGAATAAACTTAACCAAAAAGTTGAAGGATTTGTACTCTGAAAGCTATAAAACATTGATGAAAAAAATTAAAGATGATGTAAACAAAGTGAAAAATACAATGCTCGTGGATTGGAACAATGTTAAAAGTGTTCAAACTAACCTACCAAAATTGACAGATTCAATGCAATCCCTATCAAAACACCAGCGACCATTTTCAGAGTACTAGAACAAATAATCATGAGATTTCTATGAATCACAGAAAATCTGCAATAATCAAAGCAGTCTTGACAAAGGAAAACAAGACTGAAGTTATCATAATTCTAGATTTTAAGATACACTACAAAACTAAAGTAAAGAATATGGCATGTTACTGGCACAAAAACACATAGATAAATGCAACAGGATAGAGAACCCAGAAATAAACCCATGCGTACATGGTCAATCATCAAAAAAAGGAGGCAAGAATATACAATGCAGAAAATAGTCTTCTCAACAGTCCCAATTGTTGGGAAAATTGGACAGCTACATACAAAGACTAAAACTGGACCACTTTCTTACACCATACACAGAAATAAACTAAAATGGATTAAAGAGCTAAATGTGAGACCCGAAGCCATAAAAGTCCTTGAGGGAGTGGGGGAAACATAGGTAGTAATACTTGGACCTTGACCTTAACAACATTTTTTCTAGACATACTTCCTCAAGCAAAGGAAATAAAAGCAAAAATAAACTATTGGAACTACACCAAAATAAAAAGCTTTTCAGAGCAGGGAAACAATCAACAAAATATATATGCAATCTACTGAATGGGAGGAAATCTGCAAATGATATATTTGATAAGGGGTTAATACCTGAAATACATAAAGAAATTTTACAACTCAAAACCAAAAAGAAAACAAATAATCCAATGAAAACATGGGCAGAAGACCTGAATAGACATTTTTCCAAACAAGACACAGATGGTCAACAGATACGTGAAGAAATTCTCAACATCACTATTCATCAGGAAAATGCAAATCAAAACCACAATAAGATATCCACTCATACCAGTCAGAATGGCTAGAATCAAAAAGACAAGAAATAACAAGTGTCAACAAGATTGTAGAGAAAAGGGAATGCTGGTGCACATTGGTGGGAATGTAAATTGGTGCATCCACTATGGAAAACAGAGGTTCTTCAAAAAATTAAAAATATAAATACCATATGATCCAGTAATTCCATTACTGGGCATTTACCCAAAGAAAAAAAGCAGTAATTTGAAAAGCTATATGCATCCCTGTTTATTGCAGCATTATACATAATAGCCAAGATATGGAAATAACCTGTCAACAGATGAATGGATAAAGAAGACATATTACATACATATATATATAATGGAATATTAGTCATAGAAAAGAATGAGATCCTACCTTTTACAACAGCATGGATGGACTTACAGGGTATTATATTAAGTGAAATAAGTCAGAGAAAGACAAATGTCATATGATTTCACTTTTTTTTAGGGCTTTAGCATCAACATTTTTTTAATTTAAATTCAATTAGTCAATATATAGTACATCATTAGTTTTGATATAATGTTCAATGATCCATTAGTTGCGTATAACACCCAGTGCTCATTAAATCACATGCCCTCCTTAATTCCCACCACCCAGTTACCCAATCCCCCCACCCTCCTCCCTATCCTCAACCCTCAGTCTGTTTCATGGAGTCAATAGTCTCTCATGGTTTGTCTCCCTCTCTGATTTCTTCCCATTTAGTTTTCCCTCCCATCCCCTATTGTCCTCTGCACTATTTTTTTATATTCCATATATGAGTGAAACCATATGATACTGTCTTTCTCTGATTGATGATTTCACTTAGCATAATACCCTCCAGTTCCATCCATGTCGATGTAAATGATAGGTAATCATCCTTTCTGATGGCTGAGTAATATTCCATTGTATATATGAACCACATCTTTTTTTATCCATTCATCTCTTGAAGGACATCTCAGCTCCTTCCAGTGTTTGGCTGTTGTGAACATTGCTGCTATGAACATGGGGGTGCATGTGTCCCTTCTTTTCACTACATCTGCATCTTTGGGGTAAACACCCAGTAGCATAATTGCTGGGTCATAGGGTAGCTCTATTTTTAACATCTTGAGGAACCTCCATACTGTTTTCCAGAGTGGCTGTACTATCTTGCATTCCCACCAAAAGTGTAAGAGGATTCCCCTTTCTCCATATCCTCACCAACATTTGTTGTTCACTGTCTTGTTAATTTCAACCATTCTAACTGGTGTAAGGTGGTATCTCATTGTGGTTTTGATTTGTATCTCCCTGATGCCAAATGATGTGGAACATTTTTTCCTGTGTAGGTTAGCTATCTAGATGTCTTTGGAAAAATGTCTATTCATGTCTTCTGCCCATTCCTTGATGGATTATTTGTTTTTTGGGTATTGAGTTTGGCAAGTTCTTTATAGATCTTGGATACCAGCCCTTTATCTGTTTTGTCATTTGCAAATATCTTCTCCCATTCCATAGGTTGCCTTTTAGTTTTGTTGACTGTGTCCTTTGCTGTCCAGAAGTTTTAATGTTGATGAAGTCCCAATAGTTCATTTTTGCTTTCGTTTCCTTTGCCTTTAGAAATGTTTCTGGCAAGAAGTTGCTGTGGCCACAGTCAAAGAGATTGCTGCCTGTGTTCTCTAGGATTTTGATGAATTCCTGTGTCACATTAAGGTCTTTCATTCATTTTGAGTTTATCTTTGTGCATGGTGTGAGAGAATGGTCTAGTTTCATTCTTCTGTATGTGGCTGTCCAATTTCCCCAACAACATTTATTGAAGAGACTGTCTTTTTTCCATTGGATATTCATTCCTGCTTTGTTGAGATTAGTTGACCATAAAGTTGAGGGTCCATTTCTGGGCTCTCTATTCTGTTCCGTTGATCTATGTGTCTGTGTTTGTGCCAGTACCATGCTGTCGTGATGATTTCAGCCTTGTAATATAGCTTGAAGTCAGGCATTGTGATGCCACCAGCTTTGGTTTTCTTTTTCAACATTCCCCTGGTGATTTGGTCTCTTTTCTGGTTCCATATAAATTTTAGGATTGTTTGTTTGGTCCAGCTCTGTGGAAAATGTCAACAGTATTTTGATAGGGATTGCATTAGATGTGTAAATTGCTCTGGGCAGCATAGACATTTTAAAAATGTTTATTCTTCCAATCCATGAGCATGGAATGTTTTTCCATCTCTTTGTGTCTTCCTAAATTTCTTTCATAAGTGTTCTGTAGTTTTAGAGTACAGATCCTTTACCTCTTTGGTTAGGTTTATTCCTAGGTATCTTATGGTTTGGGGTGCAATTGTCAATGGGATCTACTCCTTAATTTCTTTTTCTTCAGTCACATTGTTAGTGTATAGAAATGCAATTGATGTCTGTGCATTGATTTTGTATCCTGCAATGTTGCTGAATTGCTGTATGAGTTCTAGCAATTTTGGGGCAGGGTCTTTTGGGTTTTCCACATAAAGTATCATGTCATCTTCGGAGAGAGTTTGACTACTTCTTTGCCAATTTGAATGCATTTTATTTCTTTTTGTTGTCTTATTACTGAGGCTAGGACTTCTTAATACTATGTTGAACAACAGTCATGGAGTGGGCATCCCTGTCATGTTCCTGACCTTAAAGGAAAAGCTCCGGTTTTTCCCCATTGAGAATGATATTCACTGTGGGCTTTTCATAGATGGCTTTTATGATATTGAGGTGTGCTCCCTCTATTCCTATACTTTGAAGAGTTTGAACCAGGAAAGAATGCTATATTTTGTCAAATGCTTTTTCTGCATCTATTGAGAGGGTCATATGGTTCTTGTCTTTATTAATGTGATCTATCACATTGATTGATTTGCGAATGTTGAACTACCCTTGCAGCCAAGGAATAAATCCCACCTGGTCATGGTGAATAATCCTTTTAATATACAGTTGGATCCTATTGACTAGTATCTTGGTGAGTATTTTGGCATTCATGGTCATCAGGGACATCGGTCTGTAATTCTTTTTTTTGGTGGGGTCTTTGGTTTTGGGATCAAGGTAATGCTGGCCTCATAGAACAAGTTTGGAAGTTTTCCTTCCATTTCTATTTTTTGAAACAGCTTCAGTAGAATAGGTATTATTTCTTCTTTAATTGTTTGGTAGAATTCCCCTGGGAAGCCAGCTGTCCCTGGACTCTTATTCTTTGGGAGGTTTTTGATTATTGCTTCAGTTTCCTCGCTGGTTATTGGTCTGTTCAGATTTTTCTATCTCTTCCTATTTCAGTCTTCATAGTTTATAAGTTTCCAGGAATGCATCCATTTCTTCCAGACTGCCTAATTTGTTGGCATATAGTTGCTCACAATATGTTCCAACAATTGTCTGTATTTCCTTGGTATTGGTCGTGATCGCTCTCTTTTCATGATTTTACTAATTTGGATCCATTCTCTTTTCTTTACAGATAAGTTGGGCCAGAGATTTACTGATCTTATTCTTTCAAAGAACCAGCTTCTAGTTTCATTGATTTGTTCTACTGTTCTTCTGGTTTCTTATTTCATTGATTTCTGTTCTAATCATTATTTCTCTTTTCCTGCTTGGGTTCGGCTTTATTTTCTGTTCTTTCTCCAGGTCCTTTAGGTGTAAGGTTAGTTTATTTGTGATTTTTCCAATTTTTTTGAGAGAGGCTTGGATTGCTATGTACTTCCCTCTTAGAACTTTATCGCATAGGTTTTGGACTTATGTGTTTTCATTTTCGTTAGTTTACATGAATTGTTTAAGTTCTTTAATTTCCTGGTTGACCCATTTATTCTTTAGCAGGATGCTCTTTAACCTCCAAGTGTTTGAGTTCCTTCCAAATTTCTTCTTGTGATTGAGTTACAGTTTCAAAACACTGTGGTCTGAAAATATGCAGGGAATAATCTCAATCTTTTGGCATTGGTTGAGACCTGATTTGTGACCCAGTATGTGATCTATTCTACAGAAAGTTCCACGTGCACTTGAGAATAATTAGTATTCTGTTGATTTAGGATGGAATGGTCTGTATATATCTGTGAAGTCCATCTGGTCCAGTGTGTCATTCAGAGTCCTTGATTCTTTGTTGATCTTTTGTCAGAAGAGATTCTGACATCTCTTACTACAGTCTTTGGTTTAAAATCTAATTTGTCTGATATGAAGATTGCTACCCCAGTCTTTTTTTTTTTTTTTGAGGTCCATTAGCATTGTAAATGGTTCTCCCCACCTTCACTTTCAATCTGGAGGTGTCTTCAGTTCTAAAATTAGTCTCCTGTAGATTGCATATGGATGGCTCTTGCTTTTGTATCCAATCTGATACCCTGTGTCTTTGGTTTGAGCATTCAGCCCATTTACATTCAGAGTAACTATTGAAAGATATTAATTTAATGCCATTGTAATGCCTGTAAAGTCCCTGCTTCTGTAGATTGTCTCTGTTACTTTCTGGTCTATGTTACTCTTGGGGTCTCTCTTTGCTTACAGAATCCCCCTTAATATTTCTTACAGGGCTGGCTTGGTGGTCACATATTCTTTCAGGTTCTGTCTGTCCTGGAAGCTCTTTCTCTCTCCCTTCCATTCTGAATGACAGCCTTGTTGTATAAAATATTCTTGGCTGTATGTTCTTCTCATTTAGTAACCTGAATATATCTTGCCAGCCCTTTCTGGCTTGCCAGGTTTCTGTGAATAGGTCTGATGTTATTCTGATGTTCCTCCCTCCATACATAAGGAACCTCCTTTCCCTAGTTGCTCCAGGATTGTTTCTTTGGCTCTAAGATTTGCAAACTTCCCTATTATATGTCAGGGTGTTGATCTATTTTTATTGATTTTGGGAGTGGTTCTCTGCCTGTTGGACATGGATGCTTGCTTCCTTCCCCAGATTAGGGAAGTTCTCAGCCATGATTTGTTCAAATATACTTTCTAGTCCTCTCTCTCTCTCCATCCCCTCTGTGATCCTGATAATACAGACACTGGTTCATTTCAAGGCATCATATAGTCATTCTGCCCATGGAAGGATGGGTAAATGAATGAACTGAGTCTAAAATATCAACCACAACCCAAGCAAAATGCCCCTTAGAAAAAGTCTGAAGTGGTTGGAAACCACCACACAAAAGCACACAAAGCCAAAATGCAACAAAACTATATATAAAAAAAGGGGGCAGGAGAAGAAAGACTATAATCTCACAAGGTGGACAAAGCAGGGTGGTCCACTTGTTCCTGATTGAATTTTGGTCTGTGTGTTAGAAGACACTACATCAGAGGGGGAGATGAACCATGAGAGACTATGGACTCTGAAAAACAAACTGAGGGTTCTAGAGGGGAAGAGGTGGGGGGATGGGTTAGTCTGGTGATGGGTATTAAAGAGGGCATGTTCTGCATGAAGCACTGGGTGTTATACGCAAACAATGAATCATGGAACACTACATCAAAAACTAATGATGTAATGTATGGTGATTAACATAACATAATAATTAAAAGAAAAAAAAGGATACTACATCCCAAAATTGTAAAGAAAACAACATTTATATTTATATAAAAATAAAATTTAATAGAGAGAAAAAAGGACTAGAATGAAGCATATATCTTTAAAATGAGATGTGAAAAAAATAAAAGTTAAAAGGTGACTTAAAAATATAAGCCGGTGGGGCACCTGGGTGGCTCAGTCAGTTAAGCATATGCCTTTGGCTCATGTCATGATCCCAGAGTCCTGGGATCAAGTCCTGCATTGGGCTCCCTGCTCAGTGGAGAGCCTGCTTCTCCCTCTCCTTCTGCCTGCTGCTCTGCCTACTTGTGCTATCTCTGTCAAATAAATAAATAATAAAATCTTTTAAATATATATATATGCTGGTAAAACAGGAATGTAGTTGTAACAGGAAAAAGGTAAAGAAAAAAAAATGGAAAATTTTAGACTGAAGGATAAATGAGTTGTGAGGAAACACCTGTAGCTCAATATACTGTTTTCCTCTGGTGCTGGAGTTTTACAGTCTCCTGGGATCCATAAGCTTGTCATTCACTGGTTCTTGCAGTCTGTCTTCTGGGGGAGGGGCCAGCTGTGCTGCTTCTCAGGTACCTTTGCCTGGGCAGAGTTGCCCCATACCTGGTCAGGGGGATGGGCTTAATCTAAGCTGGTCTTCTGTATGGCTTTTGTTCCCTGGCAGCTTTCCATGGCTCTTCAGAGGGTCAGAGCAAAAATGGCCATGACTGGATCTCCTGTCCAGAGCCACAAGTTCAAGGTCCCCCTCTTTAATAAACTCTCCAGGTCAAACCATCTCCACTTCTGTGTTTACCAAACTCTGCAGAAACCCATGGGTCATGCCCACTGCAATTCTCCTGGTGGGTTCCTAGGGACCCTTGAGTGTCTCTGCATTTTGTATCTTTAAGACTGCAAGCATTTGTGGGTTCGTGTGCGCACCCTGCTCTGCTGCTCCTAGGTCATGGCTGGATGCTGCCGCCCTACTGTCCTTTCCAGGGCCACTGCCACCCTGAGAGCTGTTGCCTTGTCATGGACACAGCTGTTTCGACCCTCCAAGGGGTTGGTAACTGGCCCACATGTTCCAGTCTTTTTCCGTGTGCTCAGGCAAAGAGCAGTCTCACTATCAGTGGGCTGGAGCTTTATGGAGACCAGAGCTGAGCGTCCCTCCTGGGCTAGCTGACCATAACCAGTTTCCCCACTCCACTGCTGTGAACACTATTGGTTCAGGGACCCCCATTCTTTTTGTGTCTCCTGGGATCCTGAGACCACAGTGACCCACATAGAATTCTGCCTTTTCCATCCCCTGAGCACCTTTCAGAAAGGGATGTCTGTCACAGAAGCAGATTTCTAAGGGTTCCAATTTTGTACTCCGGTGTGTTGTCACTTTTCAGTAGCCAGCTTATGGTGGCTCCCTCCCCCCTCCATTTATCTTCCAATATTTTCCCACAGATTCACAACTCCGTACCTCCTACCTTGCAAAATGCAGTCCTTTTTCTGCTTGTAGATTTCTACATATATTTTCTTACCTCTCAGGCTGAATTCGTGGGTGTTCAGAATGGTTTGATAGATATCAAGCTAAATTTGAGGGACCAGATGAAATGAGGTCCCCTACTCTTCTGCCATCTTGCCCCCCTTCCTCTAGAATTGATTTCACCTATATGTAGAATCTAAACAAACCAAGCAAGAAATAAACCAGAACCAGAGCCATAAATGCAGAGAACTGATGGTTGCTAGAGGGAAGGGAGTGGTGAGGGGATGGACAAAGGAGTGAAAAGGAGTAGAAGGTACAGGCTTCCAGTTATGGAAGGAATAAGTCCCAGTGATGAAAAGTAGAGCATCATGAATATAGTCAAAGGTATTGTAACAGACTTATATATTAACAGATTGTAGCCATATTTGTGATGAACAAAGCATAATGTAGTTATGCTTATACTGTAGTAGCAGATAGTTCAGAGACAGACAAAGTGAAGGCAGGGAACTGAGGGATGTCTGGGACACATGAGGGGAGATGTTTCACTCTTCTCTGAGGGCTTCCTGACTAGCAGCAGGCACAAACTCCTCTTTTCAGGGACTAGAAAGGTGGCTGATGTCATTTCTCCCTCCATTCCCCACCCATCAGCACAAACAGACTTCAGTGAGCAGCACAGTGGCCACAGTGGAGGCTTGAGCCACTTACACCAAGCCCCAACCCCCACACCCTGCAGGTGTTTTTTCACTAGCACAAGTGTGCCTGAGAGCCAGAAGAGTAGTGCCCCCCACAGAAGACCAGCACAAATCCCCCATATATACTAAGTCTACTGACCATAAAGTGCTGCAAATCTTGAGCTTTAGTGGAAATAGGATCTAGCCTCTTTTAACGAGCAGACCAAAACACACCTAGTTAAAACTCACCACGCACTAGACAAAGTCCAAAAACTTCCCATTGTAGTCAAGGAAAAACTCTGCAGAGGACTAACCTGAGGAAAGAGCAGTCAAAACACAATAGTGGAGTGTATGGAGCATACACCAGAAACATGTCCTAAAGTGTTAGGCCCTGGACAGTGTATGATCTTCTTCTTAATATAGCCTTCACTTCAGGATCAGGAAACAAAGTTGGCTTTCCTAACACAGAGAAGACAGAAACATAGACAAAATGCCAAGCTGGAGGAATTCATCCCTAAAGAAAGTACAAGAAAAGTTGCCCCCAGGATCTAATCAAATGAGATAGAAGTAATTTACCTAAACTAGAATTTAAAACAACAATCATAAGGACACTACTTGGGCTTGAGAAAAGCATAGACGATACCAGGGAGTCCCTTACCACAGAGGAAAAAGACCTAAAAGATAGGCAGGCCAAAATTAAAGAAGTCTACAACTAATATGAAAACTGACTGGATGTAATGAGCACAAGGATGGAAGAAACAGGGGAATGAATAAGTGATGTAGAAGATAAAATTATGGAAAATAATGAAGCTGAAAAGAAGAGGGAAATAAAAATATTGGATCATGAATGCAGACTCAGGGAACTCAGCAACTCCATAAAACATAATAACATTCGTATCATAGGAGTCCCAGAAGAAGAGAAGGTAAAAGGTGCAGAAGGTTTATTTGAGCAAATTATAGATGAAAAACTCCCTAATCTCAGGAAGGAAACAGATTCCATATCCAGAATGCACAGAGAATTCCCATCAAAATCAACAAAAGCAGGACAATACCAAGACATATTGTAGTAAAATTTTGAAAAATACAGATATAAGAAAAAAATCCTGAAAGCAGCAAGGGAAAAGAAATACCTCACTTACAAGGGAAGACAAAAGGGTTAGCAGCAGATCTATCCACAGAAACTGGCCAGAAGAAAGTGGCACAACACAGTCAATTCTCTGAATGAGGTAAATATGTAGCCAAGAATGACAGCAAGACGTTTAGAATAGGAGAGATAAAGAGTTTCCCAAACAAACACTAAAGGCATAACTGAACACTAAATCAGCCCTGCAAGAAATATTAAAGGGAACTCTTTGGGAAAAAGACACCAAAAGCAACACGGAGTAGAAAGTATCAGAGAAAATCTCCAGAAACGACTTTACAGGTCATACAACGGCACTAAATACATATCTATCAATAATCACTCTGAATGTAAATGGATTAAAAGCACCAATCAAAAGACATAGGTTATCAGAATGGATTAAAAAGAAAAACAAACAAGATCCATCATATGCTGCCTACAAGATTCACTTTAGACCTAAAGACACCTACAGACTGAAAGTGAGGGGATGGAGAACTATTTATTACACTAATGGACATCAAAACAAGCTGGGATAGCAATCCTTTTATCAAACAAACTACATTTTAAAGCAAACACTGTAATAAGAGATGGACAAGGGCACTATATCCTAATAAAGGGGTCTATCCAACAAGAAGATCTAACAATTATAAATATTTATGTCCCCAATGTGGGAGGACCTAAAAATATAAATCAATAACAATTTTAAAGAAACTCATTGATAATAATACAATAAAATAGGGTACTTTAACATCCCATTTACAAGAATGGACAGATCATCTAAACAGCAAATCAACAAGGAAACAATGACTTTGAATGACACACTGGACCAGATGGACTTAACTGACATATTCAGAGCATTTCATCCTAAAGCAGAATACACATTCTTTTCAAGTGCACATGAAACATTCTCTATAACAGATCACATACTGGGTCACATATCAGGCCTCAACAAATACAAAATGATTGAGATCATACTATGCGTGTTTTCAGACCACAATGCTATGAAACTTGAAGTCAAACATAAATTTGGAAAGACCATGAATACATGGAGGTTAAAGAACATCCTGCCAAAGAATGAATGGGTTAACCAGGAAATTAAAGAAGAAATAAAAAATACATGGAAGCAAACAAAAATGAAAACACAACAGTCCAAAACCTTGGGATGCAACAAAAGTGGTCATGAGAGGGAAGTATATAGCAATATAGGCCTACCTCAAAAAGAAAGAAAAATCTCAAACCTAACCTTACATCTAAAGGAACTAGAAAAGTAATAGCAAATGAACCTTTAAAGCCAACAGATGAAGGGAAAAAATAAAGATTAGAACAGAAACAAATGATACAAAAACAAACAAAACAATAGAACAGATCAATGAAACTAGGAGCTGAAAGAATAAAATTTATAAACCCCTAACTTATCAAAATTGATAAACACCAGACTTATGAAAAAGAAAAGAGAAAGGACCCAAATAAATAAAATCATGAATGAAAGAGGAGAGATCACAAACACTACCACAGAAATACAAACAATTGTAAGAAAATATTATAAAAAATTATATGCCAACAAATTGGTCAATCTGGAAGAAATGGATAAATTCCTAGAAACATACAAACCACAGAAACTGAAACAGGAAGAAAGAGGAAACTTGAACAGACCCATAACCAGCAAAGAAATTGAATCAGTAATCAAATATTTTCCAACAAACAAAAGTCCACGGCCAGATGGCTTCCCAGGGGAATTCTACCAGACATTTAAAGAAGAGTTAAAACCTATTCTTCTCAAACTATTAAAAAAAAAAGAAAGAAAGAAAGAAACATTACAAAAACTTCCAAACTCATTCTATGAGACCAGCATTACCTTGAATCCAAAAACAAAGACCCCACTAACAAGGAGAATTGCAGACCAATATCTCTGATGAACATGGATGCAAAAATTCTCAACAAGATACTAGCAAATAAATTCCAACAGCACATTAAAAGAATTATTCACCCAAATCAAGTTGGATTTATTCCCTTTCTGCAAGTAAGAGTCAATATCTACAAATCAATCAACATGATATACTACATTAATAAAAGAAAAGAACCCCGTGAGCCTCTCAATAAATGCAGAAAAAGCATTTAACAAATACAGCATCCTTTCTTGATAAAAACCCTCAAGAAAGTAGGAATAGAAGGAACATACCCCAACATCATTAAGGCCATATACAAAAGACTCACATCTAATATCCTCAATGGGGGAAAAACTGAAGAGCTTTTTCCCTAAGGTCATGAACAAGACAGGAATGTCCACTCTCACCACTGTTACTTCACATAGTACTGGAAGTCCTAGCCAGAGCAATCAGACAACAAAAAGAAATAAAAGTCATCCAAATAGGAAGGGAAGATGTCAGACTTTCATATTCACAGATGACATGATACTCTATTTAGAAAACCTGAAAGACTCCACCCAAAAACCACTAGAACTGATACACAAATTCAGCAAAGTTACAGGAGACAAAATCAACATATAGAAATCTGTTGCACTTCTATACACCAATAATGAAGCAGCAGAAAGAGAAATCAAGGAATCAATCCCATTTACAATTGTGCTCAAATCCATAAGATACCTAGGATTAAACCTAACTAAACAGGCAAAAGATCTGTACTCTGAAAACTATAGAGCACTGATGAAAGAAATCAAACATGACAAAAGAAATGGAAAAACATTCCATGCTCATGGATTGAAATAGTGGTAAAAATGTCTATATTATCCAAAGCAATCTATATACTTAATGCAATACCTATCAAAATATTACCAGCATTTTTCACAGAGTCCGAACAAACAATCCTAAAATTTGTATGCAATCACAAAAGACACTGAATAGCCAAAGCAATCTTGAAAAAGAAAAGCAAAGCTGGAGGCATCATAATTCTAAACTTCAAGTTATATCACAAAGTTGTACTGATTGAAGAAAACAGTATGGCAATGGCACAAAAACAGACACATAGATCAATGGAACAGAATAGAAAACCCAGAAATGGACCCGACTACTTTTTGACAAAGCAGGAAGGAATATCCAATGGAAAAAAGACAGTCTTTTCAACAAATGGTATTGGGAAAACTGGATAACATCATGTAGAAGAATGAAACTGGACCACTTTCTTACCATAAACAAAAATATACTTGAAATGGATCAAGGACCTAAATGTGAGACAGGAAACCATCAAAATCATAGGGGAGAACAGAAGCAGCAACCCCTTTGAAATCAGCTGTAGCAAATTCTTACTAGACATATCTCAGGAGGCAAGGGAAATAAAAGCAAAAATGAACTACTGGGACTTCATCAACATTAAAAGTTTCTGCACAGCAAAAGAAACAATCAGCAGAACTCTAAGGCAACATTTGGAATAGGAGAAGATATTTACAGATGACATATCTGACAAAAGGTCAGTATCCAAAATCTGTAAAGAACTTAAACTTAACCAAAAAAATAATAACAATGCAGTTAAGAAATGGGCAAAAGACATGAATAGGCACTTACCCAAAGAAGACATCCAGATGGCTAACAGACATATGAAAAGATGTTCAACATCTCTTACCACCAGGGAAATACAAATCAAAACTACAATGAGATACCTCACATCTGTCAGAATGGCTAAAATCAACACCACATGAAACAGCAGATTTTGGCAAGGATGTGGAGAAAGGAGAACCCTCTTACACTGTTGGTGGGAATGCAAACTGGTGCAGCCACTTTGGAAAACAGTATGGAGCTTCCTTAAAAAGTTAAAAATAGACCTACCCTTCAACCCAGTTAAATACAACTAGGTATTTACCCAAAGGATATAAAAATACTTATTTGAAGGGAAACATGCACCCTTATGTTTACAGCAGCATTATCACAATAGCCAAATTATGGAAAGAGCCCAAATGTCCATCAGCTGATGAACGGATAGGATAGAGAAGAAGAGGTATGTGTGTGTGTGTGTGTGTGTGTGTGTGTGTGTGTATACACACACATATATATGTCTATACAGAGAGAGGTATATATATATATAATAAGAATATTAATTAGCAATCAAAAAGAATGAAAAACTTTGTCATTTATAATAAAATGGATGGAGCTAGATTGTATTATGCTAAGCAAAATAAGTCAGAGAAAGACCAATACAATATTATTTCATTCAGATATGGAATTTAAGAAACAAAACAGATGAACATGGGGAAGAAAAAAAAAAGAGGGAAGTAAACCATAAGAGACTCTTAACTATAGAGAACATGTGAGGGTTGCTGGAGGGGAGGTGGGCAGAGGATGGGCTAAATGGGTGATGGATATTAAGGAGGGAACTTGTGATAAGCACTTGATGTTATATGTAAGTGATGAATCACTAAATTCTACTTCTGAAACCAATATTACACTTTATGTTAACTAAATAGAATTTAATAAACTTGAAAGAAAAAATAATGCTGCTATAATTTATTTTTGAGTATGGTGTAAGACAGTAGTCCAGTTTCATTCTTTTGCACGTTGCTGTCCATTTTTCCAAATTCCTTAAGAGACTTTTTCCCATTGGATATTTTTTCCTGTTTTGTCCACGATTAACTGACCATATAGTTGTGGATTCATTTCTGGGTTTACTATTCTGTTTCACTGATCTGTGTGTCTGTTTTTATTCCAGTACCATACTGTCTTGATGACTACAGTTTTGTAATACATCCTGAAGTCTGGAATTGTGATGCCTCCAGCTTTGTTTTTCTTTTTCAAGATTGCTTTGATTATTCAGGAACTTTTGTGATTCCATACAAATTTTAGGATTGTTTGTTCTGGCTCTGTGAGAAATCCTGGTGATATTTTAATAGGTATTGCATTAAATGTACAGATTTCTTTGGGTAATATAGACATTTTTACCAGTATTTGTTCTTCTAATCCATGAGCATGGGATGTTTTTCCACTTCTTTCTGTCATATTCAATTTCTTTCATTAGTGTTTTAGAATTTTCAGAGTATAAGTCTTTTACCTCTTTGGTTTAGTTTATTCCTAAGTATCTTATTGTTTTTGGTGCAATTTTAAATGGGATTGATTAATTTCTCTTCCTGCTGCTTTATTATTGGTGTATAGAACTGCAACAGATTTCTGTATGCTGATTTTGTATCCTGAGACTTTGCTAAATTTGTGTATCAGTTCTAGCAGTTTTTGGGTGGAGTCTTTCAGGTTTTCTTTGTATGGTATCATGTCATCTGCAAACAGTAAAAGTTTTATTTCTTCCTTGATGATTTAGATGACTTTTATTTCTTTTTGTTGTCTGATTGCTCTTGCTAGGACTTGCAGTGCTATGTTACATAACCGTGTTGAATAGACATCCCTGTCTTATTCCTGACCATAGAGGAAAATCTCTCCATTTTACTCCATTTAGGATGATATTAGCTGTGGGTTTTTCATATATGGCCTTTATGATGTTGAGGTATGTTCCCTCTATCCCTACTTTGTTGGGGGTTTTATCATAAATGGATGTACTTTGTCAAATGTTTTTCTGCATCTGTTGCAATGGTCATATGTATTTTTCCCTTTTCTTTATTAATATGGTGTATCACATTGATTTGTTTATGAATATTAAACCACCCTTGCAACCCAGGAATAAATCTCACTGGATCATGGTGAAATGTATTGTTGGATTCAGTTTGCTAGTATTTTATTGAGACTTTTTTCCATCTATGTTCATCTGGGAAATTGGCCTGTAGTTCTCTTTAGTGGGAGCTTTATCTGGTTTTGATATCAGGGTAATGTTTGCCTCATAGAATAAATTTGGAAGTTTTCTTTCCTTTTCTATGTTTTGGAATAGTTTGAGAAGAACTGGTATTAATTCAATAAATATTTGGTAGAATTCACCTGTGAAGCCATCTGGCCCTGGACTTCTGTTGGGTGGTTTTGATTATTAATTAAATTTCTTTGTTGCTTATGAGTCTGTTCAAGTTTCCTATTTCTTCCTATTTCAGTTTTCATAGTTTATATGTTTGTAGGAATTTATCCATTTCTTCCAGGTTGCCCAGTTCATTAGCATACAGTTTCTCATAATATTCTCTTATAATTGTTTGCATTTCTGTGATGTTTGTTGTTATTTCTTCTCTCTCATTTTTATTATTTGAGCCCTTTAGCTTTTATTTTTTATAAGTATGGCTAGAGATTTATCCATTTTATTAATTTTTTCAAAAAGCCAGCTCCTGGTTTCATTGACATGTTCTATTGTATTTTTAGTTTCTATGTCATATATTTCTGCTCTAATCTATATTATTTCCTTCCTTCCTTCTCGCTTTAGGCTTAGTTTTTATTTTTCTAGCTCCTTTAGATGTGAGGTTAGGTTGTTGGAGATTTTTCTTGCTTTTTGTGGTAGGCCTGTATTACTATACACTTCCCTCTTAGGACTGTTTTTGTTACATCCCAAAGGTTTTGGACCATTGTGTTTTCAATTTTGTTTATAAAAGAGAGAGGGAGGAGCAGGAGGAGAGGGAGAGAGAGAATCTTAAGCAGGCTCCATGACCAGTGCAGAGCCTGATGCGGGGCTTGATCCCACACCCTGAGATCATGACCTGAGCTGAAATCAAGAGTCAGGTGCTTAACTGACTGAACCACCGAGGCACCCCCATTGTGTTTTTATTTTTATTTGTTTCCATGTATTTTTAAATTTCTTCTTTGACTTCCTGGTTGACCCATTCAATGTTTAATAGCATGTTGTTTAACCTCCAGGTATCTGTGGTTGACTTCTAGTTTTATAGTGCTGCTGTCAGAAAAGTTACATGGTATGATTTCAATCTTTTTTGTATTTGTTGAGATCTGTTTTGTGACCTAATATGTGGTCTATTCTGGAAGATATTCTATGTGCTCTTGAAAATAATGCATATTCTGTTTTCTTTTTTAGGATGTAATGTTCTGACTTCATCAAATGTAATAACATTTGTATTATAGGCATCCCAGAAGAAGAAAAGAGAAAAGGTGGTAGAAAATTTATTTGAAGAAATAGCAGAAAACCTCCCTAATCTGGGGAAGGAAACAGACATTCAGATCCAGAAGGCACAGAGAACTCCCATCAAAATCAACAAAGCAGGCCAATACCAACGCATATTTTAATTTTCAAATTACAGTGATAATGAAAAAATCTTAAAAGCAGCAAGATAAAAGAAATCCTTAACTTAAAAGGAAAAACCCTTAAGGCTAGCTGGAGATTTCTTAATGGAAACTTGGCAAGCCAGAAGGGAGTGGCATGATATATTCAAAGTGCTGAATGGGAAAAATCTGCAACCGAGCAGAT
>NC_138376.1:36737070-36754705 GCF_054177405.1 Leptonychotes weddellii | reverse complement strand
GAATGGGAAAAATCTGCAACCGAGCAGATATATCCAGTGAAGCTAACATGCAAAATAGAAGATAAAAAGTTTCCCAGACAAACACAAAAGGAATACATGACCACTAAACCAGCCCTGCAGGAAATATTAAAGGAGACTCTGAGTGCAAAGGAGAGACCAAATGTTACAAAGACAAGAAAGGATCAGAGAGACTATGGACTCTGAGAAACAAACTGAGGGTTCTAGAGGGGAGGGGGGTGAAGGGATGGGTTAGCCTGGTGATGGGTATTAAAGAGGGCATGTACTGAATGGAGCACTGTGTTATACGCAAACAATGAATCATGGAACACTACATCAAAAACTAATGATGTAATGTATGGTGATTAACATAACATAATAAAATTTAAAAAAAAAAAGGATCAGAGAAAATCTCCAGAAACAATGGCAATACAAGCAATAAAATGACACTAAAAACATATGTATCGATAGTTATTTTGAACGTAAATGGACTAAATGCTCTAATCAAAAGACATATGTTGTCAGAAGGGATAAAAATAAAAAAAGACCCATCTATGTACTACTGACAAGAGATTCACTTTAGACCTAAAGACACCTGCAGACTGGAAGTGAGGATGTGGAGAAATACTTATCACATGAACAGATGTCAAAAGAAAGCCAGGGTAGCAATACTTATATTGGACCAACTAGACTTTAAAAGGAAGAGCAGAAAAAGAGACAAAGAAAGGCATTATATAATCATAAAGGGAAGAATCCAACAAAAAGATAGAACAATTGTAATATTTGTGCACCCAACATGGAAGTGCCAAATATATAAAACAATTAATAAGAAACACACATGAAGAAACTAATTGATAGTTAATGAAATATAGCAATATCAATACCCCACTTACCTCAATGGACAGATCATCTAAACAGAAAAAATAAACAGGAAATTTTTAAAAATCTGCCTTATTTTCCTCCTACACATCATGATTTGATCGATCACCACATTTATAATAACGAGATTGTTTTATAGCTCTTTCCAAGGTATTAACAGCTCTGTGACATGACAGGCAAAATTAGGAAGAATGAGAAATTCAAATAATTTTATTGTGAAAATTCAGATAATAAAAAGAAAATTAACCATTGGTTTAACTTTCATTACTATTCATCTTTATGTAGGTAAATATTTTATTATATAGTAATACAGTTTTCTTGTAAGAAATGGGAAATCATTTCAGACTTTTGAAAAGAAAAATGACCCAAAGGCATATGAAGAAAGCAAAATCTAAGGAAGATTGGCTTGTGCTATCTAGAAACCTAGAGCACACAATGACAGCTACTTACAACTCTAAGCATAGAATGTACCATTGAGGTCACTATATTTTGTATCCACATCTGCAAACATTTGCTATGCTCCCTAAAGAATGGAAGAATGTTGTGATCATTCCTACAGAGGACAGGTAAGTATCCTGGATTTTTAAATGATAGAATTAGGAAGGGAGAGTTGCACATAGTGTTATAAAGGGTACACAGATGAAACAATGATTTTCAGCCTATTTTTTGGCCACATTTTAGTATTTAAAAAACCTGGGGTCATACTTGGAAAAATTACCTGACATAAAATACTGGAGTACTTGCAATCCTATTAAGCCATCATGTTCTACAACTGGCTAATCCTAAAATCTGTGAAATCCCACTGTCATTGTTTTCTCCTATATAATCAGGAGATAAAGTTCTTCAACATATTTCTTTGCTGTCAACTTGATGGCATATGTCTTAATTCTCAGGTTCACAAGTGGTACCTGGGCTGCAGCATGTCCTATGCCTCACTCAGCAATATGATTTTTATGACAGGACTTGTTATAAAAATATATATATCCTGAATTGTAACAAAAACACATTTCATTTGTTGATCAAAATTTGGCAAAAGCTATAAAAAGTTTGGGCTACAACATGGCACATACGTCAAACTGGCTATGTCCCTTTAAGATGAATATATATGCATATGTATGCATATATAAAGAAATTTGCACGTATGTATTATTCCACCATGCACACTTTCTATCCCTAGAAATAGAGGACATTTATCCAGAATTACTTCAGTACAACAAAAGAAAGAATGATACTCAGAGATAAAGAAACAATAAGTCACATCATAAAAATAAAAAGAACTTTGAGGGGATTTTCTTAAACTCATGTGGGATATTATGATTTACAAAGCATTTTTTTAAAAAACACGTGATTTATTTTATTCAAAGAAGCAACTTATTGTATTTTAAAGTACATGGACTTGAAAGTCTGATGGATTCCAGTTCAAATCTTAACTAGTAAAAGAGGACCAAGTAACAAATATTCTGGGACCAGTTAATAACCAGTTGGAGTCTCATTTGCATCAGTGACAAAATGAGGGAAATCATAACTACTTGTCAGAGTTATGGTGAAGACTATAAATATATAAAACTCTTAGCTTACAGTTCTAACAACGTCACTCAGCAAAGACAAAGTGAGAGGTAAGCCCTAAGCATTGTACTTCTTGTGAAAATTCCAGCTAATGCCTTAGTGCTTGGACCTTAGAGACCATCTCAGGCACTGCCCTGGGCATCAAACAAGTAGCCCAATAAATTTTATGGTCAGGAGAAACTTTACTATATACATGGATGGTGGGGGACATTTAGCTAGATGCTCAGAGATAAAGGAAAATTTACTAAATAAGTTGAATTATTTTATCTCCTGAGTTCACATTTTTCTTACTCCTTAAGAAGGAAATTCAAATATCACAGAACAGAAACAGGATCTTAAGAATTATGCAGGTTCAGAAAAACTGCTTGCTAATTTCTGTATTCCAATTGAATTTCAATTGAAGTATAATTAGGGATCTCCTTATAAAAGCAAAGTATTTTTACACTTAACGCATCGTCTACATAACCTTTTAAAATTACTGGGACATTAGGCAGAGCAGGAAAATGTTAGCTACTTCAGTTTATCTCTCAAGTTATATTATTCTTTTCAGTCATAAATAGAAAAGTATAAATGGAAGAAAATTAGATTTTTAAGACCAGTTTAGTAGCTATAGTCTCATACAACAAAATAAGAATGATTTAATAGGTTGTGGGTTTTGTGAGTTACTATTAGTTTGGCATAAATTTCAAAGTCAGAACTATTGACTTAGGACAATCCTACTTCTTCAAAACCTTTAACTTATTTTTTTAATAAATAATATTTAAGATTTTAAGTTTGTGGCTCCAATATTATGATTGAAGGGACATTAAGTCAATAGTTGGTTTATATATTTGTTTACATGTGCTTAGTAATCACAATAAAATATGTGTAGGCTAACCTAATTTGGGAAATACACATTATTTTGCCCTCTTCTGTTGAGATATTGTATCAATTCTCTTCTCAGTGTCACAGCAAATGCTGTGGTTCAATGTCAAATCAGAAAATGTTGACTTAAAAGTGCCCAGATGTTTATCTGAAAATATAAACTTTTTAGTACAAGACCGAGTTCTAAATTGGATTATAAATAATGATGCTATGAAAACTGGAATGCAGAGATCTTTTCAAGTGAATGATTTTGTTTGTTTCGGCTCGGCAGTTTAATGAATTTTACTTTTTTTAAAAGAATCTGCAAAAAAATAAAAGAAAAAATAAAAGAATCTGCAAGTTTTATTAAAAATATGTTTAATTAGATTATGAATTTTACTTATCATATAAAAGTATCATTTGATGGAAAAACCGATGTAGCTCCAGTCCTCATTTCAACCCTGTCACAGCCCAAAGGGGACCATTCCCCAGGGGAGAGTATAGCTGGCCAGTCCTGCAGTTGGGGGAAGTGTGAACAGCCACAGGGTTGCCTTACTCCTTGAACTTCCACTCTTTGCAGAACATGGGGCAAAGCTGCTACACCTGCTGTGCATTGAGCCACTTGAGAATACAGTGCATGTGGTAGCAATGGGAGCACTGACCCACACCCATGGGCACCTTGCCTTCCTGGCAGCAGCCATTCAAGTCCATCTAAGAGATGCTGAGTCCTCCTCCTGGGCCACCCAGAGCCAAGTGGCCACACCCTTCCAGCACTTAATCTTTACTTACCTTCAAGGTGGTGGAGCCTCCCTAACCACGTGCTGCCCTGCCCACCTTCTGTTTTAGTGTTTTCATTTTTTAAATATATTCCCAGAAATAGAATTGCTAGATCGTAAGTTAGTTCTATGTTTAATTTTTTCTTTGAGGGTCTTCCATACTGTTTTCCCTTATAGATATACCAATTTACATTCCCACAAACAGTGTACAAAATTTCCTTACCGTTTGTTATCTTTTGTCTTTTTGATGGCCATTCTAACAGGTATAAGGTGATATTTCATTGTTTTTTGTTTTTTTTAAGATTTATTTGACAGAGAGAGACACAGCGAGAGAGGGAACACAAGCAGGGGGAGTGGGAAAGGGAGAAGCAGGATTCCCACCGAGCAGGGAGCCTGATGTGGGGCTCCATCCCAGGACGCTGAGATCATGACCCGAGCCGAAGGCAGAAGCTTGATGACTGAGCCACCCAGGCGCCCCCTCATTGTGGTTTTAATTTACATTTCCCTAATGACTAGTGATATTGAACATTTTTTCATGTACCTGTTGGCCTTTCCTATATCTTTGGAGAATATCAATTTAGGTCCTTTGCTCATTTGTTAATTGTGTTTTGTTTTGCTACTGAGTTATATGCATTCTTTATAGGTTTTGTATGTTAACCCCTTATCAGATATACCATTTGCAAATATGTTTTCCCATAAGTTGTCTTTTCACTCTGTTGGTTTCTCTTGTTGTATAGGAGCTTTTTAGTTGATGTAGTCTCACTTGTTTATTTTTATTTTATTGTTTATGTCTTGGGTGTCCTATCCAAAAAATTACTACCAAGACCCTGTCACAGAGCTTTATTTCTAGGTTTTCTTCTACAATTTTCATTGTTTCAGGTCCTACATTTAGGAGTTAAGTCTAAGTCACATTTTGAGTTAATTTTTCTGACTGATGTAACATACGGGTTTAGTTTCTTTTACATGTGAATATCCAGTTATCTGGCACCTTTTATTGAAAAGACTGTCTTTTCTCCATTGAATATTCTTGGTTCCTTTGTCAAATATTAATGGACCTTATATGCTTGGGTTTATTTTCTGGGCTCTTGATTCTGTTTCATTGGTCTACTGGACTCCTTTTATACTAGTAACATATGGCTTTGATGACTATATCTTATAGTGTAGCTTGAAATCAGGAAGTGTGTGATGAGGAGTACTGCTTTGGTTCTTTCTCAGGATTTCTTTGGCAATTTAGGGTCTTTTGTGATTCCATATAAATTTTAAGAGTGTTTTTTTCCTCCTTTGAAAAATGCCATTAGAATCCTGACAGGGATTGCTTTGAATCTATAGATGACTTCTGGTAGTATTGATATTTTATATTAATTTATCTAATCCATGAATATGGGATGTTTTTCCATGTGTCTTTTTCCATTTCTTTAATCATTGTCTTATAGTTTTTAGAGATATTTCACTTCCTTTAATTTCTATTATTTTTGATGTTATTGTAAATAAGATGTTTCAGAGAATTCACTGTATATAAAAATGCTATTGATTTTTGTATGGTAATGTTGTATCCTGCAACTACACTTAATTCATTGATTACAACAGGTTTTTTTGCGAGTCTTTAGAATTTTCTATTTCAAATTATGTCATCTGAAAATATAGATACTTTGACTTCTTCCTTTCCAATTCTGATATCACTGCTTTTTCTTTCCTGGTAGTACTAGATAGTGCAATGTTAATAGAAATGGTAAGAGTGGGCACCCTTCTTTTGTTCCTGATCTTATAGGAAAAGTTTTCAGTCTTTCACCATCAAGTATGATGTTAGCTGTGGGTCTGTCCTATAGGACCTTTATTATGTTGAGATATTTCTTTCTATGCCAAACTTAAGAGTTTTTATCATGAAAAAGTTTTGTCATGAATAGCTATTGAATTTTGTCAAGTGCTTTGGCTGTCCATATTAAGATCATATAATTATTTTCTTTCATTCTATTAATGTGATGTATCACATTGATTTGCATATGGTGAATCATCCTTGCAGTGCAGTGATAAATCCCATTTGATCACAGTGGATAATCCTATTAAAATTCTATTGAATTTGGTTTGCATTTTATTGAGAATTTTTGCATCTATGTTCATCAGGGATGTTGGCCTGGTTTCTGGTTTTGATATCTTCAAAAAATGACTTTGGGAGTGTTCCCTCCTCTTTGATTTTTCTTGGAAGAATTTGAGGAAGGTTGGTGTTAATTTTTATTGAAATATTTGATAAAATTCAACAGTGAAGCCATCTGGTCCTGGGTTTTTCTTCATTGTAAGGTTTTTAACCAATTTAATCTCCTTACTAGTGATTAGTCTGTTCAGTTTTCTATTTCTTTCTGTCTAATCATCACTTTTCTCATCTGAATGTGTGAATAATGAAATAATTATATTAAGAGAAAAATTTGATAATGCATTTTCTATTCAGAAAACACATACATATTACTTTGTAAATTGTACACATTCTTCACATAGGATTTGCTTACATGTCCAGCCACAGTAAGTTTATCCAATATATCTCATTCTATGCTATTTACATAAAGAATATGATTCCTTTGAGCAAAAATTCCTATCAAAATATTCAAAACAGTCTATACATTTAGTAAGCAATAGACTCCAAGATTTTTGATGCTTTACTTAGTAAACATGATGATGTTTAGATAAAGACATATTTCCTATTTATTTTTATTATGTTCAGTTAGCCAACATATAGTACATCATTAGTTAGAATGGCTAAAATTAACAAGATAGGTAATAACAAATGTTGGCAAGGATGTGGAGAAAGGGGAACCCTTTTACTATTTATTTTTATAACTACTTTATCATCATATATTAAGGGCCAATAACATGCCCTTACAAAAAAAAAAAAAAGATGCTTACTTTTATTACTTTCAGTACATATCTCTTTCTTGACCTATATATATATATTTTTAAAGATTTTATTTATTTATTCATGAGAGACAGAGAGAGAGACAGAGGCAGAGGGAGAAGCAGACTCCCCGTGGAGCAGGGAGCCCGATGCGGGACTCGATCCCAGGACCCTGGGATCATGACCTGAGCTGAAGGCAGACGCTTAACCGACTGAGCCACCCAGGCGTCCCTTGACCTATATAATTTAAAGAGTCGACTGACTTTACCCTATAAAGAGAGAAATTTAGTACACATAAGAATTCTTTCCCTTGTCATCAAATTTTTTGTTATTTGACTTTTAATGGTTTCCCCATTAAGTATATTAAAACTCTCTTTATTGGGGTGCCAGGGAGACTGCTTCTCCCTCTCCCTCTCCCACTCCCTCTGCTTGTGCTCTCTGATTCTCTGTCAATTGAATAAAATCTTAAAAAAAAAAAAAACTATCAAATTTACAGACTACCAATTGATTCATACTATAAAAATGAGAATATCAGGATCTATACATACTTCTGCATAGTTTCCCTAACTTTCCTATTTATATGAAGTATAGCATGACTTGTACAAGCAAAATAAAATCACATTTTAATTTTGTTACATAAACTAAAATAAAATCTGACTTTATCTTACAAGGCTTCCCAAAATATGTAATTCTATAATAAGATTATAACTGTGTAAACATTTTCGTAGAATAACTGTATTGTAGAGATGGAGACTGGAGCTATAGATAAGCATATGCTTTTCTCTATCTCCAAATAATCCTTTTAATTCAGAATAGTTCCGGCATCCAAAATAAAATTTAAATTTCTCACGTTTTATTAAGTGATTAAAAATCATGCTGCATGGGGTGCCTGGGTGGCTCAGATGGTTAAGTGTCTGCCTTCAGCTCAGGTCGTAATTCCAGGGTCCTGGGATAGCGCCCTGCATTGCATCCGGCTCTCTGCTCAGCGGGGAACCTGCTTCTCCCTCTCCCTCTGCCTGCCGCTCCCCCTCCTTGTGCGCTCTCTCTGTCAAATAAATAAAATCTTAAAAAAAAATTCATGCTGTCTGTGTGTTTTTTCCCTTCATATTTGAACCACAGATATTTTATTCAATTCTTGTTTTCTCTGGAGTTTTTATACCTTTTTAAAATATATTTTTAACACGAGGATAAGCCTCCTCCAGTTTCTTAAGGTTAGAATCTTGGGATTTTCTAATGTTAATCAAACTGGTGGTCTTATATATCCATTTGTCATCCTGGAGCTTCTTTGGTTTATTTCATAAATGAGATCTACTATTTCCGGAGTAGCATGGCATCATCCTTTCCAGAGTATTTTAATGGCTAGGATATATAGTTATTTCTTCAAGATAATGTTCAAGAGGAATTCTTTTTAATACTTGCCTGCCAAGATCTATTTCTCTTGTTAACATTTGGTACTTTTACTGGATAGTGCATTCCAGGGTTAAAGTCATTGCTACGTTGTTTTCCAACATCAGTGCTATCTTCAGGCAAGTTTGGTACCAATTAAGTATTTTCCATGAAATGGTCACCCAATCCCTGTAATGGTATCCTATGCCTTGGTCCTCTCCCTCAGAACCATGGAATCTTTGTTTTCATTCTAGAATATAGAAATTTTATGACAGTATTTCCAAATGTAAATCTTTTATAATTTTTTTTCTATCCTTTCTAAAATGCCTATTATATGGGTCCTCTACTTTTTTTTTTCCTTGTATTTTCCATTTCTTTTAGTTTTACCATTAACACATTTTTATATTTCATATGTTCTTACTTTCCCAATCCTTTGTTTTTCCCCAAAGCATTCCTTCTAGCTTATGGAGTCACTGTTCACTCAAATGTCTCTAAGGATACTAACTAGATATTTTTTATGTTTTTCTTCTTTTACATTATCATTTTTCCTCAGGTGTTAGTTTTTCTTTGTTCTTCTTGACCGTTCTCTTTGGATTACTTGCCTTTCTCAAAAGTCTAGTGATCTTTCCTGGTCAATACATATTAATGAATAAAATACTGTACTGGTAAATACAGATGTTGGAGGTTTCCTCTGAAAATGCATTAACCTATCCCTTCACTCCCAAAAGTTCTTGTTCCTAAATTGGGTGGCTGACTGCAAGCACTGTGTGCATAGTCTGCCAGACTTCACTTTAGAATAAGCAGGCTGTGGAGTGGTTACAAACTGGAAACTTACTTTATGCAATTACTTCACTATCTTTAACTGAAATTTTTGACTTCTATTTTTAGTATTCAAATAATAAATGCTGTCATATCCTCTTCCAGAGGAAAATTCTTTTACTAAGAAAGTATAGTAGCTGGGTCTACAATCTAGTCATATTTTATAAAAATTTCTAAATTTGAGTACAAATCAAGGGTATCCAAGAGTCTTATGACAATAGCAAGTGTTGGAAATCTGTCTCAGTTTGTGATAATCCATAAATATTAAAGACCATGGACACATTGGATTTTGGATCCTCACTTCTCTATATGCCCTCCATGGATGGAAGAGTTATAAGGGATCTTAGGTTCTTTAGTGTTCTAGATATAATTTCTTTGTAACAAACTGCTTCAAACCTTAGTGTCACAGAAAACCATTTATCATACTCAGGGATTCTGTAGGATAGGAATTTGGACAAGGCACAGCAGAGACAGGTTCTCCCTGTCCCACTACATTTGGGGCTTCAGATAAATGATGCAAAACCTCGTTCCTAGAATGATCCAAAAGCTCATTCCCTCATGTATCTAGAGGTCTATTCTGACTGATGGTCAGCAGCCTCAGTTACTCTCCACATGTTTTTTTTTTTTTAAGATTTTATTAATTTACTTGAGAGAGACAGAGAGCATGCGCATGCAAGAGAGCACGAGCAAGGGACACGGCAGAGGAAGAGGTAGAAGCAGGCTCCTGGCTGAGCAGGGAGCCTGATGTGGGGCTCGATCCCAGAATCTGGAATCATGACTTTAGCTGAAGGCAGATGCTTAACAGACTGAACCACCCAGGTGCCCCTCCACATGGTTTTTTAAATGGACTATGACAGCTGGAGTCCAAAGACAAGAAAGCAAAGAGCAGGCAGATTCCTATCACCTATTATGACCTAACCTCAGAAATCACATAGTATCATTTCTGTCACGTTCCATTAATTGAAGCCAGAAGCAAAAATAAACTACCTCTTGATGGGGTATGACAAAATTCTGGAAGAGAATTTGGCCCTGGAATATTGCTGTGATCATTTTTGCAAATACAACCTGCCACCGTCTACCATCTGTCCCAACAATCTCCATCCCTTCAACATGCAAAATATACCCACCCCTCTCCACTTACTATTGGCTGTGCTAATTACTTCAAAATGTAGAACTCAGTAGAGAGAGTGTTTCTCTGTTTCCTGTTACCAGCTGAAAATTTTAAGGCTGAAAGTTAGAATTCTTTGTAGGCTTATCCCCTCATGTCAGACAATTGATGTCTTTTGCATGGGGCCTCTGTTCCTCTCCACGTGGGCCATTTTGAACTTCCTTAAGCTTGCTGTCTGAACTCTAAAGGTGTGTGTGTGTGTGTGCGTGTGCAGAGAATAGGAGGGAAGAGAGGAAAGGCACTCTAGGGGAAAGTCCTATCCCATTTTATGATATAGCTTTAAGAATTAGTGTCATTTCAGCTGCTTTTTAGTTGTTGAAACAGTTAAAAATCTTGTCTGCATTTAAGGGAGAAAGAAATAGATTTCATTTACTTGAGGAGATGGGCAGATCTAAAAGAGCATTTGGCCATCTTTGGAAAATAAAATCTGCCACACTTGGTTCTGTTCTACTTTCTATGTTGAAGGGCAGTGAGAGAGTGGGCAGCAAGAAAATATTCATTATAGCCTAGGAACAGAACCACACTTGCAAAAATTTCTCTTTGTATCATTCAATTCGTCTGTACTTTGCACCCTCTAAAATCAATCATCACATCTCTAGAATCTTCAGGCTTTGGAGTGTGTAAGGGTGCCTTTCTGTTTGTGTGAGTAGTGCCCGTGTCTCTGTGTGCAAGTGCACATGTGTGTGTGTTTGTGTGAGAGCGCACGTATCTGTGTGTGTTAAAGGATCCTTTCTGCCATTCTTTGTTTAATCTGTCTTTTCTTGCCCTGAGCAGTAAGCAGCCAGTCTGAGATCCAGGAAATGATCGTTAGGGGGATGAATATGGTTCTGTTTGTATTCAGACCAAAGTCTAATTCAAATAGAAGCTGACAGTAAATCAACAAGAAAAGCAAACTTGGGACATTTCCCTCTTGTAAGAGTGCTGACTCATTTCCTCATCACATTAGAGAATGTATTACAGTCCTTATATGTTCTTATAGTGACAAAGGAGATAAGACTATGTGCTAATGGGCTTTGTTGGACTCTGTTCTCTGTGATTCAGCATCATTTCATGGCTAAAGCAGCAGAGACAAGAAACATATGTTTATTTTTTTAAATTATAAGTGAATACAGTATTGTTTTTCCTGCTAGATCTTAAATAATCATGAGAATACAACAATATAACTTGTGTAATTGGAAAGAAAGAAGTATTTAAAAAAGACAGTATGAATGTACCACTATCCCACACCCTAGTGAGAGAAAAATTAATACTTAATCAGCTTGATCTGGTGATTTGTATTATCACACCAAGATTAAATTAAAACTTTTCCCCCCATAGAGATTTTCATACTATATAAAACATGTATAGTGAGATTTAATAGATCTATATGAAGACTCTAAGCAGCTGACTAAATATCATGAAACACATATTAAGCAATTGGAAAAGATATATTTAACGTATTACAGTGAATGTTCTTATAGTGAGAAAGGAGATAATTCAAAGAGTAAACATTAAACAACCTCTATGTTGGGCACAGTCCTAAGATGTATGTACCGTAAATAGGTAAAAACCTGAAAATAATTTAAAAACAAAAATCTATTTGTAACCTTCATGTGCTCAGCATTGAGCAAGGCAATTCAGTACTTAGGAAGGATGTACTGTGTCCTTTAGAGATTTTTTTTTAAATTTAATTTTATTATTATGTTAATCACCATACATTACATCATTAGTTTTTGATGTGCTGTTCCAGGATTCATTGTTTGCGTGTAACACCCAGTGCTCCATTCAGTACATGCCCTCTTTAATACCCATCACCAGGCTAACCCATCCCCCCACCCTCCTCCCCTCTAGAACCCTCCATTTGTTTCTCAGAGTCCATTGTCTCTCATGGTTCGTCTCCCCCACCGTATAGGTCTTAAACTATAAAACTTGTTATGAAAGGTATTGTTGATAAGTGCTAAAACAATATCTCCTTTCTATTCAGTACTATCTCAACATAGTGTGGATAATTTAGCTGCAGTAGTGACTTGAGTTTACCACAAGCAAGCAGTTACTGCAAATGCAATTTTGATGCCAGATACTCCCTGAAGGGACCCGCCTAGATGCTTGATATAGGAGAGACAGGTTGGCTTTGCCCAGGGCATTTCCTGACACAGTGGATGGTATTTCCTTTGAAAGTTGGCTAAGGTATTTAGCCTGATGCAATAAATATCTGTCCAAAACTCCACATCAGTGAGGGTGGTGGAAGATCACAGATGTTGGATGAGGACAAACTGGGTTCAAATATCAGTTTCATCATACACAATTTGTGCCTTAAGCAAGTTATATAGGGCCTCTGAACCCCAGGTCCCAAAGAAAATAAAACCTGTTCATTTTACAAGTTTATCGTGAGGATCGTGTAACTTGTTAGGGCAGGAACTATGTAAACACAGAGTTCCATACCAACTTTAATTATACTTATTTTCCTATGGACAAATGAGAACCAGTTTTCCTTCCCATTAAATTTTCATCAGTGTCTGCTCCTCTATCATACCTGAAGATTTATACTTTGAGAGTGTTAGAGCCTATTCCCTTTCTGTGTTTCCCAGATATACTTAGGTGCCAATTACTAGGGATTCTTTATTTCTAAAACTGAATAAGAATTCAGGATTAAGGTCCAAGAACCAGGGAATAATTGAAAAAAAAAATTTTGATCTGCAGTAAACCTTGAGGGATATTTTCAAGTCTAGTTTACTCAGCACAGTCTGCTTTCTGTAAATAAAGAACACGGAATTCAATAGGATTTTCAGAAATTTTCAGCTCCTATGTTGTTCCTACTGAGCATTACTGTTCCATAAACATTACCCTAGTTTGGGAAATTGCCAGAAAACTTAGGTTGGTACGCAATTAAGTTTTCTGTCTTTTTTTTACTATTCTTTACTCTGACAGATTTCTTCCTTTAGCTCTCCCAGAAACAAATAGAAATCCTTCTTTCTTTGGGTCTTACTTCCATGTTGCAGCCAATTTGACTCAACCACAGTTATACTAAATACCATCTTTAAGAATAGTCAAGTCCTAATTGTCCTAATAAAAACTGTCCCCCAAAAAGCCTGTAACAAAAAGCTACTCCTCTGTGGTGGGGCTTCTTGTCTTAGTCACCAGCTTGCCACTACTGGAGAAGGATGTTGGCTGAATTCATAAATGTGTATATCAGGCAAATACAGCATGGCATTTTTTGACTTATCTGTCTTTTCCTTGCAGTAGTTCCTTGCCAGCAGAAGGGGCATGCTACCTTTTTCAGCATATATTCTGAGCATCTCTGTGGATCACAACTGTGTAGAACACTATCTCCTCTTTTCTGGGTCAGAACATAGTGGAACAAATATGTCTTTAGCAGATAAGCATTTTCATTTTTACGGTCATACACAAAAGCACAAACATCTACAGAACAGTGTACCTACCATCCCTAATTGAGTGAATAAAAAGTAGCTGAAAACCAAAAGCTGGATAATGAATTAAAACAGTACCATAAAAATAAAATGCAGATAATTAGAATCTAAAATAGTTGTTTTTAAAGTTCTACAGAGGCCCTTTAATGGGTGTGTTTATGTTTATATATAGCAGATGGCTAGGAACATGCAGTGCCTGTTAATTTTAAAAACATTTTGGAAATAGTAGGCAAGTAATGTTTCTCCTAACCAATACATGTCCTCCTTTGCATGTCTTCCAGAATTTGTTTACTAGCTGCCATATTGGCTCTATATATGTTCAATAAGTTTTCTTCTCTTTTCTTCTTCTATTGTGGTAATTTTACTTAATTTGTTTAATGTGGTACCAGTACCTTATGGGCTGAGGGACAATCAGAGTGGTCAAGTAGTCCTGGCTATTTTAGAAAAAAAGATCTGCCACTGTTTGCTCTTGAGGGACTTTCTAGGGAGAGTAGACTGAAGGTCACATCTGTGAAGATGCTCCCATCATCATAGGGCAGAAGTTTCTCCCAGAGAGAAAAGTAGTGACATTAGCCTTGATTCTCAATCATCGTTAGTAATGGCTCTGTGAAAAATATTTCTGTGGAGGTCATTCTGTTGAACTTTAGGCAATATCCAAGCATAATTGCTCAAAATCCTGGGCGAGACCCGACTGTGGCTACAGTGCATGGCGCAAATTTATCAGGATAGAAAGTTGAGCCATTAGAGATGACCAGAGGCTAGAACCACCAAGACTGGTCAGTGCACACAAAAAGCATATCAATCAGGAATAAACCCAAAAACCTTCAGAAATATTCACACTACAAAGGCATTTCCATTCAACTTCACTGAACTATGGCCAAGATTTTCAAGAGTTTAGCTGCTTCCTTTTCTAAGAGAAGAGCCATAAAAAAAGTCCACTGTGAGATGCAGGCAGTTATCCAGGAAATCTAATTCCTTCATAAAAACGAAGTATTCTCCATGAAGAGAGAACCCAAAAGAAACTTCCAGGTGACCAACACTGCACAATACACAGTTTGAGGGCCTACTACATGTATCCTTTAAAACTGAAATTTAGGGGCACTTGGGTGGCTTAGCTGGTTAAGCCTCTGACTCTTGGTTTCAACTCAGGTCATGATCTTGGGGTCGTGAGATTGAGCCCCATGTCAGGGTCCACATTCAGCTGAGGGTCTGCTTGCAATTCTCTCTCTCTCCTGCTGCCCCTCCTCCTGCTCACACTTGATCGTGCTCTTTCTCAAAATCTTTTTTTAAAAATTAAAAAAATAATGGAAATTTAGCTTGTAATTCCTACATTTATTCAGCAAATATTTATTGAGCACCCACTGTAAGTCAGACACTAGTCTAGAATAATCAGTGAACATCACAAAAAGTCTCAGCCAGGGAGTTTCCATGCAAGTAAATAATTCAACAGGTAAAAAGAAGTGTAGTTAAGAAGGCTGACAGCTTTCAAATCACAATGTCATTCAACTGGTAAGTAGCTGAGTCTGAATTTGAACCCAAAACCAAAACCTGTGTTTCTCCCACTGAGCAAATATACTAAAAGTGGGTCTGCATACCTATATTAATTACACAAAACCCACTAGCAATTTCTCTACAGTTAAGAGGATTTATGCCATTTGTACTATAAGACTATCTAGTTTTCTTTTAAAAGGTTTATTTCCAGACAATGTTCATCTACCATTATGAGAAAAAAAATCCAGGATTTTAGACACTGTAGATTGTAAAAATTTTGGTAAAAATCATATTTATACTATTTAAGAGGGCATATATACCGTACTCTTTATATTCTCTCAGTATAGGACTCTATATACTGAAAGATGCCATGAAAGAATCAGGCAATTATTAAAGAGACTGACATTTTTAAAGAGTTTCTTAAAATATAAAAGTTATGTTTTTATCTAGTCAAAACTAATATGCTAGAAATTAGTTGATTTCATCTTTTAATGCATTTTATTTTTAGTTTTTGCAAGTTCATAATCTAATATGAAATCTCGTAGGCTATTTTGAACGAGACATTCAATTGACCTCTTGATCTCTCAATCCAGAAGATGTCAATGACTGCCTGAGGGCAGCCTCACAGAGCATAGATCTTCCTTGATTTATGACGGGGTTATGTCCCAATAAACCCACCATAAGTTGAAAATATCATAAGTCAAAAATGTATTTAATACACATAATCTACTGAATATCATAGCTTAGCTTAGCCTACTTTAATCATGCTCAGAACACTTACATCAGCCTACAATTGGACAAAATCAATAAAACAAAGCCTATTTTATAATTAAGTGTTGAATATCTTATGTCATTTATTTAATACTGTACTGAAAGTGAAAAACAAAATGATTGTGTGGGTACAAAATGGTTGTAAGTGTATCATTTGTTTATCCTCATGATCTGTTGGCTGACTGGGAACTATGGCTCACTACTACTGCCCAGCATCCTGAGAAAGTATTATACTAGTATTGTTAGCCTCAGAAAGATTAGAGTTCAAAATTGAAGTACAGTTTCTATTGAATGCATATCACTCTCACATTACTGTAAAGTCAAACCACGGTAAGTTGGGGACGATCTGTACCATATACTCCAACATGTGGAAGACAGAGGTGAGAATTCCCATAATCATCACCATGAGATGTCTAAAAGTTTGTTGGTGGTCTCCAAGATGTCCCACGGTTAGGAAAGGTAGGAAAATAAAAAGGATCATGGACTAGACAAGAGCTGTGGAGATGAAGGCCATTGACGAAGGGGAGACCCATCAACACAGGATATGGATATGGCAACATGGCAGGGGGAAAATCAGTTGTGTTGTGTGTAGGGGGAGGGGGTGGCAGAAACTGAGAGGATAATGGAAGGCAGTGGTCAGATTTTGAAGGGCCTCAAGTACTCAAGTACTAAGCTAAAATGTTTGTTTTGTTGATACTTTGAGGATCACTGAGATATTATAAGATGGAAAATAACATGGTCTTATTTTGGTTTTAAAAAATTATGTTACCTGCTGTGAGGAGGGTAAAGTAGAGAGAATCAAGTCGGGTGGCTATCACAATAGTGACAGCTTGAATTATAGCACTGGCAGCAAAGATGTGAAGAGATATATTCAAAATATATTTATGAATAAAGTCAGCAACACATCTTCAGTGAATTGATTGAGTAGATATCGGGTACTTAGAATGAGGTGACTAGGCTGATTCCCAACTGTCTGCCTTAGATAGCTTGATAGAATATGGAGTCTAATTAGGGGAACAAAAGAAACAAGTTTGGAAAAAAGAGGAGTCAATTTTGGACTAGTGTTTTGGCACAAATGGATGTCCTATCAGCTAGTGTAGTGAGCTGTTGGATACATTGTTCCATAGTCCTCTGATAAATCTGAACTAATGGAGAAATAAAAGGAAAAAAATCCTGCAGGCAGCCAAGGCTTCCCAAGTAGCCCGGTTCACAAGTAGCATCTCTTCTGGATTCATCACAGTCTGATGTCTGGTTCTCAGTATCATAGACCCTGGGAAATTATTTATTCAGGATCCCAGAATTAATGGGACTAAAGTGTACTGACTCACACTAATAAAATTTCAAGGAAACCAATGTATAAAAAAGGAATATAACTGTATAAAGTTACTAAAATAAAAAGTAATGATTAAGTACTTTAAATACTCACCAATCTACCATTTTCATTCTACCCTCTAAGCAGTTTTCAGGGGAAGCCTAAGAATCAGAAAGTTGCTTGAGGAGCACAGAACCAAAATACTGATAATGCCAAGATAGGAAGCAAGATGGAGGAGTAGGAGACCTGGATTTCATCTGGTCCCAGGAATTCAGCTAGATAGGGATCAAACCATTCTGAACACCTACGAACTCAACAAGAGATCAAAGAAAAGAA
>NC_138376.1:36702654-36736570 GCF_054177405.1 Leptonychotes weddellii | reverse complement strand
AAAAAAAAAGTAACCAGAAAAGAGCAAATTAACTATAACCTCAAATAAGTCTATGAAGAAAATAAAGAGCAGAAGCCTAAATGAAATAGAAGACCTACAAACAATGGTAAAAATAAACAAAAGTTGGCTCTCAAAGCATCAAAACAGGAAAAAGGAGAGAAACATGAAAGAGGGAATGCAATTACCACTCCTATAAATCTTAGTAGAAAGCCAAGTAAATACTATAACAACTTGATGCCAATGAATTGAATAACTTAGAAGAAATGGACACAGTTCTTTCAAAAAAAACCCTAAAGTACAAAATCCCACTCTGGAAGAAATAGATGATATGAGTGTTTTGATGTTTAAAAAATTGATATTTTAGCTAAAAATAATTCCACATAAGAATCTAGTCCCAGATAATTTCATTGGTGAATTTTATCAAGCATTTAAGGAAGAAATGACAATTTTATACAGCCTTCCAGAAACTTGAAGAAGTAGGAACTTTTCCTATCTCAATTTATGAAGCCAGTACTACTCTATTAACAAAACCATTTAAAGATATAAGAACAGGAAACTATCAACCAATATCCTTTATAAACATATGCCATAATGTATATTAAGATTTTAGCAAAATTAATTCAGCAGTATGTAAAATGGACACAACATAGACAAATGGGGTTTATGTCGATAATGCAAGGTTGGCTTAACATTAAAATAAAAAATCAAGTTTATGTAGTTTACAATGTTAACAAAATTTTTAAAAAGGAACCTTATGATCATTTTAACAGATGAAGAAAAAGATGCAATTGACCCACCAACAATCATGATAAACTTTTGCAAATTACTAATTGAAGGAAACTTTTGCAACATGATAGGAAAATATGATCTCATCCTCTTTATTCAGTATTTCCCTGGATGTCCTAGCTAGTGTAATAATATAATTAAAAGACATATGGCTGAGAAATAAAACTTTATTCACAGATGATAGGACTATCTAGAAAAATCTTAAGGAATTTACAAAAAAGCAAGTAGCACCATTAAGTACTGGCGAGTTCAAACAAAGTTCAACATATAAAATATCAATTATTTTTCTACATATTAGTCACAAACATTGAAACCCAAAATGTAAAGTAACACCATTAACAGCATCAGAAAATAAAGTATTTAGGGAAAAGTTTAGCAAAATAAATTCAATACCTGTAAATTGAAAATTATAAAGCACTGTGAAGAGAATGGAAAGAGATACTATGTTTAAGGATCATAAATAAAGAGATACTATAGGGGCGCCTGGGTGGCTCAGTTGGTTAAGCGACTGCCTTCGGCTCAGGTCATGATCCTGGAGTCCCAGGATCGAGTCCTGCATCGGGCTCCCTGCTCGGCGGGGAGTCTGCTTCTCCCTCTGACCCTCCTCCCTCTCGTGCTCTCTGTCTCTCATTCTCTCTGTCTCAAATAAATAAATAAAATCTTTAAAAAAATAAATAAATAAAAAATAAAGAGATACTATATTCTACTCTTGAGAAAGTCAATATTATGGTAATAGGTAATTCTCCCCAAATTGATCTATAGATTTAATACAATTCTAATTAAAATTTGATGGGTTTACTTTAGAAATTGGTAAGCTGATTTTAAGATTTACATGGTAATAAAATGTGCCCAAAATAGCTAAAATAATTTTCTAGAAGATAGATAAAGGGGTGCCTGGGTGGCTCAGTCAGTTAAGCAACTGCTTTCAGCTCAGGTCATGATCCCAGGATCCTGGGATTGAGCCCCACATTTGGCTCCCTGCTCAGCAGGGAGTCTTCTTCTCCCTCTCCCTCTGCCTGTGCTCTCTATCAAATAAATAAAATCTTAAAAAGAAAAAAGTTACAGGACCCACATTATCTAATTTCAAGACTTACTATAAAGTTATAATAAGATATATGATATGAATAAGGATAGATATATAGATTAATAGACCAGACAGATCGAAATATACATGTGCAACTGACTTTTTGGTAAAGATGTCAAAGTAAGTCAATGGGACTAATATAGTCTTCTCCAAAAGTGGTCCAATAAACTAGCCCATTCCCTGAGGGCAAACTGAGTTCAGTAGCACAGAGAAGTATTAAGAGTAAAATAAATGGAAGCTGTATGCACTCAGAAGGAACAGGGATGGGAAATAGGTACTAGAAAACATTTGGTGTGACTAATCAATGACACTTTTAGTTGCTTTTATCTCGTTTTATACAGTTTTCCATTAATCTAAGCCACTCATTTGAGAATTTTATGGTAATTCACTTTCTTAGTTGATGCCTATTAGTCACAGTATTAATGAGCTGATGTTAACTTCTGTATTTCTTAGGAACATAGAAAAGTGGGTGTTACTCTTGGGCCACTACCTACATTAGTTTTTTCTTCATTAAGTCTGAGTTAAAGTGATTAAGTAAGGATATCATTAGACTGAGATGGCTCTAATGCCTTAGTGGTTATGCAAGCATGGGACAGAGTCCTAGGACAAATTCAATCCACTAGAATCCAAGAAAATGAAATGTAAGAACAACTAGTAATTTCCCAAACAGCAGAATACTCATTCTTTAAAGTGCATATGGAACATTCTTCAGAATAGGTCACATATTAGGCCAACAAAACAAGTTTCAACAAATTCCAAAAGATCAAAGTCATACCATGCATCTTTTCCAACCACATTATGAAACTAGAAATCACAAGAAAAAAAAAATCTGGGAAAAACACAAAGACATGAAGGTTAAATAACCTGCTACTACACAATAAATGGGTCAACCAGGAAATCAAAGAGGAAATCAAAGAATACATGGAGACAAATAAAAATGAAAACAATCATCCAAAATCTTTGGTTTGCAGCAAAAGCAGTTCTAGGAAGGAAGTTTGTATCACTACAGGCCTACCTGAAGAAAAGTCTCAACCAAACAACTTAACCCTACACATAAAGGAGGTAAAGAAATAAACAAAATCCAAAGCCAGTAGAAAGGTAAGATTAGAGCAGACATAAATGATATAAAAACAAACAAACAAAAATAGAAGAATGAAACCAGGAACTGGTTCTTTGGAAAAAAAAAAAATCAACAAAATTGTAAACCTTAGCCAGGCTCAAAAACAAAAAATAAAACAAGGGACTCAAAATCAGAAACAAAAGGAGAAATACCTGATACCACAGAAATACAAAGAATTACAAGATTATTAAAAAGTTATATGCCAACAAATCAGACAACCTAGAAGAAATGGATAAATTCCTACAAATATGCCCAAACTAAATCTGGAAGAAATAGAAAATTTGAACAGATCAATTACCAACAATGAAATTGAATCAGTAATCAAAAAAAAAAAAAATCCCAAACAAAAGTCCAGGACCAGAAAGCTTCACAGATAAATTCTACTAAACATTCAAAGAAAAATACCTATACTTCTCAAACTATTCAGAAAAGAAAAAAATAAAGGACGAAGGAAATCTTCCAAATTCATTCTATGAGGACAGCATCACCCTTATATCAAAACCCAAAGCCCGATTAAGACACTATAATAAAAGGAGAACTACAGGCTAATATCTTTGATAAACATAGCTGCAAAAATCCCCAACAAAATATTAGCAAACCAAATTCAGCAATACATTAAAAGGTCATTCACCACAATCAGGTTGGATTTATTCCTGGGATAAAAAGTTGGCTTATTTTTCACAAATCAATCTGATATATCACATCAACAAGAGAAAGGATTAAAACTATAGGATCATTTCAATAGATACAGAACAAGCACTTGACAAAGTACAACATCCATTCATGATAAAAACCCTTAACAAAGTAGGTTTAGAGGGAACATACCTCAATAAAAGCCATATATGAAAAACTTACCATTAACATCATACACAATGGTAAATAAAACCAACTAAGGGTTTTCCACCTAAGATCTGAAACAAGACAAGGATGTCCACCCTCACCAGTTTTATTCAACATAGTACTGGGAGCCCTAGCCATAGCAATCAAACAAGAAAAGGCACCCAAATTGGTAACTTTCACTATTTGCACATGACATGATACTATATAAGGAAAACCCTAAAGACTCCACCAAAAAAACCTACTAGAATTGATAAATGAATTAAGTTTGCAGGATACAAAATTAATATACATAAATAGGTTGCACTTCTATACACTAATAATAAAGTAGCAGAAATAGAAATTAAGAAAACCAATCCCATTCACAACTGTACCAGAAATAAAAATACCTAGGAATAAATTCAACCAAGGATATGAGAGGCCTGTACTCTGAAAACTATTTTAAATATTGATGAAAGAAATTGAAGATGACACAAATGTAAAGACATCCCATGCTCATGACTGAAAGAGAGGTTAAAGTGTCCATATTGCCCAAAGAAATCTACAGATTTAATGCAATCACTATCAAAATACCAATAGCAGTTTTCACACAACTAGAACAAAATCTTCAAACTTGTGTAGAATCACAAGATCCTGAATAGCCAAAGCAATCTTGAAAAAGAACAAAACTGGAGGTATCACAATCCCAGATGTCAAGATATACCACAAAGCCAAAGTAATCAAAACAGTATGGTATTAGTATAAAAATATATACATACATCAATGAAACAGAATAGAGAGCCCAGAAATAAATTCACATTTATATAGTCAATTAACCCTCAACAAAGGAGGAAAGAATATGCAGTGGGAAAAAGTCTCAACAAATGGTGTTGGGAAAACTAGAAAGCAACATGCAAAAGAATGAACCTGGATTACTTTCTCACACTATACACAAAAAGAAACTCAAATGGATTTAAGACCTAAGACATGAAACCATAAAAATCCTAGAAGAGAGCATGGACATTAATTTCTCTGACACTGGCCATAGCAACATTTTTCTAGATATGTCTCCTGAGGCAAGGGAAACAAAAGCAGACATAAACTATTGGGACTAAAGCAAAATAAAAAGCTTCTGCATAGCAAAGAAACAACCAACAAAAAGACAACCTACTGAATGGGAGAAGATACTTGTAAATGACATATCCAATAAAGGGTAAGTATCTAAAACATATAAAGAACTTTTAAAGCTCAACACCCAAAAAACAAATAATCCAGAGACATGAACAAACATTTCTCCCAAGAAGACCTACAAATGTTCCAGAGACACATGAAAAGAAGCTCAATATCACTCATCACCAGGAAAATGCAAATCAAAACTACAGTAAGACATCACCTCACACTTGTCAGAATGGCTATAAACAACAGAAGAAATAAATGTTGCTGAAGATGTGGAAAAAAAGGAACCCTTGGGCACTCTTGGTGGGAATGCAAACAGTATGAATGTTCCTCAAAAAGTTAAATATAGAATTACCATATGATCCAGTAACTCCACTGCTGGGTATTTTCCCAAAGAATACAAAAATACTAATTCTAAAAGATATAGGCACCCATATGTTTATTGCAGCATTGGGGCGCCTGGGTGGCTCAGTTGGTTGAGCGACTGCCTTCGGCTCAGGTCATGATCCTGGAGTCCCGGGATCGAGTCCCGCATCGGGCTCCCTGCTCGGCGGGGAGTCTGCTTCGTCCTCTGACCCTATCCCCTCTCATGTGTTCTCTCTCTCTCAAATAAATAGATGAAATCTTTAAAAAAAAAAAATGTTTATTGCAGCATTATCTACAATAGCCAAAATATGAAAGCAACCCAAGTGTCCATTGATAGATGAATAAAGAAGATGTGAATAAAGATGTATACACATACATACATATACATAAATGGAATATTACTCAGCCATACAAAAGACTGAAATCTTGCCATTTGCAACAATACAGATGGAGCTAGAGGGTATACTGCTAGATGAAATACATCATAGAAAGACAAATACCATATGATTTCATTCATGTATGTGCAATTTAAGAAAAAAAAGAAACCAAAAAACAGACTCTTAACTATAGAGAACAAACTGATGGTTATCAGAGAGAAGGTAAATGGGGGGTGGGGGGGGATGGATGAAATAGGTGAAGGAGATTAAGAGTACATTCAGCTTGATGAGCATTGAGTAATGCACAAAACTGTTAAATCACTATATGGTATACCTGAAACTAATATAACACTATGTGTTAACTATACTGGAATTAAAATTTAAACAAATAAGAATAACCAGTCACAGACAACTAGTCTTTCCCAATAAAGCAACAGCTTAAGTCATAGCCAATCAAATATTCCTTGTTTTGCTTCCCCATCTTCTCTATAAAAACTTTTCCCCTCGCTCCTATCAGTGGAACACTCCTAACTACTTTTGGTTTAGCCATACTCAATTCAAATTGATGTTCAAATAAACATAAATTTTAATATGTCTCAATCTATCATTTAACACTCATGACTACCATTTGAGTCAATATTTCCAAAGTCATTGAACAAACAAATAAAGCTATTATCCTGAGGTCAAAGGACTTCGTCTTTCTTTTATATATGGCTGAAGCATGTGGTATATTGAGAAAGCTAAAGCTAGACTGATCTCTTTAGGCAAAAATCTAGCATAAATATGTAATTTTAGGTGGGGTATCTTGTAGAAGAAGAATTTCACCTAAAAGACTATTTCTTATTTACTTAGATTTCAGTATGGTTTATTCAAAAGTTAAGAGGTAAATAGATCAACATATAACATTAATGAATAAGGTAAAAGGAAATAACATTGAAAATTTTTACTTGCCTCATCTTTTTCTAAGTGTCCTTCTCCACTCCATTATGTACCCATCTCTGTCTCTGACATGTGAACACACACACCACAAACACAATGGTGATTTGGACTAGTGGGCTAGATGGACCCAGTTCATTTATATAGAAAAAACTGAATTATCAGCACTGATCATTTTAAGATTCTCTGTTAACCCGAGCTAGCCAAATTTTTGGTCTTGATTTTAAGAACTTTTTTTTTTTTTTAACTCAGTATCAAATCTTATCATTGTTTTCTATTAACTTATCAAAGACCCTAAGGGATTTCTCAGGTGATTCCAAAAATTAAGGACCCCAAACTCTCAAGATGGAAGATTATCTCAAGATATAAGATTATTCTTTTGTATTAGAAAGAATTACTTAAAATTATGTAGTTTTAATTCCAACAATATTTGTAAAATACAGTTCCTAGAGTACTAAAGACAAAATTGCCAGAGGAAATTTTTTGGAAAAATAGTTTGGAATATAAAAACAAACTCTTCAGTTCTAAAATGCTGGGTAATTTACCGTTTTTCAAATGCAAATTTCTAAAGCTTTTATTAATTATTATGGCACAGACCCAAAACATCTATTTGAACTTCACATAATAAAAAATATATATATTTAAAAGAAGGGGAAGAAAGAAGTGAGCTCTGAACACTTGAATAATGAAAATGCACATTTTAGGAGTTAACCTCATGAAATGTCACAAAACTAGATTCATTTACCAATGGAAAAATCTAATACCTTATGCTGTTTCATGTGTCACCGCTTTGGTTAATGCTCTCCCACATGCCTAAACTGTTCTGCCCCTCTTTTCTATTAAACTTCCCTAATAAGAGATTTAGGTAACATTTTTTTTTTTCTTTCACAGCAGTAACTTCTGCATCTCTCCTTTCCAGTACTGCTACTTTAGAACTTCTCACACTGGACTGTACTAATTACTTCTTCCTCACTTGTTGCTTAATTTACCCATTTAACTAAGAAATGAAGATTAATTTTTTTTAAAGATTTTATTTATTTGACAGAGAGAGATAGTGAGAGAGGGAACACAAGCAGGGGGAGTGGGAGAGGGAGAAGCAGGCTTCCCGCAGAGCAGGGAGCCTGATGCGGGGCTCGATCCCAGGACCCTGGGATCATGACCTGAGCCGAAGGCAGACGCTTAACGACTGAGCCACCCAGGTGCCCCGAAATGAAGACTAATTTTGATGAATGACAGTGTTTTCCAAAAACACAAACAAAAAAATTAGCATCACTATTCCTCAACATTTTCCAAAGAACTGTGGAAGAAATGTAAGTTAAATGAAGCAGAAATTTTAAAGACATATGTAAATTATTCACCTAAAACACATCAAGCAGAAATCTGAAAGACACCTAGTTTCTATTTGAATCAAACTCAGAGTTCATCCAAGCAAAATCAGATTCTCTGAAATAGCTCTGAATCAACAATAAGCCCAAAATAGGGACACTTTTTAAGGTAGCCTAAACATTACAGAGAACTGAAAGTACTTAACCATGTATGGAATTCAAAGTGGTACATTTTTTGGATGATTTGTTCCAATAAGCTGGCAAGAGCCCTTAGAAATTCATTTTGTAGACACTCAATGCTATGACATTTTTCATTTTGCTTTTGGAAAAACATTGAAGTTGTTTTTTCCTTTTTCCTCTTCAGAAATAAGAAGTGTGAAGTGCAAGTTTGGAGAATTGCTGAGGACAGCCCAATAGCCCTGCCAAATGAACATCTTGGGGAATATAACTTCGGTTCATTAGAGCAAGGCTGGTTCACCCGCTGGACATGGGAGAGGGTATTAGGCAGGCAGATGTTCATGATTCTTAAAGTGGCAAATTGAGCAGCCAATTTTAAAGGCTAGATCATTAGCTAAAGAATGGTCTTGAAGAACAATGAACTTGTTGACCTATTTTGGAGGATTTTTTTTTTAAATGTTCTCAAGGCACCAGCCATTTTTTTATTAGGTAAAAGGGAAAAATTGGTCATGTCTAGTATTTTTCCAGAAATTTAAGCCAGCAAATATGGTTACATTATTTTGCTTCTTGTCTTTCACATTTTCAACTTTAGGTTTTTTGAAACTACTTTAATATATTTAGTAGAGGATCATTCTTGGATCCTCACCCTCATAGAGACTGGTATATTCAGGCATGTCACATATTTGAGAATAGTTTTAATGAGAAGTTAGAGGTATTGATCCTTGTGTTTTAGGGACAGTCTTATCTAAAGAAAATAAAATCTTTTAAGTCATTATATCTCAAGTTTTCATGTTCTAGGTCCCAATCAGTAACTGTATTAAAAATCTTGAGTCCCAGGGATGTCTGGGTGGTGCAATCAGTTAAGTATCCAACTGTCAGTTTTGGCTCAGGTCATGATCTCAGGGTCATGAGATGGAGCCTGGCATCAGGCTCCATGTTCAGCTTGGATCTGCCTAAGTTTTTTGTTCCTCTGCCCCACCCTCCCATGCTCTAAAATAAATGAATCTTAAAAAAAAAAAAATCAGGAGTCCCATCATGATGCTCATTCCTTCATTCAACATTCTTTAATTGAATCTACTACAAAACAGACATTGTTGTAAAAACTGAAAATATGTTTATTGGGTGATATGGGGAAGGGGTTAGAGAAGAAACAAAAAAAAAAAGTCATTATATTGCACAATAGGAGATGATGAATACTAGAAAAAAAGTAAGGGGTGTTGGGAATACTGTTGGAGAAGCTGCAGTTATAAATAGGATGCCCTGGGTAGGACTCATGAGAAGGTGATAGGTGAATAAAGATTTAAAGACGCAGAGGAAGTAGGCCCTGCCAACATCTGGAAAGATGTTCCAAGTGAAGAGAACACAAGTGTGAAGTTTCAAGACTGGTGTGCTCCTGGTAAGTTCACGAAGCAGCAAAGCAGAGCAGAGAGAGCAGGGAAAGAATGGCAGTAAATTATGTCAATATATAATACCATTATCAGGATTTCCCATTTACTATGAACCAAATAGGGTGTCATTGGAGGTTTTGAGGATTGGTATGAGCTAATCTGCCACACATTTTAATGGGATATTTTGAGAATAAACTATGGAGACGAGGATGGGATTAGGATGACCAGTTGAGAGTCTGTTGCATTAGTCAATGCCAGAGATAATAGCACTTGCAATCAGGGTAGGAGTGATGGAGATGAATAATTGATGTTCTAGATATGTTTTGAAGGTAAAATTAACTGCTTATTAAGAGAATGTAGAGGAGGCGCCTGGGTGGCTCAGTCCTTAAGTGTCTGCCTTCCGCTCAGGTCATGATCCCAGGGTACTGGGATCGAGCCCCGCATCGGGCTCCCTGCTCAGCGGGAAGCCTGCTTCTCCCTCTCCCACTCCCCCTGCTTGTGTTCCCTCTCTTGCTGTCTCTCTGTCAAATAAATAAATAAAATCCTTAAAAAAGAGAGAGAGAGAGAGAATGTAGCATGTGGGTGAAATAAAGGAAGACTTTTCCTTGAGCTACTGGAGGATGGTGTTGCCAGTAATTGATATGGGAAATTACAAGTAAACAGAATCAGAAGATTATAAGGTTATATTTTAAACACATTAAGTTTGAGATGTCAAGAGGTCTCCAGAGTTTCCGTTAGAAATAAGTTGAAATGTTATCCAATAGGTAGTTGGATAAAGAAGTATGGATTTCAGGGGAGAAGTCAAGCTGGTGAAATAATTTTTAAATTATCAGCAAGAGATCAAATATATATGGAAATGAAATGAGTCCCCTTAAAGGGATTATAACTGAAGACAAAAGTTGTCTGAAGACTGAATTCTAGCAGACTCTAATCTTAATAAAGACTGAGAATGTATATGAGCAAGGAAGAAAATGAGAATGTGGCCACATGAACCCAAGGAACAAAGGTATTTCTTGATGGAAGAAATAATCGGATGTGCCACATGTTTTATTTAGGACAAAAATGTGAGGTCTGAAAATTGACTCAGATTTTATAATGGGAAACTCACTGGTGATCTGGAATAAACAAAAAGACTCACATTATTGTGCAAGTTTTTCATATGTTTACAGGCATTTCTTATGATAATTAGAAAAAGAAATGCAGTGGTATTTTGGGGAATATTTTGCTGCTATGGCTAATTGCTAAAATTATCTTACAGTTCAATAAAGCTATTAATGTATCCTCTGAGAGAATAGAAATAGCATGGACTTTGCATGATTAAAGACATAGGCTTGAATCTTCATTCTTGAAGATATTAGTTCACTTAAATATTCAAATTATTTAGCCACCTAGAAACTCAGTCGTAAGTATGAATAAGAATAGTAATACTCAATTTATGGGGCTACTATAAATATTATATGTATACCATTCATAAATTCAGCAAAGGTTAAAATAATCTATATTTAATATTAAATTATACTGAGTGGCTTAACTAGAATGACAGATTGAACACACATTTATCATTTTTTTCCTCCTGAGACTCCATTATAATGACAAAAAAATAAAAGGGGATAAATATTCAACAACAAGAACAACTAAAGTATCAGCAGTTAAAAGATTTCAGTATCATTTTTAGATGTGAAACTGATAAAGCAGGGCAAAAGGAGCTTCTGCCTACAATGTGTATAGTGCAGCCCAGTACGCCAAGGAATTAAAGTGCTTATTTCATTAATCCTAAGAACAGTCAAAGAAATCATGTTCCTACCTCCATTACATTGATGAGAAAACTGAAGCTTAGGCAGGTTAAGATGCATTACTATAATCCTAAAGGTAATAAGTGGTAGAGCCAAGATTTGATTCATTTTCTCCCCTAATTCCACTGGTTGATAATGTCAAAAGTGCCAACAGATCTATAACATATCCATGAATACAATGTGCCTATCCACCTATGAGATTTTTAACTATTCATGTACTCTAAGATATAAGTTTTGGTATCCTAAAACTCCTTAGTCTTTGAATGTCCTACATGTTTGCATTTCTTTACAATCTCTGAGGTAATATTCAAACAGGATCAATCACTTTCCCCCTTTTTTTTTTTAAAGAGGATTGATCTAAATATACCTAGAAAAGAGCAGATGAACTAATAAATTTTGACTAGCTACTGTATAAACAAGAGCAGTTGAGCAATAGGTATAAAACTAAAGAAGGACAAGTTAGCATCAGCAAGATCACTGAAAAGATTAAGAAATGACAAAGAGGAACACTGAGTAGGGGATATGTTATTTAGGGATCAAGATGCAACTCTGAGGTAAATTTGTCTTGAATATTATGAGTGATGGTCAGTTTAGTATCCTAGAGGGAAACAGTGTAAATGTGAGATTGGGTGTTCTCTAAAACCAATTCCTTGATTGTATAAGATACAAATCTCTTTTGGGGCACCTGGGTGGCTCATTTACTTGAGTATTCGACCGTTGGCTTCGACCCAGGTCATGATATCAGGGTTATGAGATCGAGCTCTGCATCAGGCTCCACATGAGCATGGAGTCTGCTTGACATTCTTTCCCTCTCCCTCATCCTCTGCCTCTATCCCTACTCACAGTCTAAAATAAATAAAATCTTTAAAAAAAAAAAATTACAAATCTCTTTTGACTTCAAGATTCTAGAAATTTTCTATGTCCTGAAATAGATTGTCTCCCCATATCTAAGCAGCTATTCTTATTTAATGTCTATTATCATGGTAGTGACCTTAAGGATATTAAGTATTATTTGGCAATTAAAAAGGTTATAAAATCACAAATTATAGTGAAACTCTAATCCAATTATTCAATTTAAATCAAAGGTGTGTACACCTTTTATGCAGACAATTTTTAATGAAGACAAGAGCAGAGTGAAAGTAAAATCTGTTGGGCTATTGCAGTGTAAGCCTTGTGGGTAAGTAGAATATGTGAGAGACTAATGCAGGATTCAAAAGTTCAATGTTTGCAGGATACCCAAAAATGATCAGTTTTGTGGCACAGATTTATATATGTAGATGCCAGCAAGGCATTTAATTAAAATGGGTTATATGTTTAATCACCTCTTATTACTTCCAATTGTTTTTTTTTTTTCTATTTGCAAGATATAATTTCCTAGATCCATTCTTTACTATGGAGAAATTTTAGAAAATTTAAAAGTTGAATATTTTAAGGGATATACTATTCATTACGCTAGTTTGAGTGTTCTTTCTGTATATCAATTTACTCAAACTTGATTGCAAGTTGGGAATCACTGGTTTAGTGGTAGTAGCAATGATGGCAGTAGTGGTAAAAACAGGTAATACCTGTTGGATGTGAGCCTGGAACTATCTTAGGAACTTTAAATATATTAATTCATGTAACTCCTATAAATGACCCAATGAGATGGGATCTGTATTAGTATTTTATATGGAGAAACTGAGACAGCTTGAGTAATTTGTCCAGGTTCACACAGCTTGTTAATGAAGGAACTGGATTTTAAATCCTGGCACTCAAGCTCCTAGTCTTTGCTTGCTTGCTTTCTTCCCTCCTTCCTTCCTTGCTTTATTTAGAGGAGAGAGAAGGGGGGAGAGAGAGAATCTTAAGCAGACTCACACCCAGCACAAAGCCAGATGTAGGACTCAATCTCACGACCCCAAGATCATGATCTAAGCCAAAATCAAGAGTCCAACTTCAAACCAACAGAGCCACCCAGGCGCCCCTCTCTGCGGCTTTAAATGAAAATATATCCTGCTTTTGGAATTGTTATAACTTTTCTTGAAAATATATCTTGCACCTTCAAATGGGTTCAAGTTCACTAATTATTCATTTTAGGGACATTCTCAACTGAAAGAAATATTTGCACTGATCCATAAATTACCACACATTTTTTTCTGAACACTGGCATATCTTTACAAGGAAGTCAGTCTGATGAGGAGGTAAGTCTCTAGTGATATAACTCAGTAAGACTCTTGGGTATTTATTAACAAAAATCTACACGATTCAGGGATATTTATTAACAGGAATCTACATGTGATTCTTTAATTTGAATTTATAATGAATTATGCTAGTATTCTGGAGACTGAATAATTTTCTTCCCAGAACAATTCTTCTGTGTTACTAGACAACATTTTGCTATGTTGATTCTATTTGCTACGATTTTATTTAGATTTTTCTGCTTTTATAAGAATATTTCTTTATTAATTTATTGGACAATCTTACCAGATTCTGATATTAAATGTGTCCTGGTTTTATAAAATGATTAGAAAGCTTTTCCATTTTTTTCCTATGATGAAAATATATGTTCTTTAAAATGAGACAGAACTACTATGATCTTCCTGATTGAGTTTTTCTTTTTCTTTTTTTTTTTTTTGTTACATGGAGATCTTTATTATTATATTCTCCAATAAGATCATGGAATTTTTTTAATTTGGTATTTGTTCTAGGGTAACATTATGGTAATTCACAATTTTACTAGAAAATCAGTTATGTCTTTTAGTGTTTCAAATTTGTTGAAATAGTTACAAGTACTATAAACTTGCTTTTTTAATGTCTCCCAAATTTTGCATGCATGTCATTTTACTTTTATAACATTGAAAAATGAGTAATATTTATGCATTCTTATCATATTTGAAAGTGATTTGACAAAATTCAGCCTATTATTCTAAAATATAAATAAAATCTTTCATAACCTAGTCTTAAGTATAGCTTAGATAATGTAGTACTTAAAAGTAACTAAAAAATTATTCTAAAAATCTAAAGTTAATTTCTACTGAAATTAGGAGCTAAGTAAGCATGCCAATACACACCAGTGTTATTCAACATTGTATTGGAATGTCCAGTGAGAACACTAAGGTAAAAATATCTCTCACATATTGGAAACAAATAGCTTTGGATTGACCATATGATAGTGTATGTAGAAAATTCAATAGAGGGGTGCCTGGGTAGCTCAGTCAGTTAAGCGTTTGCTTTTGGCTCAGGTCATGATCCCAGGGTCCTAGGATGAAGCCCTGCACTGGGGCTCCCTGCTCAGCGGGGAGCCTGCTTCTCCCTCTGCCCCTCCCCCTGCTCAGACTTTCTCTCTCTCTCTCTCTCTCTCTCATAAACAAAATCTTTAAAAAAATAAAATTCAATAGCATTTGTCAAACACTTAATAATCTATATATTTACCAATGGAATGAACTTTTTACAATGTAAATTGGAAAAATTGTAGTTAGAAAATAAACTAAAATATTGACTTTGACAAGGAAGGCATCAAATTTATATCAAGTAGACAAAACATTTTTTTCAAAGAACCAAGATCATAAGAAAAAAGTTAAACAGAAAGATAACATTCTTGAGTTCTAAGACCCAATATCCACCTTGTAAAAGCCAATTCAAATATAAAATTATAAATATCAGGGCTCCCAAACTTGACATTATTTTAATGTAATTCCAAACTGATCTACAACCAAATGGGTTATTTTTACTGTTGTAAGATAATTTAAATTTCATATGAAAAAAATGTCCAAAAGAAACCCAGAAATGTTTTTTAAAAAGATTATGTGTAAACTCGCATACCTGGCATAAAAACAAACTATAAAGGTATGAAAATCAAATAGATATGGTAATAGCCTAGAAATAGAAGGGAAAAATTTAGAAAAAGAGATCCCTGGAATAGATTATAATGTGTTTGAGAGAGTAATCTATGCTAAGGGAGGTGTTTTAATTTATTCATCTAGGAAAGGAAAGCGTAATTAACATACTATTATGACAACAGGCTAATGTGTATGGAAGAAAAAAAGAGTTGCACTCTGTATCAGGGTGCTCTTGGACACAAGCAATAGAAAACAACTCACATGTAGGTGTTGATCCAGCTTACATAGCAAAAAGTCTACAAGTCAGTAGTACAGGCTGAGATAGATGTTATAGGATGTCATAGCAGTCTCCTGCTAGTTTTCTGCTCTTCCAGGTTTTCCGAGGAACTTTACATGATTATCCCTATGATCGCAAAATGGCTACTGCCATTCTAGTCATCCATGCAAGATAAAAAGGAAAAGGGTTTTCCCTTTGCTTTTGCTGTTTTTTGTAAAAGAAGTTGTGCCTTCTTAGGATATATCTATAGGTCTTTGGTCAGAATTTGATTCTTCTGGCTTCAGGGAAGTCTGCTGAAAGTGAGCTTTCTAGTCACCATTATAAAATTAGGCCTTGAAGAAAGCAGTTAGCCAGAAAGTTGAATAAGAATTTTCAGACTCTGAAAATATCACTAACTTATCTTAGCACAAAACTATGTTTCAGAAATATTGAATATTTAAATGTAAACTAAAGAAACTCATAGAAAAAAATTTTTTTTCAATGTCTCAGGTTTCTAACTTTGTGAATTTTAAAATTCCCATTTACAAGTTATCTGGAGATACAGATTTAAAAAAACAAAACAAAACACCCTAGATTTCTGTATTATAGAAAATCTAACAAGACTACATGAACTATGTGTGTGTGAAAGATACATTCTAAACCAAATTCTAAAGCTAGAGGCTAAAAAAGAAACTAGAATCTTATCAGACTTTATACTAAAATATTTTATTTGATAAAAATAATGAGTTGATAAAATTATACTTGAAAAAGTCTAATATCCAAAATATACTCCCCAAAATACCCTTATATGTTGACAAGAAAATGAAGGAACCAAGAAGAAACATATGTTCAAGTCTTTAAAAAAATAAAATAAAAATGAAGTCTTTCCTTCAGATGTAGCCTCCAATTTTGTCTTCTTCATCTCTTAATAAAGCTGTCTTAAATGTGTCCATGCTGTTTACATTTGTTCACCTCTAACTATGAATTCCACTTGCCCAATGTAGTTTCCAGCCCAGTACACAACTTAAACTACTCTTTCAAAGGATAACCAATGACCAACCTCGAGGCTCAATCCAATAAACATAGCTTATTTTCCTCTTCACATTGTTAAATGCCCTTATTCCCAACATTATCATCTCATCTTTTAAACTTTATTTGAATTATAGGCTTAGAGAAAGTTGCAAAGGACATAAAGTCCCTTGTATAAAATACCCAGAGCTTCCATGAATGGCATCATTTTATATAATTGTACAATAATACCAAATCAGGAAACTGACACTGGAATAATACTATTTACTACACCACAGACTTTTTAAGATTTTAAATGCTTCATTTGTGTGTGTGTAGTTTTATGCAATTTTATCTCATATACATGTCTCACATAACTACCACCAAAACCAAGACATAGAATTGTATCACCACCACAAAGGAACTCCTTTGTGCTACCTTTTCATATCCACCCACATGCTCCTGACATTATTGTTTCTATTATGACATTTTCCTGCTTTTATCTTACTTTTTATCATCTTAAATATATTTAAAGATTTTATTATTTGTCAGAGAGAGTGCGCATGCACAAGCAAGGGGGAGTAGCAGGCAGAGGGAGAAGCAGGCTCCCGACTGAGCAAGGAGCCGGATATGGAACTCAATCCCAGGACCCTGGAATCATGACCTGAGCCAAAGACAGGCGCCTAATTGACTGAGCCACCCAGGCATCCCTCATTTTTAAATATTTATGTTCATAATATAAATATTATTAAATAAAATGTTCCTTATAGCTCTGCCATAGACTCTCTTTTCTTGGAACTCCCTATCAGTACTTCTCAGGGAGGGATTGACTCCTCTCATGCTCAGTCTTCTAAATCAACATCTCTTCTCCATCAAGGCATTCACAAATGGCATTCTACCTGAAACACTCCTATAACCCACTCCCAGTCCCAATCGACCTCCTCCTCCCTGACCACTCTTACTATTTTATCTCTCAGGAGGTTTTCTCACCTTCCTCCCCATTGTATTAGGTTATATCCCCTTTTTATGCCCTCCCATTACACCTTGTAAGAATCATGTTATGTTCTTTTAATTACTATGTGACTTCCCTGGTAAAAGATTTAGCTCCTAAGGATGGGAACATTTCCATTTTATTTTCTGTTGCTCTTCCAGCATCTAGCCTTACTTGGCCCATATGAGTCACTCAGTAATATCTATTGAATGAAGTCCTATAATTTAATGAACTGATAAACTGAATTGTCTTGATTGTTGGTCTGACCTCAAAAGGTAATAAGTCTTTTCTTCATGACCTCTGTTCTAGTGCCTCAAATCTTGACTTCTAGCATAGTAGAGACTGTAACATATAGCAGAGACATATGGAAAAAAGAACAAGTCGTCACGTTAAAAAGAGTATTTGTGTAGTGGGGAAACATAACCAGTGAAGTATTGGGCAATTTCTGATGGATCAAGTTTCCATTGAGAGAATGAAAATTTCCCCCAAACAATCCTTTCTGTATGTTGTTAATTTCAGTTAAGAAATAAATTTCTAGGGGCGCCTGGGTGGCTCAGTTGGTTAAGCGACTGCCTTCGGCTCAGGTCATGATCCTGGAGTCCCGGGATCGAGTCCCACATCGGGCTCCCTGCTCAGCAGGGAGTCTGCTTCTCCCTCTGACCCTCATGATCTCTCTATCTCATTCTCTCTCTCAAATAAATAAATAAAATCTTTAAAAAAAAAGAAAAAAAAAAAGAAATAAATTTCTATCAAAGTGAAGGAAACTAGGATATATTCTATTATAAACAAGCAAAAAAAAAAAAATGGTTAACATCGATTCTTTGGAGACTCATCTCATACTTGAAGCCAAACTCAATTTGCAGCTAAACTCCCCAATATCCAAAGGCGGATTTACAGCTTAGATGCTATTTTCAAAGTTTGGCAAGAAGGAGTTTACATGCTGTGTCATTAAGCTTATCAAAAGCTTTTCAAATTCTCAAACATATTTTCACCTGTTTTTCCCAAAGCCTAATAAACCATTCCATTACTGCCATTTTTCTTCCTATTTACATATTCTACTTCCCAAATACCCAGTCACAATACACATTCCTTTATTACCCAAATCCCACTTCTGCCTACAGGCTGAAGGATGCAGAGTTGCCTTTTCATTATTCCTGTCCATATATGGTCTTCCTCTACTGTGTTTGTGTGTGTACACATGCAGACATGTGCACATTTCTCTTGCATCCCTATCCTATCATTTGAAATTTTCTTTCCAATATTGGTGAGTCAATCAGATAAGAGAGCCATACAAATATAGGTAGGAGAAAGGACATAACATTTGTGATTAGGGTAACATTTTTATATGCCTCAGTCCCATCCTTAATTGCTTTATAACACCTATAATCTCAAATTGAATAAAAAGTTCTATTGTTTTGATTTTCTGTTTTTCATTCTGCCTTAACTTTTTTTAAAGTACCAATAATTCTAAAATAGTTAAGTATATAACTTCTCTTCAGCCAGCCCATCTAAACAAATAATTTGTTCTACAAAATCATAGTTACTGGAAGGTCTTGCAACATCACTTACTTGATCAAAATATTACTTATGGCCTGATAATAGAAGATATAAGGAGTGGAGTGTTAAAGAACAGAGAAATTGACACAACTTTTTCTGGAAGGTAGTAGAGTAGTAAGATCCTGAGTTCCCCTGGTCCCACGGACATACCATATCAACAAACACATGTATACAATTAACTCTGAAAATAATCTGAAGTCTAGCAAAACAAAATTTTCACAGCTAGTTGTGGAGACAAGCCACATCTAAAAGGATAGGAGAGGTGGAGACATGGTTAGGAACCAAATCCCCAGAGTGACTAAGCACAAACAAGAGGGTTATCACAAACAGATGAGAGGAACAAACCTGAGCACCCCTAGCCCTGGGGACCCATAATGGGAAGATGAGTCTCCATAATACCTGGCTTTGAAATCGGTGCAGCTTAACTCAGAGAGGCAGAGGATGATAGAAAATTAAATCCTCACCCTTAAAGAGCCAGCACACTAAATAGCTTGGCCCAAGATGTAGCAGAGAAGCAACAGTTTTAAAAGCACCTGGGTGAAGGAGATTTGTTGACTAATCTTTAAAACATGTATCGGAGGGGCAGGGATCTGCAGAAAGTTCTTCAAAAACAAAAGTACTGCTGGGTGACCTTTTTCTTGCCATCTCCCAAGCCTAGATAGCCAGATGCTTGCAGGAGCCAATTCTAACACTTTCAATCTATGTTACTAGTACTCTATGCCCCACTTCAGCATTCCCCTGCAGACTCACTTCACCCAACCCAAATACCTTGGCAGAAATCCCTCCAAAGTAGCCCTAATACACCCAGCAGGCAGTCTGGAAGAGAACCAATACCACTCTAAAGTGATTCCTGCCCTGGGGAAGAAGGGAGACAACTCTACATACCAGTATGTATGCAGTTCCTTCCGCCAGACCTCTAAGTTGGCTACACAGGGAATAAGCCCTGTTCTTCAGTACACCTATAGCTGTGGCAGAGGCTTGCAGACAGCTAGGCTGAGTGCCAACCAAGGCCACTAGGGGGGCCATGGTGACTACAGCAGGCCTTTTAATAGTGGGTGGGTGTGTGTGGGGGGGGAGGTGTCTTGACTGCGAACAGGCCTTTTAAACCCTGCAGTGCACCAACAGCAGGCAAAACTGTCATTGCAGCCAGCTGGCTGAAGGCCAGCTTTACCCACCAGTGTGCCGGCAGTGAACATGGCTCAGCCACAACAGGAAGGTTCAGGCAACCCACAAAGAGAACACCCTTGGAGCATGTGGCTCTGGTGGTGGGGGTGGGGATTGTATTACAGGGCACCACAGTACCTCTTCTATATAAAGCTACTACTTCCAAGAGCAGGAGGCATAACTAACCTACCTAATACATAGGGAGCAATAAACAAAATGTGGAAACAGAAGGCTATGCCCAAAATAAAAGAAAATCACAGCAACAGAACAAAGTGAAATGAAGATAAGCAATATGACTGATAGAGACTTCTAAGTAATAGTCAAAAAAAGTGAATGAACTCAGTGAGAACTTCAACAAAGAAAGAAAATATAAAAAGGAACCACTCAGAGACTAAGAATAACAAATGAAAAATATACTAGAGGGAATCAGCAGATTGGAAGACACAGAACAATCAGCACTCTGGAAGACAGGGTAATGGAAAGCAACCAAACTGAACAGCAAAAAGAAAGAATATAGGAGGTTAAGGGAACTCTGACAACATCCAGTATAATAACATTCACATTATAGGGGTCCAGAAGGAGAAAGGAGAGAAGAGGTGCACAAAATGTATTTGAAGAAATAATAGCTGAAATATTCCCTAATCTGGGAAAGGAAACAGACATCCAAGTTCAGAAAGCACAGAGGGGCCCTAATAAGACGAACCCTAGGAGGTTACACACCAAGACACATAATAACTAAAAAATGGCAGAAAGTAACAAGAAGAAAATCTTAAAAGCAGCAAGAGAAAGAAAAATTTACATACAAAGGAAAGCACCAGGCTATTAGCTGATTTTTCAGCAGAAAATTTGTAGACTGGAAGAAATGGCATGATATATTCAGTGTGCTGAAATAAAATAACCTATAGCCAATAATACTCTAGCTGGCAAGATTATCCTTCAGTTAGAATTAAAGGAGAGGTGGCTCAGTAAGTTAAGCATCTGCCTTCGGCTTAGGTCATGATCCCAAGGTCGTGGGATCGAGCCCCATGTCAGGCTCCCTGCTCAGCAGGGAGTCCGCTTCTCTCTCTCCCTCTACCCCTCCCCTCTCTCATGCTTGCTCTTTCTCAAATATTTTTTTTAATTACATAAAGGAGAGATGGTTTGCCAGACAAACAAAAGTTAAAAATATCATTAAACCAGACTTACAAGAAATGATAAGGGAATTCTTTAAGTGGGGGAAAAAGTCATATTTAGATGTTATGAAATTATGAAAAGAAAAAAATCTCAGATAAAAGCAAACATTCAATAAAAATGATCACTTATAAAGCCAGTATAGAGGTTAAAACACAAAGAAAAATCTACAAAAATTAGTCAATGGACACAAAATAAAGACAAAATATGACATACATAAAACATGGCAGGGGAATAAGAATTTGCTGCTTTTAGAATGTGTTCAAAGTTAAGCAACCATCAACTTAATATACACTGCTAAACACATAATGGGGTGTTATATATAAACCCAATGGTGACCACGAATCAAAAACCTATAATAGATACACAAAAAATAGAGAAAACAATCCAAGCATAACATTAAAGAATGCCATTTAAACCAAAAGGGAAGAGAGCAAAGAAAAAAATTACAAAGACAACCAGAAAACAATTTAAAAAATATCAATCAGTACATAACTATTAATTATTTCTTTAAATGTAAATGGACTAAATGTTTCAGTCAAAAGACATAAGGTGATAGAGACCCATCTATATGCTGCCTATAAGAGACTCATTTCAGACCTAAAACGCAGACTGAAAATGAAGGGATGGAAAAACATATGCAAATTGAAGTGGGAAAAAAAAACTGAAATAACAATACTTATCAGACAAAATAGATTTTAAAACAAAGACTGTAGCAAGAGAAATAGATGGACACTACATGAAAAGGTCAATTCAACAAGAGTATAGAACAATTACAAAAATCTTTGCACCCAACACAGGAGCACCTACATATATAAAACAAATATTAACAGACATAGAGGGGAAAAACTGGCCATAATACAATAATAGATGACTTTGACATCTCACTTACTTCGATAGGACATGCAAACAGAAAATCAAGGAACAGTGGCTTTGAGAGACATTAGACCAGATGGACCTGACATATACAGAATATCCCATCCAAACACAACAGAATACACATTCGTTAAGTGTACATGGAACATTTGCTAGGACAGACCACATGCTAGGCTATAAAAGAAGTCTCAAAAAAATATAAGATAGAAATATCATGCATCTTTTCCGATCACAAAAGTATGAAACTAGAGATCAATCACAGAAAAAAGACTGGAAAAACACAAATACGTGGAGACTAAACAAAATGTTACCAAACAGCAAATGAGTCAATGAGGAATCAAAGAGGAAATAACATACCTAGAGATAGAAGGAAATTAAAACACCAATGGTCCAAAATATTTGGGATACAGCAAAAGCAGTTCTAAGGAAAATTTAGTGATACAGTTTCCCCCCCCAAATAAGAAAAGTCCTGGGTAAACGAGGTAACCTTACACCTAAAAGAACTAGATAAACAAGATTAGTAGAAAGGAAAGAAACATCAGAACAGAAATATATGAAATAGTCTAAAAAAATTGAAAAAAAATTGAAACCAAGAGCTCATTCTTTGAAAAGATAAACAAAATTGATAAACCTTTAGCCAGACTCATCAAGAAAAAAGAGAATTCAAAATCTGAAACAAAAGAGAACAAATGACAGAAATATGAAAGAACATAAGAGAATACTACAAAAAGTTATACGCCAACAAATTGGGCATTCTAGAAGAAATGCATAAATTCCTAGAAACATAATTCTCAAAAAATGAATCAGAAAGAAATATGAAATCTGAACAGACCAATTACTAGCAACAAAATTGATAATTAAATTGATAATTGATAATTAAAACTACCAACAAACAAGTCCAGGACCAGATGGATTCACAGGTGAATTCTACCAAACATTTAAAGAGTTAATATCTATTCTCCTCAAACTATTCAAAAGATAAGAGGAAGAAAATTTCCAAATACATTCTATGGAGGACAGCATTATACTGATACCAAACCAAAGACACTACCACAAAAAAGACTATAGGCCAAAATCTCTGATGAACCTAGATGCAAAAAAGCCCTCAACAAAGTATTAACAAACTACATTCAACTATACATTAAAAGGAACATTCACCACAATTGAGTGGGATTTATTCCACGATCACAAGGGTGGTTCTATATTTATAAAACAATGTGATACACCACATTTAGAAGAGGAAGAATAAGGGCCTCTGAGAGACTCAGTCAGTTAGGCAACCAACTCTTGGTTTTGGCTCAGATCATGATCTCAGGGTTGTGAAATTGAGCCCTGCATGAGGTTCCATGCTCACTGCAGAGTCTGCTTGAGATTCTTTCCCTCTCCCTCCCCACAACCGCCCATTCCCTCTACTCTCTCCTGTGCATGCACTCTAAAATAAATACAATTATATATAAATATATGACATATATTTATATATAAATATATAAAATTATTTCTTTGTCAGAGAGAGAGTGTGCAAGAGCTCCCAAGCAGGGGGAGCAGTAGGCCGAGGGAGAAGCAGGCTCCCCCTTGAGCAAGGAGCCTGATGTAGAACTCGATCCCAGGACCCTGGGATCATGACCTGAGCCAAAGGCCGACACTTAATCAAATGAGCCACCAAGGTATCCCTAAAATAAATAAAATCTTAAAAAAAAAAAAAGGGGAATAAAAACCATGTGATCATCTCAACAGATGTGGAAAAAGCATTGACAAAATACAACATTCCTTCCTTATAAAGACTTTCAACCAAGTGGGTTTAGAGAGAATATTCCTCGATATAATAAAGGTTATATGTGAAAAAACCACAGCTAACATTATACTCAATGGTGAGAAACTGGAAAAAACAATAACAACAACAAAAACAAGAACAAAAAAATCAAAGCTTTTCCTCTGAGAACAGGAACAAGACAGGATGTGATTGTCACCACTTTTATAGAACATAGTACTAGTAATCCTAACTGCAAAAAATTAAAAATTATCCAAATTGGTAAGTGAAAAGTAAAACTGTCACTATTCGCAGATGACATGATACTATATATAGAAAATGCTAAGACTCCACCCCCCCAAAAAAACCCCAAAAAACTATTAGAATAAATTCAGTAAAGTTGCAGGATACAAAATTATAGTACAGATTTCAGTTATATTTCTATGTACTAATAACAAAGTAGTGGAAAGTTAAGAAAACAATCCCATTTACAATCACACCAAAGTAATATCTAGGAATAAATCCAACCAAGGAAGTGAAATATCTATACTCTGAAAGCAATTAGACACAGATAAGAGAAATTAAAGAGGGGCACCTGGGTGGCTCAGTCGGTGAAGCGTCTGCCTTTGGCTCGGGTCATGATCCCAGGGTCCCAGGATCAAGTCCCGTGTCGGGCTCTCTGCTGGGTGGGGAGCCTGCTTCTCTCTCTCCCTCTGCCTGCCAGTTCCCCTGCTTGTGCTCTCTCTCTGTGTCAGATAAATAAATAAAATCTTTAAAAAAAAGAAAAAGAAAAAGAAAAAGAAATTAAAGAGGACACAAACAAATGGAAAGGTATACTATGTTCACGGACTGAAAGAATATTGCTAAGTCTATACTACCCAAAGCAATCTATAGATCTATAGATCTATAAAAATACCAGTAGTATTTTTCCAAAGAATTAGAATTAAGTAATTCTAAAATTTGTGTAGAATCACAGAAGACCTCAAAGAGCCAAAACAATCTTGAAGAACAAAGCTGATACTATCACAATCCAGATTTCAATATATACTACAAAGCTGCAGTAACCAAAACAGTATGATAGTGGCCCCCAAATAGACTAACTAATGAAACAGGATAGAAAGCACAGAAAGAAACACATGCTTATATGATTAATCTGTGATGAAGAAAGCAAGAATATACAATGGGGAAAAACAGTCATTTCAATGAATGGTGTGGGGAAAACTAGACAGCTACAGACAAAAAAAATGAAACTGGAGCACTTTTTTATACCATATACAAAAACAAACTCAAAGTGGGTTAAAGATCTAAATGTAAGTCCTGAAACCATAAAACTCCTCAAAGAAAACATAGGTAATAATCTCTTTGGGCATCAGCCTTAGCGACATATTTTTGGATATGTCTCCTCAGGCAACAAAAGGGAAACAAAAGCAAAAATAAACCAAAATACAAAGCTCTTGTGCAGCAAAGGAAGACATCAACAGAACAAAGTACAACCTACTGAATGGGATAAAATATTTGCAAATGATATATCTGATAAAGGATTAGTATCCTAAATATATAAAGAACTTATACAGCTTAACACCAGAAAAAATGCAATTAAAAAATAGGCAGAGGACATAAATAGACATTTTTAGATGGCCACACACAAAAGGATGCTGATCACTAATCAAAGAAATGTGAAATAGCACCACAATGAGATGTCATCTTGCACGTGTTAGAATAGCTAGTAACAAAGACAAGAAATAGAGTGTTGCAAGGATGTGGAGAAACAGGAACCCTTGTGCACTGTTGGATGAAATGTTATTTGGTATAATCACTGGAAAACAGTATGGAGGTTCCTCAAAAAAATTAAAAATTGAAATACCATATAACCCAACAATTCCACGGCTGGATATTTACCCAAATAGAGTGAAAGCACTAATTTAAAAAGATACAAGGACCTCTACATTAATTGTAGGATTATTTACAATAGCCAAGATATTGGAAGCAACCCAAATGTTCCTCAATAGATTAATAAAGATGTATATACATATGCAATAGACTATTAGTCATGAATAGAGAGATCTTACCATTTTTGACAACATGGATGCTAAGTGAAATAAGTCAGAGAAAGACAAATACCATATACCTTATGTATGGAATCTAAAAAACAAAACAAAAATCAAACACTCAAATACAGAGAACTGGAGGTCACTAGAGGGAAGGAGGGTAGGAGAATGGATGAAAGAGGTAAAAGTATTAAAAAGTACAAGTTTCCAGTTATAAAATAAGTCACAGAGATGGAAGGTACAGCATAGGGAATATATTCAGTAGTACTGTAATTACTTTGTGTGAGTGACTACACTTATGGTGAGCACTGAGTAACTTAGAGAATTGTCAAATATGTTGTACACCTGAAACTAATATGACATTGTATGTCAACTATACTTCAATAGAGAAACTGACACATATGGCCTTTAACACCTTAATCATTAACCAGGTTAATGCTAGGCCTCTTATACAGAAGTATTTTTTCACATACATGGTGATAATATGGGAAATACTGCTACTTAGAAAACAAAGAATATCAAGGAAGATGTTACAACGATAACTTTTGAATAATTTTACAGAGCTAATGACATAAAATATTAAGCTGATTTTTAAAAGTTTTTTTTCAAAGCTAAATATTTTTTTTCAAAATGTGAGTATATGTGGGGCACCTGGATGTCTCAGTTAAGTGTCAGACTCGATTTCAACTCTGGTCATGATCTCAGGGTTGTGAGATAGAGCCCTGTGTCAGGCTCCACTCTGGGCATGGAGCCTGCTTAAGATTCTCTCTCTCCCTCTATCCCTTCCCTACTTCCTCTCTCAAAAACAAAACAAAACAAACAGATTTGACCTATTTCTCAAAAATTATTTTGTGGATTACATAGAAATCAAAGTTATAATGAGGGGTTTCTGGTAACCAACGTGTATAAGATCCATGGTATAGTTGGAGATTCTACTTTATGTGAACTAGGTGAAAAGGAAGAGTGGAGGTTTTATATATTTTTATCACATGGATTTTATAACAAACTTGAATTCTTATAGGGATAATAAAAACTGAAACATGAACTATACTTATGTTGCAGTGGATAACTTACTGCTAAAGGAAATAACTCCCTTGGTTTACACTGTTTGTAAGCAACTTTTTTCTCCTCTGTAGATTCATATTTTTAATATCCAAAATGATCTTGCCTTCCATGAGACTTTGTTATCTGTTGCCAACTGTCACCAAAAAAAAAAAAAAAAAAAAAATCAGTGATGTAAAAGTCAATGATTTTTTTTATTGCTGAAACAGGTATTACTTTCCTTTCCCTTCCAAGCTTCTGCATGTCAAATGCACAATTTGCTTTGAGTTTAATGAAACTTCTTCTAAAATTGCATTTTGGTAAACCCCCAGAGAAAGCACAGAGAATAACAGAAAAAAAAGATTGCAAGTGACCTCAAATATTTTCTTAGTCAAGCATATTAAATACATGGAGGGCACAATGAACATACTAATTATTTGTATCACGACATTTTAATATCATTTTGTATCTTTTAGAATATATAGGGTTTAGAGTTCTGATTCTGTAAGAACATTGTCAATGGTTCTACTGGGTAGATTTTTTCTTTCAGAATTCAATGATATGAGAATTAGCATTTTGATTTGTATTGATATAACCCCTACAAATACATTTGTGTACACGGCATGGTACAAACTTTGGACCTCTTTGTCACTCTAAAATTCCTTATTGCCTCATAGAAACTAATACACAATAGATAACAACTGTATAGCAATTAACAAAACACTGTGTTATCACAAATGTAACTTTCATTTGGTCTTCACAATTCATGGTACTGAAGCCATAACTGTTATGAATTCATTCCTCACCACGTTATGTATGGAGCATACTAGAATGAGAATAGAGAGCCCTATCTCAATTTTAGAGTTGAGAATAAAACCATCTAAATGAATGATTCTAAAAATCATATGAGTCTTTGGGCAAATCACTCAACCTCTTTACATTTGAATTTTCTCATATGTAAATTGAGAGGGCTGAATTACATAAGTGGTTCTCATCACTGGTTATCCACTGGAATCATGTGAGGATCTTTAAAAAATTAGTGGCATGCAGACCCCACCCTGAAGGATTTTTGGAATAATTGATGCAGGTTAAGGACCAAGCATTATTTGAGATTTTTCAGGTAATATTAATATATAGCCCTAGTTGAATATTGCTGAATTAGATTTTACCTAACAACTTTTTCAAGCTCTGAGAATGAAATCAAAAATCAAATTTTTATGTATTCCATTTTTCTTGACTTAGAGACATTATTAAAATAGGATTTTTTTAACCACTTCATAAGACAAAATTACAGCATAGAAAATTATAGATAAGAAATATTAAAGGAAATAGTATTTTTTTAAAGATGTGAGAGAGAAAGAGAGCAAGTGTAGAGGGGGGACAAAGGGAGAGGGGAGAGAGAATCTCAAGCAGACTCGCCACCAAACACAGAACCTGATGTGGTGCTCAGTCTCAAGACCCTGAGATCATCATCTGGGCCAAAATTAAGAGTCGGCCAATCAACTGGCTGAGCTACCCAGGTGCCCCATATTTTATACATATATATTTGGTTTTACCATATGAACTTTGATATATTTAATGGCTTTTGTGTCTCAGGCTGTGTCTATGCAGAGGCCATTACTTGAATATAATAGTGAAACACTATACTGATCTGTAACTGCATTGTAGCATTTGAAATTCTTCCAGTAGCAGACATACTATACTGCCTGATATGCTAGAATACCTTGGTAACAGTTTCATGAACCTGAATTCCTATGATGTGTGATGACTTGTTTTGTCAATATAGAGAAAACAACCTATGACTTTTACTCAACGTACTTCAAACGATTTAAATACTTTCATTAAATCTGATGCCAAGAATCTGTTCATCATTGAAAAACCTCACATGAAGATATGTGAAATTAAATATAAATATGTAAATTTTTAAAAGATTTTGAGACAGAGTGTGAGTGAGAGTGCACATGAGTGGGACAGAGGGCTATAGGGAGAGAGAGCAGACTCCTCACTGAGCATGAAGCCCAATGTGGGGCTCTATCCCAGGACCCTGGGATCATGACTTGAGCAGAAGGCAGACACTTAACTGACTGAGCCACCCAGGCACCCCTAAATATGTAAAATTTTTAAACCTTCAAAGAGAACAAGTTACCCATTTGAAATCTAAGTGAACCCAGTAACTTTTCATTTCTACATATTTATTTTCATAGTCTGGTCCAAATCACTATTTTTGTCAAAATAGAATTTTTTACTTTATTGATCATTGATCATGAATTTTTAAATTATTAATTGGTGAAATATGTAACTGTTTAAAGTAATAGTAATACTATTCATGATTGTAGTGTGTGTATATATGTATAAGTGAAATGACAATATTTTAAGGGACTGGAGTGAGAAGTTATGAATAAGGTATCTTTACCACCCACAAAACATACAGTGTTGTTTGAAAGTGGATTTAGATTAATTTTAAATGTTTATTGTAAAATATAGAGCAGCCATAATTTTTAACAAGGTATGATTAATATGCTTAGACAAAATGGAATCAGAAAAGTCTCAAAACCAGAAAAAGCAGGAAGAAGATAAACAAAAACCAAGTGTAATGAATAGAAACAGTCACATACATGATAGACATTAACTACATCAATAAAAATCTTCAATATGAATGGTCTACATACATCAATTAAAAGATAGACTGACAAAGTGGATTTTTTTTTTTTTGAAGACTCAACTTTGTGTTGTCTACCAGAAGCTCACTTTAAATGTAAAGACAAAGGTTAAAAGTGAAGGAATGAAGAATATAGCATGAAAATAAAAAAAGCAAAATAAAGCTGTAGTAATATTTTAAATTCAGTCAAAACAGATTTCAGAACAAAGAAAATTAGCAGGGGTAAAGAGGGTTGTATTACAGAATGGCCAGTTCTCTAAAAATAAACAAGTATTAATGGACAATTTGTGAAATAACTCAATGTCAAAACTGATAAAACTACAAAAAGAAATAGACAAGTTCACTATTACAGAGAACATTATTGGAGCATTCAAAGCCCTCCTTTAAATAATTGATAGACTTTAACAGGCATAAAAATCTCAAAGGATATGGTTGAACTGTACAGCACCATTAATAAACTGGACCTAAATGACATTTACAAAATTCTTCAAACAGCAACTGCATATGCACTTCTCTTAAGGTCACATGGATTATTTAGCAAGATTAACCACATTATAGGCCACAAAACACAGCTAAAATAATTTTAAAATAGAAATCATATAAAATGTTATTAGAACTGAGGAATTTTTAGATAAAAATTCATTTTGAAAGCTGAAAAAAATCCCAAACTATTTGGAGATTAAACACATTTTTAAACAATGCATGGGTCAGAAAGAAGTCTTAACCATTTAAAAAAATATTTTGAATTAAAATGAAAATAAATCACAACATAATGTAGGATACAGCAAAAGCAGTACTTAGAGGAAAATTTATAACACTGGGTATGTATTTATAAAGAAAAAAGTCTAAAAGCAATACTCTAGGCTTCCATCTTGGGAAATGATACAAAGAGCATCAATTTAAACCTAAAGCAAGCAGAAGAAATAAAAGTTAGATGAAATAAAAGAAGAAATCAATAAATCGCAAATGTGAAATCAATAGAGAAAAATAACAAAATTGAAAGGTCAATAAAGTGGATAAGCCTCTATCTAGGCTAATAAAAAATACAGAAAATACAAATTGTCAGAAATCCATGGGCATTAAAGAAATTATTATGAACTCAAATTTGGTAGCTTGGGTGAAATGGACCAATCCTTGAAATTCAAAAACTACCAAAATGCACACAAAAAGTAAATATTAGTCCTACACTTATGAAATAAATTTAATCAATAATTAACAATCTTCCTGAACATCATACCCAGATGGGTTCACTGGTAAATTGTACCAAATATTTAAGGAAGAAATTATACCAATTCTCTACACTATCTTGCAGAAAATGGAAGCCATAATTACTCTGATATCAAAGCCAGAAAAAAAGGAATTGAAAGAAAGAAAAGAAAAAGAACAGACTATGACTACAGTTGTAAAAATCCTCAACAAAGTATTAGAAAAGAATCCATAATATATAAGTAGAATTATACACCACGACCAAGTAGGCTGGTTCAACATTCAAAAATCCATTAATGTAATTCACTGTATCTACTGGCAAAAAAAAAAAAAAAAGATTTTATCAATTAATGCAAAGAAATCATTTAACAAAATTCAACACTCATTCATGATAAAAATTATCAAACTAGGAATGGGGGGGCGGGGGACTTCCTCAACTTAATAGAGAGTACTTACCAAAAACTTGTTAATAATGAGAAATTGAATGTTTTTCTCCTAACATTGGGAATGAGGCAAGAACACACCATCTTACTACTTTTAGTCAACATCATCCTGGAAGACCTAGCTAGTGCAATAAGACAATAGGTAAAATGTATACAGATTGGGCAGGAAGTAAAAACACTGCCTTTGTTCACATATAGCATTATTATCTATGTAGAAAGCCCAAAGAATTGACAAAAATCTCTTGGTTCTCATAAGCAATTATAGCAAGGTCATAGGATACAAGGTTAATAAAACAAAAGTCATTTGCTTTCTATATACCAACAATGAGTAATTTTGAATTTAAAGATACCATATACATTAACTGCAAATATATGAGATATTTAAGGAGTAAATGTAATATCTATATGTAGCTAACTAAATATGATGAAATAAAGATTTAAATAAAGAGACATTTCATGTCCATGGATTGGAAGACTCAAGATTTTTGTAATACCAATTCTTCACAAATTTATCTATCCATTTAATATAATCCCAATCAAATTCTTTTGTGGATATTGACAAAGGGATTATAAAATTTACTTGGAAAGGCAAAATACCAAGAATAGCCAACACAATGCTGAAGAAAACAGTTTGAGAACTGACACTATCTGATCTGAAGACTTATTGTAAATAAGCTACTGTAATGAAAACATCATGGTATTATCAAAACAATAGGCACCAAAACCAAAAGAAAATACAATAGATGCATAAATCAGTGGAACAATATAGAGGGCTCAGAAATACACCCACACAAATATAGTCTAACTGATCTTTGTCAAGACAATCCAGTGAAGATAAGCTTTCCTACAAATGATGCTAGAAATACTGGGTATCCTTATGCAAGGGAGAAAGTCAATCCAGACCCAGACTTTACCTATTTCACCAAAATTAACTCAAATCATAGATGAATGGTTGTGAGGGATTCCAGGTAAGTGGGAAGTAGGTGAAGCAGAGGGGATTTATATAGCAAAACAACTATTCTCTGTGGTACTATACAGTAAATGTATGACATTATTCATTTCTCAAAACCTATAAAACTTTCCAACCTAAAAAATGAACCTTAGAGTATGTAAATATTTAAATAATTGGAAGGTAGAAGGATCCCAGAAAAAAAAAATGCAGATTAATCAGGGAATATAACTATATCACAATTATATGAAAAAACCTCGCCTGAAGGTGGTGGGGAAACAGTGCTAACCTAAGTAACTTGGAAAAAAATGGAGTAAGACTACAGGGAAAAATAATTGCACATGAGTACTATACTCTAGTTGATAACATTATTTCCCACTGGGATAAGGGATTAAAAATTCTGATACTGCTATTCATATATAGTAGAATTGAACAATTAAGTAATTAGTGAACAGTGAGAACAAGGTTTCTCACTGTTGGAGTGGGAATCTACAGATAACCAGGAGGAGGGGACTAGAATGATCTATGTGGTAATGAGTAAATTGGAAACAGAACTCATATTCAAGTCACTGAACATACAGATAATTACAATTAGAAATATTTATAAGTGGGCGCCTGGGTGGCTCAGTCGTTAAGCGTCTGCCTTCGGCTCAGGTCATGATCCCAGGGTCCTGGGATCGAGTCCCACATCGGGCTTCCCGCTCTGCGGGAAGCCTGCTTCTCCCTCTCCCACTCCCCCTGCTTGTGTTCCTGCTCTCGCTATGTCTCTCTCTGTTAAATAAATAAAATCTTAAAAAAAAAAAAGAAATATTTATAAGTATGTGTGTAAATACAGGTAACATTTATTTCTTTGCTCTAACTGGTAGCAGGCCTAAAAAAAAAAATGAGACACCAATAACAATTAACCTACCTGAAACCCAAACCCTGATTTCCACTTTCCATTAAAAGGAACCAGGGGTCCTTGGAGAAATGCTAATTCTAGAATGAGGGTGGAAAATTAGGACATATGTAAGAGGAGACTGGAGCATCTTACAGTGACAGAAAGTAAGGAATTCTAAAAACAAAAACAAAAACAAAAAGTCCACAACACACGATAGTGAGGTATTTCAAAGGGACACAGGAACCAACCAAAAGAGATGCCAATGGCCAAACCTAGAGCTATTTGATTGAGAATATAAGTACAGGAGTATTGAAGTATGACCCTCATATCTACACTAATAACAAATGGCCAAATAAATTAATAAGCAGAGAAATATCCAATGGAGAATTCCAAAGAAGGTATACAGATACTCTATCTTAAAGAGGCAAAGCATAAATCCCTACTCCTTAAGTGAGTGGTGCATAATAACTTCTATCCAAAGCCTATAGTATGAAAAGGAAATAAAGATTAATGTGACAATGGGAAAAGTTTTATAAGCACTACTTCAGCCAGGTGATTAAGGTCAACAATGGCTAGAAGTCATGTTAATAGCATATTCTCTTGAAATGATGTGATGAGATTGGAAGTTCACCTGTGATCTTCCTCAAAATTCATGATCCCAGTGTAATTATGACAAAGACAAATGTCAATAGGCATCCTACAATATTGCTTTATCCTAAACAAGGAAATTCTGCAAAATTGTCACTGTCAAGAGGAGCCTAA
>NC_138376.1:36695762-36702554 GCF_054177405.1 Leptonychotes weddellii | reverse complement strand
ATTAATAAAACATTTTCTAAATTAAAAAAAAAAAAAAAAGGCTTCTGCAGAACATACTGGCTACTGACGTGGCCCTAACAGTTACAAAGGCATCTAGTTTTAGGTGACCTACTCCATTCTCTTAATCTCAATTTTTTTCGAAAATTATTAATGTTCACACCTTTTTGGAGCAATAGCCCATGGTCCAGTAACTCTGGACATGAAAATAAAGTGTGACAGTAACTGATCTGAAGGAGATCCTTTTGCTTTGATAAGAGCTGGGCCGGGGAGGTGGGGGTTGGGGAGAGGGCCTCCATCACTAATATTCGAGAGTCCTGGAATAACTGATAAAGTTAATTTTCAACAGAATTCTTTCTAGATATAACTATAGCCCACCATGTCTTATGGCAAAAATGCACTAATGATAAAGTATCCTCTGGATTTTTCAGGTTTTACTAACAATTTTATAACCAGTGACTTCCAACAACAAATATTTACTTCTTGCTCATGTTGCATATTAATATCTGTGGAACAGTTGCTGGCTCTTCTCTGGGCTTGGGTTACACCAAAGTTCCCAGGCAGGAGCACTCCTCCTCTGAAGTAATGCTATTATGGCAGAAGACCAGACCAAGAGAACTGGTAGAAACATTGTGTTTTCTAAAGCATCTTCTTGAGAATTATCCACATATTTTCCATTGTTTAAAGCAAGTTACATGGCAAAGCTCAACCTCAGGGCCAGAGAAAGGGCAATTTGAATATTTTCTTAAAAATATAAAGCTTTTAGTTATAAAATAGATAAGTCATAAGGATAAGAAGTACAGCATATGGCATGTAGTCAATATTTTAATAACTTTGTATGCTGACAGATGGCAACTACTCACCATAGTGAGCATTGTATAACATATAGAATTGTCAAGTCACTATGTTGTATACCTGAAACTAATGTAACATTATATGTTAACTATATTTAAAAATTAGTCTAGCAACCCTTATCATTACTGCTGTTATCAGAATCTCCAATTTCTTTGAAATGAAGTCAATAAAATAGGACCCATATTTACCTGAAACAATTATAATGTGACTAAGTTCATTGATGTAAGAGATGATATATTAATCTTTTAAAAATTCGGGCGCCTGGGTGGCTCAGTTGGTTAAGCGACTGCCTTCGGCTCAGGTCATGATCCTGGAGTCCCGGGATTGAGTCCCACATCGGGCTCCCTGCTCGGCTGGGGGTCTGCTTCTCCCTCTGCCCTCTTCCCTCTCGTGCTCTCTCTCATTCTCTCCCTCTCAAATAAATAAATAAAATCTTTAAAAAAAAAAATTCTTCATAGTGTTCAGCAGAGAAACACACATATAGTAGCCATTCAAATATTTGCTAATTTGAGCTGATTATTTGGAAATGGGTCATAATGGAGAATAGAGTGGTAATAGCAAATAAAAACAAAGGAATTTACTTTGGGAGATATCTAGAAAAGTGGTAGAGAGAGACTTCAAAAATTTGTCCATGTATCTGGAGGATTTTGTAGATAGGAGGGACCTAAGAATATATATTCTTATTGAGAGGCTCTATATAATAGATGGTGGTGGGACATCCTTTCTAGAGATCAGCCCCTAATAGTATTAAAAAAAAATGCTCACCTCTCAGACCTTATACTTATTGATACAGCTTCCCACTATGTTGAAACTAGAAAAGGCACATTGTGGTAACTGAACATTGTGAATAAAAGACCTCAATTTGATCATTTATAAGATAATTTCTTCTTAGTGTAGTCCTAGTGAATCAATTGAAGCTAAAAATACCTAAATGCAATGTTTGAATTATATCTAGTACTGTGTAACTTTTCTACTAAAAAGTTTGTGAGACCAATTCAGTGCTTCATCAACTTTCAGACTGCATTGTTCAGAAAACTTGGGTATACCAGAAAGTTCCTTGAAGGCAGCAGAGAGGATAATGGTGGAGGTCCTGAATTTTAATTGGGTCCTATTGTTATTTTGGTCTTTCAAAGATAAAAATAAAATTGTTTAAATAGTTTTATTAATAAATGTGTAAATAATCATGATCCATTATTTTCACTCATTTTATTCCCTAGAAGTCATGAAGTCATGAAATTAAACTAAGCTAGAGACAGAGAAGAAACCAGGACAAGGTCTTAGCAACTTCTAATAATGCAATATTACCAACCAGTATTTACTAAAAATGGCCTAAGAATTTAGTTGAAATTTGACTTTGTATAAGAAGATACTATTTAAAGTATATATTTTTCATTTTTGTAAGAAAAATTTTATACTAAAATTGTGTTAAGGGGCACCTTTCAAGTTTGATATAGAACATGAGGAAGACTATTTTGAAGGATAAGTGAAATGCACTCCTTGGTCTTTAGTTCTGATGTAGATATGAAACTCAACCGAGTCCTTCAGAAATCAGTGAATTAAAAAACGGACAGAAGATTATGAACAGACATTTCCCCAAAGACGACATACAGATGAAAAACAGACACATGCAAAAATGCTCAACATCACTCATCATCAGGGAAATGCAAATCAAAACTACAATGAAATATCACCCCACGCCTGTGAGCACAGCTAAAATCAAAAACAGAAGAAACAAGTGTTGACACGTATGTGGAAAAAAAGGAACCCTCTTGCATGGTTGGTGGGAAACTGGTACAGCCAGTGTGGAAAACAGTATGGAGCTTTCCTCAAAAAATAAAAAATAGAACTACCCTACTATCCCAGGAATTACACTACTGGGTATTTACCCCCGAAATACAAAAACACATTCAACGGGATATATATATTCTTATGTTTATTGCACCATTATTTACAATAACCAAACTATGGAAGCAGCCCAAGTGTCAATTGGTGGATGAATGAAGATATGGTGTGTGTATATATAAAATATTATTCATCCATAAAAAATGAAATCTTGCCATTTGCAACAACATGGATAGAGCTAGAAAGTAAAATGCTAAGCTAAATAAGTCAGTCACATAAAGACAAATGCCATATGATCTCACTCATATGTGGAATTTAAGGGAAAAAAAGGGGGGGAGGAAAGGAAAAGAATGAGACACACCAAGACATAGATTCCTAACTATAGAGAAAAAAATGATGGTTACCAGAGGGAAGGTTGGCTGGGGGGGGATAGTGGAAAGAGGGGATGGGGATTAGAGTACACTTATCATGATGATAAATAATTTTTTATCATTTCATTGATTCTTACTTTTGGATTCTGATTACAGAATCATAATAATTATAATTTTAATAATTTTTAGAGGGGCGCCTGGGTGGCTCAGTCATTAAGCATCTGCCTTTGGCTCAGGTCATGATCCCAGGGTCCTGGGATCGAGCACCGCATCGGGCTCCCTGGTCGGCGGGAAGCCTGCTTCTCCCTCTCTCACTCCCCCTGCTTGTGTTCTCTTTCTGTGTCTCTATCAAATAAATAAAATCTTTAAAAAAATAATAATAATTTTTAGAAAATTTAAATTTGTTATACTTATCATTAAGTTTAGATGACACTACAAGGTAATTTCTCTCCACAATTTTAATGTCTTCAATGAAACTTCCAAAATAACACGGGAGGTAAGATTTTTTTCCTCCAAAGGAGATTGGTGCTTTATATTTTAAATAAAGGTCATATTTTAATGTGTACACATGATTTGATATATACCTGGTGAAAAAATTACAGTCAAAACATTAATCCTCTCACACTTACCGTGTGTATGTTTGTTTGTGTGTGTGTGTGTGTGTGTGTGTGGTATAAGAACACCTAAAATCTACATTCTTAGCAAATTTCTAGTTTTCAATAAAGTATTAACTATAGTCATGTTGTACAGTAGGTGTCTAGATTATGTGACTTGTGCCCTTTGGCCAACATCTCCCAGTTTCCCCCACCTCCCTGTCCCAGGTAACCACCATTGTATTCTTGCTTCAATGTATTTGCCTTTTTTTTTCTGATTTCACATGTAGTGAAATCATACAGTTTTCTTTCTAGGTCTGGCTTTTTTCAGTTAACATAATGTCTTCCACTACCTTTTCTTGTGTCATTATCAATGTCTAGCACTTTTTTTCTAATTTATTAAAAAAGCAGATAAAATTCAGAGGATAAATTAAGTCTAATAGCTGGACTCCTTTGATCTATTAAGTTTGCACAGGTGAAGAGGGGGATGGGGAGGACTAATTCTAGTCATATTAGTTCATTGACTCTGTTGATAGATAAAGATCGAACCAAATACATTCATTTTGAGTTACTGGGTAGGGCTTTAAAACACAACATACAGTAATCCTGAGTGTTCTTTATCTGAGCAAATAATTATGTAAACAAAAATGTTATCAATGTTATAATTCCATTGAGTTCCTCTCAAGATGAAGCTGGTGAAAATCACCATAAAATGTCAAAGAACTGTATCACTTACATGTCCCCATGTGCACCAAATACAGAAGGATCCTTCATGCCTGAAGGAGAAACGGCTAATTTTTGCCTCTCCAAGTGTTTGAGTATGTTCATTCTCCTTGCAAGAACAGATTTTAGGCCAGTGAAGATGAATGTGTTTTAAACATCTCTGTGCCTGTCTGAGTATCTCATGTTACTTTATAACACACTTAGATTTCTTACAACACTCAAAACAATCTTTCCTCCTCCAACCCAAATTCTTTATAGAGGGGCCCTATCATGATTACATGTTGTCTTATTCTCAAAGCTTCTTCTTCATTATGTATGGAACCTTTCCTTGTTGAACCTGAGTGTTTCAGACTACTCTATGGAGTTCAGGAAGAAAGTTGAAGTATGGCAAATGAAGGCTCTCAATATCCCAATTCAAAGAAAGGACTTGGCAGGACTTTCAAGAAATGTGGAAAAGGTTTTGAAAGTGAGAGACCGGGGTGGGGGGGGGGCGGGGAATCTTTCCTAGCAACTCTGTCTCATAACACAATTTTTATAAAGACCTAATATATCTCTTCCCCCCCCCGCCTTCTCCCTCTCCACTTTGATGTTTGAACGGGTGTTTTCCTGTTCTTTTCATAAAATATAGGATTCTAAAATTCAATACTTTAAAAGTCAACCCTGAGGTTAAGCCGACATAAATTTTTATTTTTTGCTATTGATTGCAACCACAGAGCTTCTGGTGAGTGTGGGAATACAAAGTTACAGTAAGAAAGAAAAATGAAAAAGCAGCTAGTGGTAAAGAATGAGATAAAAATCAAGGACTGACTCAAGTCTGTGGCAAGTAAAACATAAGGAAACTAAAAACACATGTTTATTATAAGAAGTCTCCAACACTCAAATGAGCTAATATAGAGCAATATTTAATAAATGCAGTATTCTATTTATAGGATAGACTTAGAACTATTTCAAATAGCACTATAAGTTTGGTTTATAGATTACTTGAATTGCTACTAATGTTGAAACAGAAAAAGCTTTGAGAGCTGTCAACATGATATAGGTGCAAAACACGGAATCCTAGACCAACCTAGTGTCATCTTTGCATGCTAGTTCAATGACAATCATAGTACTTGAATAATTTTGAAACTTCATTTGAGACTTCAGAGGTTTATACACCATACCCTATATTAATCTGATACTTTAAGAAATTATATTTCTATTTTTTATCTAGTTTGCTCATAGGAACCTATCCTAGACATAGATAACAAATTTGAGTCTTTACAAATACCAAGTCTATTCCCACAGAATGAAGTCTCACTCCATTTATGACATTTAAAATAGTGTCACTGAGGGGCGCCTGGGTGGCTCAGGCGTTAAGCGTCTGCCTTCGGCTCAGGTCATGATCTCAGGGTCCTGGGATCAAGCCCCACATCGGGTTCCCTGCTCGGCGGGAAGCCCGCTTCTCCCTCTCCCACTCCCCCTCTCCCACTCCCCCTGCTTGTGTTCCTTCTCGCTGTCTTTCTCTGTCAAATAAATAAATAAAATCTTTAAAAAAATGAAATAAAATAAAATAAAATAGTGTCACTGATAGTCCTATATATATATATATATGGCCTATATATATGGTTTATGTTAAAGGCAACACTGCAATTCAGATAAATGAATAAGTGGATATGAGTGATTCTAGATATCCATAGTGAATAAGTGATTCTAGATATCCATATTGAAAAAAATGTATATGGGCCCCTATATCATTTTATACATAAAAATTAATTCCACATGAATCAAAGATATAAATGTCAACAAAATTAGAGCTATTGGAAGAAAAGATAGATGAACATCCAGTGACTTTTGAGTGGGCAAAAACTTCCTAAGTCAGACCTGGAAAGACTAAGCATAGGAGAAAAATAAGTGATAAATAAGACTATATTAAACATCATTAAGCAACTGAAAAGGCAACTTATACAGCTGGAGAGGATATTTTTTTCCTATTTATTTCTGACAAAGCACTCTGTGTGTTTAGAACACACATGTATGTATGCTCCTACATCATAAACTCAAAAATCCAAACAAAGAGATAACCCAATGAAAAATGGCAAAAAAGCAGGGGTAGGGGTTGGGAGATACCCAAATTGTCAATAATCCGTAAAAGGGGCTTAATTTCATTATGAAATGCAAATTATAACCTCAGTGAGATTATAATACACCTATCAGAATACTTAAAGAATAGGTGCACCTGGGTGGCTCAGTCGTGAAGCATCTGCCTTCAGCTCAGGTCATGATCCCAGGGTCCTGGGATCGAGCCCCACATCGGGCTCCCTGCTCAGCGGGAGGCCTGCTTTTCCCTCTCCCACTCCCACTCCCCCTGCTTGTGTTCCTGCTCTAGCTCGCTATCTCTGTCAGATAAATAAAATCTTAAAAAAAAAAAAAAA
>NC_138376.1:36666780-36695262 GCF_054177405.1 Leptonychotes weddellii | reverse complement strand
ATATGTTTTTTGATCTGGTGCTTAGTTCACTGTTTGTGAAGATTCCACGAGCTGTACATTTTTAGGTGCAAATTTTAATGTGAATATTTCAGTAATTTTGAAAAATACTCAAAGTATTTTGAGTGCATTTGTAAAATAGGACACAGTTTTACCCAAGGCAGTGCTAGATGCTGCAGAAATTATGGAGAGGATTCTAAAAGTAATAACTCAGCAATGCCAGGTTGGCAAAAAAGACTCTCCTGTACTGTTTGCTATGGTTGTGACCTAAGTTTATATGTGAAGATGGTCACATTAGATATTTGCAAATGCAAAGTGCAGGAAAAATTATGTAGAGCAGCAGTAATTCAAAGGTGCTCACTAACTTCAGTATTATGGTTTCCTTTATCCAATAAATGTATTTTTTTTTAATCACTTCACATCTTGTAAAGGGCTTTTATATTATCAGTCACCAGCCAATAATGGCCTCTATTACTGCTATGTATGCACCTAATGTAATTTTGGAGCAATTTTTTTCCATTCCTGTTCATCAGTTTTTACCTATTGGCTTTGATAACTTTGGTGATGTTTAAGAACATTTAATATCTCAATTGTAAAAAAGTCCATTTTTATTTCTTTACATGCATGCAAATTAAAGTCATTTCAATTTATTTGATCTAAACTACTTTGATGGTTTGAACCATTTTTAGGTGTATATATATATATATATATAAAGATATATTCATATCTTTAGGTTAACAAATTAGCTTTATTTAGGCATGGCTGTGCTGTTGGATAACTGTTCTGTTTCTTCCTCAATGAAATTTAGGGTTATTTTTCCCACAAATATAGTAAAACACTTCTTGCAAATAAGAAAACACTGCTGCAATGTATCTGTAAGACAAGGTGGACTTCAGAACACTACCAGAAATTTTAAAACTACAAATTGATTTAAAATAATTATTAGGCTTTAAAAGAGACTTAAGTTCTCTCTCTGTTAAGATGCAGCTACAAATGTCAAGTCTATGCTTGTACCTGAGATTCAGAACTCAAGAATCTATGGTTGGAATTAGTTTATATTTGAAAATGGATGGCAATACAAGGTAATGATGATAATAACTCACCTTTGTATGGCAGTTTATTGATTTGGAAGCTGAGTCTCAGAAAGCTAAGTAATTTATCCAAGATCATAAATTTAGCATATAGCAGAGCTGGGGCTAAAGAACAAATTGCAGAACTGTTTGCTTAGTATACTTTCCACTATACTAGGGCTCCATTTCCAAGACAAATTGGCCAAAATATTTGTTTTAATTTAACTTGGATGAAAGAGAAAAAAAATGAAGTCATGGATAGTTTGCTTAAAGAGGAGAAATTATACACCTAACAAGAGTCAGCTTATAAGAATTCTATATAACAGTAAGAGACCTGTAAAACTAGGGAAGGTAACTTGAGAACTTGCGTCATTGAGGCATAGGTTTGTGCCTGGACTTGCTCTTGGGTCATGTCCTTTGGACCCCACGTCCCACATAAACCAGAGAAACACAGGCTATTCTTAGGGAAACTTGGCACATTAGTCATACTCTCTAAGCCAGCTGGAATGAGAGGGAAACAGCAGGACAAAATTAAGTGGGAAGCCTTATGGGGCAATCACAACCACTTAAATTTTATAATTTCAGGGCCTCTAGAGCAGCTTATTAAATGCACAATAGGTAATATTAAGACTTATACACCTAAATGCTATTCCTTTCATTTTAAAGACTGACCTTTAAAGACACTTAGGCATAGGAGATAAGCGAATATATCTAGATTTAATTTATATCCAAATTGACAGATACCTACCATCCCTATCTTATTATATTTCTATATCTGAATCAACTTATAGATATTTAAATAAGGATTTGAATATTCAAAGTGCTCACATATGCAGAAAGTATATTATACATATATTTTTTAAAGATTTTATTTATTTATTTGACAGAGAGAGACACAGCGAGAGAGGGAACACAAGCAGCGGGAGTGGGAGAGGGAGAAGCAGGCTTCCCATGGAGCAGGGAGCCCAATGCGGGGCTCGATCCCAGGACCCCGGGATCAATGACCGGAGCTGAAGGCAGACGCTTAACTGACTAAGCTACCCAGGTGCCCCTATATTTTATTTTTTATTACATCAAACTCCATCTGATTCTAAGGCCTCAGCCCTCTGAGATGGTGGGAAGTTCAGTCTTGGACACTTAGGATCCTGCAGGTCTTACACAGAACACATTCTCCAGTGCCACTCCCACCCCAGCTGGGTCTTCAGTCTATGCCAACTCCTGGTTGCTGGTTCTATTCTCTGGGCACTCTAAAGTTTGAAGATGGTGTTGGTGGTGGTTGCAGCTTAGGCTGGCTTCTGAAGGAGAACAGTCTCAAGGTTTAATAGGCGCTAAGGGTTTTTTGTTTTGTTGTTTTAAATAATGTTAGTCACCTAGTCCCTTGGCTACCTCTATATTTTACAGCATAACTAGTATATGCCCATTCTTGTGTATAAAGTTTTTAAAAGCAGGCTAAAGATTCTTAATAGTTCACCCATTTATACCTAAATATAACCTATAAAGATATAAAATTGACAGTGCTCACTTAGTAACCAGACATGAGACTTCTATCCTTGAAACTTCCTTAATTTATGTAGTTTAAAAGGACTCATGTTTTCATAGACCACCCTTCCTTCTAAGTGGGAGGTTATAGCAAGAGAGAGACTGCGGTTAAAGTAACAGGAGTAGGCAGAGTGTTCTTTAAGTTCTGCTTAAATTTACTAAACCCTCCTTTAGTTTCCATATATATGATGTTTTTTGAACAAAAGCCTAGGTTTAGGGAATTCTAGGTGTTTCTTCCTAATCGAAAATGAAAATGAGATTGAAATTGTAGTACATATTTAGTGACTTTCAAAGTTTAAAATATTTCTTCCTGAGGGAATTTAAGTTAAAGGTTTTGGGTGACTTTTTAATTGCAGTTTCATGAATTTTGGGGTGCAGTTTTAGGATCTATTCAAAAGATATCCGCCAACCTAATGCAAGGTGTCTTCCATATCAAAACAAGAAAGCCATGAAATGTGTATATAGTGTTATAATTCATAGTTGGTATTTGGTTTATTCATGCCCGCCAAAGAAATCCCATTATGGTAATTCTTGATAAACAGACAATGAAGCTATATAATGCAACTGATTTCTCAAGGTAAGAATTTAAGATAAATAAGTCTTATGGAATTCAAGTTTCATTATTTTTAATATTGTGAAATGGTGATTTACAAGTTTAATTAAAAGACATTTCACCATAAAACAAATGTAATTTAAAAGCTATTTTCCAAAAAATAAAAAAAAAAATAAAAGCTACAATTGCTATCTTTCTTAGTTTTTCACTGCTATGTGTAATAATATCTAAAGATCTGTATTATGTGAAGGTAACAGTTACTACTTTTAGGCCACTAAATATTAGTTAATAGTGAGAACTGCCAGTTAATGTGTTTAGTTCCAACAGTATAAATGGTTATAACTTTGTGGATTTAAGTCTATATTAACATCCAAGTATATTTAAAATTTGAGGTTCTTCACTTAGATTAACTTCTGGCCAAAATCCATTTTCACTGTCATGTGAATGCTAATAAACTAATAACATGTGTTATCATTTTCATCACAAATAGCTGTATTTGAAACTGAATTTTTTTAATCATGCAGGAGGAGTTAACAATTGTCATCCTTACCTACATAGTATTATAAGTTTTAGAATCAGAGCTGTTCTTAAGAGTTCAACTGTTCCCCATCACAGAAATTCATGCTAAGCTATTTCATGCAGTCTAAAGATATCTCACATCTGTCCTCTATTTTATGGTGATTTCATTGAATCTCAAAATTTTGTCAAACACCTCATAAGGGTGTTAATACCTGAGAGTGGTAGCATTTGAAAACTTCATTAGAACACTTAAGTGAGACCACAGACACAATATAAATGGAGTATAAAACAGAGGGTAAGCCCCCAGAGACACAGGATAGTGTGACTTAGGAATGAAGATGAAGAGGCCTCTCTGAAGGAAAGAGGGTGAGCAATGATCGTAAAGATCAAATTCTCATTACCTCCAAATTTTGCCTCAGGTAATTGCTTTTGAAATTATGCAATGCTCCTAGAATGATAGATTTCAAAGTATTAGATGATTATGAAATCTTTTTTTTTTAAATATAGAATCTTCATTTTCTAAGAATGTATTCTGATATTTTAATTCTCAGTACTAGTATCAAGGACAGAAAGTTGTTCCCATATTTCCCAACAGCATTTACGTAATTGCTAAGTTTTCCTTGTTAAAGTGATATATTTAAGAGACTTTTAAAACCCTTTATAACTTATTATAGAAATTGATATGAAATAGTAACTGTTTTTGGTGTGTTCCTTCCATGGGACAACCTTTTCTTATCAATTAAAGGGCCAGATCTATTACAGCATAGGCAGGAATATAAATGTACTTTGGAAACTTAAATGTTGTCTCCCTTGGAAAGGTAGGTTTGAAAAGGATACCTCGATTCTCAGGAAAAAGATGTAAGGCAGAATTGTGTTTCTCTCCTAAAACAAATACCCTGCATCTTCCACTGGAAAGGAAGGAGTCCTAGAAAGTAGGAAAAATGGGAAATGAAGTAGAGCCAGGTTTCTGGAAATGACTTGCCTCTAGGAAGTGACTCTATTAAAAACCAAGAGAGCTATAACCCTGGATCTCAAGAAGGATGGCATGATGTGAAAGTGTAGAAGTCTGGATGTGGAATCAGCAAAGAAGGTACAGTGTTCCATCCAAATGACTGTGCAGAACAGAACATGTCAATAATAAAAACAAGAACTGACTTTATCCTGTCATTTTATATGTGGCTTTGGGAGAGTTATGTTTGGATAGGTTTGGACAAGTTTCTTGGGAAACTCAAAATGTGTATATGAAGGGAGGGTTAGTATTTGAATATCACTACCTCTGGTGATTATCTCATCTTCCTCTCTTGATCTGTTGATTCACATCACTCTTATTTCAAATTTTTTTTTTACTTCAGTTCTCTGAATCATTTGTTTTCCTTTATAATAAAGATCTATAAATAAACCATTTTTGTCAGTTTATTAGACATTTCAGATACCAAAAAGCAAAATACTTACAAATGCTTCTCTTACAAGTACATTAAAAACCACCCATCCCAAAATTAACAGGCTAGTATTTTATTCTGTGTTTAACAGACCTATCAAAAGCTTTCTTCCATTTATCTTTTTACTCATGTGACTAATCTTCACCCCATACCCAGATATCTTTTAGGGTAGTCTCACTCAATAGCTATTACTTCTAGACAAAATTTATAAAGGATGTTTTGGAGACTCATGAAGAACTCAAAACTACTCTTACAGAGACCCCATGAAGGTCTAATACATGGAGCATACAATCTCTTTCGAATGAAATTTGAAAGCTTTCCACCATCTAATCCTAAGTATTTTCCTACATTTTACCAGGAGCTGCTGCTGTCTCAACTGTGTTAATGGATGCAATTAAAGTACACCCATTGTCTGAACAGCAGAAATGGAAAGGGCTAGACCCTATCAAGGCAGAAATCACCAGCTGCTCTAATATCTACTCCAGGCCAATGAAAAGGGCCACATCTAACATGGGAATAGCAAGTGCAAGCAAAGCATACTACCACCACTTTCTACTTCCATCTCAGTATCACCAGCACCAGTCTTGGCTTCAGAAGCTATGTCACAGAGCAATCCAGGTAGTAACTACAAAATGATGATAGTGGAAGAACTAGTTAAAGTCCATCTGTCATACTGGAATAGCTTGTTTGTAGAAACTGTGGCTCATCCCTAATTACACAGGATACAAAAACTAGAAAAAAAATAGGTGAAAACTAGATGATCTTGGGTATGGTGATTCCTTTACAGACATAGTATCAAAGACATGATCTATAAAAGAATTGATAAACTAGACTTCATTAAAATTAAGAACTTTTGTTAGGTGAAAGACAATATAAAAATTGGAAAACAAGCCACAAACTGGGAGAAAATATTTCTAAGAGACATCTGATTAAGGACTGTTATCCAAAATATATAAAGAGCTCTTAAAATTCAATTAGAAGATGAACACTGAGATTGCTGGTCTTCACTCCTAGTGCGATTCAGAATTCCTAGGACAGCTAACAAGAAAAAAGTATTTTGACATTGTCAGGCAAGTGATGGATGCTTCCAAGACCCTTGAACCACATATATTTTAAAAGAATAATTATTTTAATCTTCTAGTATTCTGCTTTATGTGGAAATGAGAAGCTTGAAAGATCATTTTGCAGATATATAAAAATTCATATGCATTCTGCATGAAGAGACTGAGCACAGACTATAAGAGAACATTAGACTTTATTCTACCTGAGGTCTCTGTGTGATTATGTATATTATTTTGCAACTTGAAAGAAGAAACAGGTTATTAAGTTTGACAGAGACAAGACAAAGTCACAACAGGAAAGGTCTACTCAATTATCTGCTGTGCAGCCCTAAAATTAGGAGTTGAATGCCTCAAATTAGAGAGCACTAGTCTGGGAATGCAAGTATAAATATTACTAAAATGAGTGTTTTGATACATACGGAGCTGAGAAGTAGTTTTATGCCCAGAGAAAACGAGTCCTGTATTTACTTCTTACTAACTTCTGGCCTCAACTTGCTCTGATTTAGGTGTCTAAGGAAACTACTGATCCCTACTACTGGTCAAGTCAGTAGTAAATTGATAAATAGTCAGCTGGTTGAAAAACTTCCAGGTTTAGATACTTGAGAAAAAAAAAAAGAGAAATCTTCACCTATCATAAACACTATAATATTCAAAACAGATTTTCCTGTTTGAATGTGTTTTTTAAACAATATTTGCTTAAATCTTTTAATTCTACTAAGTACTTGCTAATTGGCATATTGAGGGTTTTCCCCCCCAATAATGATGAATATTATATTCTCTAGAAACACAGTATTTAACCATTTTAACTGGACTTCCAGTTTTCTTGGGTTATACCTTTAGAAGAGATTGAAAGAGGCCAGTAAGTTGTTGGTCCAGGTCTTGGCACTGGGCATTGCTGCAGTGATCAAGGTCCTTCAGCTTTTACTGCCAAAGAGTGATATAATCAGTTTTTACCATTATTTGGCCCTGGGGGCATCCATGATGTATTTTAATGCATTGTGGTGTCCTAAGTACACTGCTGCTAGGTACACACATTTAAAAATTGGTCTAGATAATGATTGCTGGCATTCCCAGTCCTGCATGAACTGACTCTAAATAGTAATAGAGAAAATTGAAATCAAAATTAGATTCCAGCAATGTTGTGAGGAATCTGCCAACAGATCCCCCCCCCAACCACCATTTTTTGTTATAGTAGATGTTCATTTGTGGATCATTTGTTCTTCTGTCAAAAGCTAGAATATGATCAAGGAGTCATTAGTATTTTAGGCACATCTATGTTTCTAGAGAGTGACTTCACCAGTACTTTTGAAGAAAACTTTAAAATGGCAGTCAGACTTCTATGCTTAATCCTGGTTATGCTATAAATTAGTTCTACAGTCTGACCTCATGCCTGGATCTTTTTCTGCTTTTTATCTTTAAATTGAGACAACCTCCCTAAGGTCTTTCTGCTTCCAGAAATTCTACAAGTTTATAACTGATTACAAAAATCAACATTTCAGATAACTATTTTTGAGGAAATAAGGCTATTAAAATATAAGCATATTCAGTTTTTTGTTTAAATTTATTGACATAACTGTTTGTGTCAATTTCAAGAAGATCAAAGACCAAAACAATGCATTTTTAAAAATTTTATTATGTTAATCACCATACATTACATCATTAGTTTTTAATGTACTGTTCCGATTCATTGTTTGTGTATAACACCCAGTGCTCCATTCAATATGTGCCCTCTTTAATACCCATCACCAGGCTAACCTCTCCCCCAACCCCCCTCCAGAACCCTCAGTTTCTCAGAGTCCATAGTCTCTCATGGCTCATCTCCCCCTCTGATTTCCCTTCATTTTTCCCTTCCTACTATCTTTTTTTTTTTTTTTTAACATATAATGTGTTATTTGTTTCAGAGGTACAGGTCTGTGACTCAACAGTCTTACACAATTCACAGCACTCCCCTTAACACATACCCTCCTCAATGTCCATCACCCAGGCACCCCATCCCTCCCACCTCCCACCACTCCAGCAACCATCAGTTTGTTTCCTGGGATTAAGAATTCCTCATATCAGTGAGATCATATGATACATGTCTTTCTCTGAGTGACTTATTTTGCTTAGCACAATACCCTCCAGTTCCATCCATGTCATCACAAATGGCAAGATTTTGTGGGGTTTTTTGATGGCTGCATAATATTCCATTGTGTATATATACCACATCTTCTTTATCCATTCATCTGTTGACGGACATCTTATGCTTACTATCACATAAAGACTCATCTCCATATCAACTCAACTTTCAAATTTGTATTAGTTAAAGTTCTTTGGTCTCAAGTAACAGAAGCAACTCCCAAAACACAATGGCAGGGAATGCACCTGGACCCTGTGAAGGAGCTGAACCAGAGCCTGGACAGCCCTCAAGAGACCTGTGGCAGTCAGAGTACATGTTCTTCTCTAAGCACTTCTATTAGCTTAAAGGGCACTTTTTCAGAAGAGTTCTGTCCTTCCCAACTTCCTCCCATCTGAAATATTTCCCCTTGTTACACTTCAAGTGTTTTTGCTTTCTTGGCTCTTCAGAGAATTTCTATTATGTATTTACTATATGAGTATACATATTTATTATGTATCTATTGTGTCCATCTCACTGTGAACTTAAGCTCTAAGATGACATGGGTCATAACTGTTAGGTTTATTAATGTTTCCCAAGCAGCTAGTATAACACCAAGGTAAAGTACGTTCTGCTGGATGAACAGGGCCACATGGTCCCTTTCATCTTTATTCTTCTCTGCAGTGTCAGCTCCTTTCCCCCCCCCCACCATGTATAGGCCTCCTTCCCTGTTTCTTCATAGATATGGTTGTCATTCTGACCATTGATTAGCTACCTATCAACCTTAATTCCAAATGCCACCACTGAGATCATCACTATATAATAGAATGTAAGGGTTGAAGTGCCCCATCTGGCTTCATTTAAATCACTAATTAAAAATTAAAAAAAAGTTCTCAGGGCATAGTAAGGGAGAGATACCAAGATTAAGATAGAAGCTCTCCTTCCCTACCAATAAAAGCATAGTCTCAAGCAGGGAGAAGAGGATCACCAAAGAACACTGACATATCAAGGAAACATTTTTTAGTTCCTACTGTATTTTTAGATCCTTTAAAATATCATCACAAACAAAAAGGGTATCAAAGTTCCTACCCTACAACTTACATTCGTTAAAGTCAAGCTCCATATTAGACAGTCACAGAAAAAAAATAGTTTTTTCTAGTATCTAAATAATTATGATTTTTATCATTTGGAAGACTGATTTATAAAGGCCAAATTCCTTGATAAGGTATACCAACTCTGTAAAAATATTTATGAGAAGTATACATATACCTATATAAGCTATGTGAAAATATATTAATGAAAAATCATATGAAGTCTTTGAAGTCTTCAAAAAAATAGGTCATTGATGTTTCTGTAATAGTTTCTTGGGTGTCATGTATGTAATAAAGAAATCTCAGAAGATAAAAAACAAACTAATATGATGGTTACCTAGGTGGGTCAGAGAATGAGGTAAAAAAGGTCAGGAATAGAAGCTAGTTTTGTTCTGTTTTTTTGAAAAGTATAGCTTTTTGTATAATTAAGTAGGAATTACTTGACAAAGAGTTGACTGATTTTTCACTAGAAGTGAGGCCTAGTACATTGAGTAAGGTTAGAAACAGCATTTGTGGTCTTAAATTTATTAGAAATAATTTTTGTTTGCTAGACAAATCAAGCATTGTTTCTATGGATTATGTAATCATCTAAGGAAACTGCTTAGTTGAAAGCAAGTTCTAGTTATGTTTGCTGCAAGAATAAGCAATAATAGAGACCACTAATAAAACAAATGCATTGATTTTGCAATTCATCCTATGTTACCACAACGTTATTCATGGTCTTTAAATGCTTTTACTCAAGCTAATATAGCCACAGTCCATAAGTCAGTCCTCCTTTTACTCATTTTTTTAGAGCCAATTAGCATAAGAAAGTTAGCCTTGTTTCAGTCTCTGCTTTTTTTTCCTCTCATGGAAGATTTCCCCATGACCTATCTCTTGGCATAAGAACCAGGAGATATATTAATGACACATCAATAACAACAAAAACTAAAGGAAGTTAGACATTCTGAAAGAGATGGAGAAATATATGTAGGCAACTTGGGGCAAAGTAGAGCATGAACAACAAAACTGAAAATTTTGACATCTTCACATATCTACTGCAGATGGACAAATTTGCAACAACATGGATGAACCTGGAGGGCATTATGCTGAGTGAAATAAGCCAGACACAGAAAGGAATAACTGCATAACAACATTTATAGGTGGGATCTAAAAGAGTCAAATACATAGAACAGAACAATGAGTACCAGGGGCGGGGAGGTAGAGGAATGAGGATATGTTGGTCAAAGTGTTCAAAGTGGCAGTTATATAGAATAAATAAGTCTAGAGATCTAATGTACAGCTTGATGACTAAAGTTAGAAGTACTGTATTAAACACTGGAAATTTGGTAAGAGTAGTCTTCAGGTGCTCTCATCACACACATACACAAAAATGGTAACTATATGATTGGTATGTTAATTAGCTTGCCTGTAGTTATTTTACTGTGTGTATATCAAGTCGAGTTGTATACCTTAAATATATACACATTAAAAAAAATAAGAACATAGAAGGTAAATTTAAGAGAAATATGGGAAGATTGGCTTTCTCTATGCTATAAAAGAAAAGTCAAGGAGGGCACATGGGAGGCTCAGTCCATTGATCGTACAACTCTTGATTTTCTTCAGGTCATGATCTCAGGGTCATGGGATGAAACCCTGCATTGTGCTCCTCACTCAGCACAGAGTCTACTTGAGATTCTCCCTCTTCATCTGGAAGCCCTTTTAATATAGGAATCTCATTATAATGTTAACATAACTAAACTCTTTACTATAGGAGTATAGTTACTCTTACTAAAAAAAAAACAAAAACAAAACTGGTAATTTGATAAGAGTTACAGCATTGGAAGACATCCAATAAGGGGGAGGTGCAAAATGTTCTAAAAAAGTGTTAAATCACTGGAAGTTAGAAAACCTGAATGTTAACACTTGTTCTACTATATACTAGCTGTGTGATAATGTGCACATAGGGTGACCAGGGAGGAGGAAACTTGGTTGCTAGTCTTTAACAAGAGATAATAATGGCTCCCTTTTTACCTTCAGTGTTGTTAGGACCAGGTATCTTAATGGACATAAAAATTCATAAAACCATTTATCCTTTAATTATTAAGATAAGCTCAACCATGTTGTACAACTACTGCCATAAACATTTTCCAAAGACATTTAGTAAAGATATTTGCCACAAGGATCTAAAATAAGAATATGATCCATTCCTGTGTTGTGAAGGTTTCTATAGCTTAGACTGCTAAGACTATATCATTGTAACAATCATGTGTGGTTGGAGAAACACCCCCCCGCCCAACAAGCATCTTTAGGACTGAGAAAAGTTTTGAAAGAAAAACTTTCAAAGAGTTTAACATTTTTATTGCTTCTGCTTTATTTATTCTGGTTTATCTTTATTGCATTGCTGGTCCTTTGTTCAATAAATTAAATCATGGAGTATTTAAAAATTTAGAAAAATCCAGGCAAACATGCAGCTACCATCTAAATTATACAAAAGTTAACATTTTCACACATTTGCTTCACAGCTTAGGATTTCTAGAGAAATACGAAGTCAAAGCCTCCCTCCCTCCTCATGGATAACTATTCTCTTGAAATTGTGTTTTCCATTGCATGATGAGTTTTCCTAAAAATGAGTGTGTGCATCTGTGAATAACACAGTATTTGATGTGATTTTTTTAAAAAAAATATGAAAGCTTCTGTAGCAATTATCTATGGGCAACTCGTATTTTCAACCATCTATGCTCTCTCCTTTTCACAACTGCTTGGGGGCCTGGGAAATATTTCCCAGAATCCCTATCAACCATGTTGTGTGTTAGTCTTTCTGTAAAGGGACTTATAGGAGATTGCATTATAGTAAAAATTTTAATTCCTTATAAGATTAATTTGGTGATACTAGGTTTGGAGAGAATAAAGACATGTGTGATCAAGTTATAAAAAAAATCTTAGTGTTTCTCTCATCATAAGACCACTGTGTTTACTTATAGGGTCTAACCTGTGTGGCATATGGCAACTGAATAGACTTAACTGAACTTAGATACCATTGTTTTTCCATTTCTGCCACTTGCTGTCAACTCTAAGTTCCCTTCTAGGGGTGTGTGGGTGTGTGTGTGTGTGTGTGCGTGTGTGTGTGTGTGTGCGCGCGCACGTGCTGATACTCTGCTAAAATGAAACCTTTTTTACACGTAAACTGTATGGGAAGAATCTCTAAAAGGGATGCAGATAGTTTAGTGTGTAAGAAGTGTGCCCCATGTTGTCATCAAAGCATCAATGTTTGAGTCTTCTCCAACCCTACCCAGTATCTACCCATTTATAAGAGCAGAAAGTCTAAGCACTTCTTCTCAGTCATGTATAGGTTTACAGACACAAACATATGTATCATCCATTCCTGTTTCATTTCAAAGGAAAAAGTCAAATAGGTTGTAGGTTTTTTGTTTTATTTGAGGTATAACTGACACATTAGTCTCAGGTGTATAACTTAATGAATTGACATTTGTATATATTGCCAAATGGTCATCACAATAAGACTAGTTACTATTTGTCACCTTACAAAATTATTAATATTCCCCATGCTGTATATTAGATCCCCATGCCTTGTTTTATAATTGGAAGTTTGTACTTCTTAATCCCCTTCATCCAGTTTACCCCCCAACTCTACTCCCCTCTAGCAGCCACTAATCTGTTCTGTGAGTCTAGATTCTCTTTTGTTACTTTTTAGATTCCACATATAAGTGAAATCGTGCTGTACATAGGTCTTTCTCCAACTTAGCACAGTACTGAAGTTCCATCCATGTTGTCACAAAGGCAAGATTTTTTATGGCTGAGTAGTATTTTATTGTATGTTTGTGTACACACACACACACACACACTTAGATGTAATATTTAGATGTTCTCAATTGTGTTCTATTAGGGTAATATAAATATATCCAATTAAAAATAGTAATCCTAAATAATTCTACAATTCAAGATGTTTCAAAATACATTACCAAAATTAAGTCTAGTGTATTATTTGAGCTTTCACTGTGTAGTTTGTTCAATTTAACCTTGCTTTTCTGGATTAAGTTTGTATGCCTTGCTGCTTGCAAGCATTGTTTTTAATCAATTAGCTATAAGCTTCATAGGATTATTTTTTCTGGCCCTATTAATGAATATTTTTATTAGAATTTTATAAAAATTGATTTTGAACAAAATACAATAAAATAGTGGACTCAAATTTAAAATCTTTGTTGTACACCTAGGTTGATCTTGAAAGTAACACTCCAAAGGCCCATGCATTTCTAAAATCCACTTGATGGGGTGGGGGGCGGAATCCTTAGGCAAATTTTGTTTTCAACATCAGCCTTCATAAAAATGCTTTATAGTTTAGTTATTGTGTTTATATCTAATATTTTTAAATCTTGAGAACTATTTTTATTTCTATTGGTAGGATATTAGTTTGTTTAAATTATGAATTATATATGAACATAAATGAAGTATATCTCTGCTCCCTGGGTTTTAGTTAGAACACAATTTTGAGCACAGAATTATGCCAAAACAAAATTTGTGTTCATATTGTTTAAAAAACCTTACCAATTTTGAACTTCTACTTAATTTATGATGGCATTTATGATGAGGTCTCTGTAATTGCTAATTGGAATATCTAAAGTTAAATAGCTGCCTTTTTGGAATTAACTGATAGAGCATCTGATGACTGATTTAGAACTGACAACATTTCCCTATTTGTGAAGTTATTTTTCAGCTAATTGAGTAATATATTAATGGCTATTGTTTTACTTTTTCTACAAAGAAAATTTATATTAAAACTCAGAAAAATTAGTTTAAATCATTCACTTAAGTGAAAAATGTTTCAAAAGTGGTATAAAAAACCATGTTTTGCTGTACATGTAATATTGTTGTCTTTGAACACAATGTTCTTAAAATAACTCCTAACTTTTGAGGTAGATCCTGATTCTTTATCAGATTAGTGTCTTTGTGCTTTCATAAGATAAGAAATGTTATGGTACTCCTAGCAGATCGTGAATGCTGACCACCTTTTGTGCAAGGTAAGCATATCTAGTTTCTTGAAAACAAATTCAGTATTTGACTTCATGATATATTCACTCCTATTTTTAAATCATTGCTGTCAGGTATTAACTGCAAAACAAACTAGTGTTATCAAACAACCAATTAGATTTGTACTATGCCCAAAATGGTAATACCATTTTAAAAAGAAAGTTTGGGCTGTACAATACACACTGATGATTGAACTACTTAGCTTCTATTTCCTGCTCACACATGTGTATACACGTGCACATGTAATTTTCACTCACCCCCACCAACTGGCTTCTAGTGGCTTTGTGTATCTTTCAGTAGCAAGGGCAATGACATAACGGGCTGGAATACCTAGTGAACAGCAAAGATAGCAGTTTAAATACTTGGCTAATACAACCTAAGAGCAGGTAGTAGTCTTAAGTTGCTAATATCCAAAAAGCACTTAACTTTATCAGCAGACACTTTGAATGCTGCCCTTAAAAAGTGTTGAGTAGGTCTTAAGTGGTCTGTGAAGAATCAGTAAGAAAGATGGGATACTGCTATTTTCAGGTGTCAAACCATTAACTTTGCTGCCTGTATTACTAGCTGAGACCATGGCAGAATTGACAGATTAAAGTAGAAGCCTACAAAACCCACCCCAATGTATTTTAATTAGTACTCTAAAATGAAGATAAATAAGTCAGAAAGACAAATACTTCATGACCTCACTTATATATGAAATCTAAAAAATAAAAAATGAAACCAAGCTCATGGATTTAGAGAACATATTGGCAGTTGCCAGAGGGGAGGAGTTTTGGGGTTGATAAAACAGGTAAAGGGTTGGAACCCAAGGTACAAATTTCCAGTTATAAAGTAAGTCATGGGGATGTAATATATAGCATGGTGACTATAGCTGATACTGTATCATATTTGTAAGTTGCAAATGGTGACTCTTAAAAGACCTCAAAAGAAAAATTTTAACTGTGGGGATGGATGGTAACTAGATTTATTGTAATCATTTCACAATGTATACAAACATCATTGTGTTGTACACCTAAAACTATGTTATTTCAAATATATCTCAATTTTTTTTAAAGTGAAAATAAATGTAGGGCATTTGCTAAATTGGGCAGGGCATAGAGAAGGACCTCCAGCATAAACCATGACTGGCCAAGGAAAACATAGTCACCCCAGTGATAGCCTGAGGAAGAATACTGGCATGGAGTAGAGGCTAGTCTGGCTGATTCCTGCCCAGTATATAGAAGTTGGTAGAATTTCCCCTACATATTAGGCAAAGGATTTAGGGCACATGGAGAAGCACAGGGGGAGAGGTTCTACTTTAGTCCATTCAGGCTGCTATTAATTCTGTAGACAGAATGTCCTTTCTCACAAATCTGGAGACTGGGGGAGTTCAAGATCAATGTGCCAGCAGATTCAGTGTTTGGTGAGGGTCTGCTTCCTGGTTCATAGATGGCTGTCTTCTCACTACATCCTCACATGGCAGAAAGGGATGAGGGAGCTTACTGGGGTCATTTTCATAAATTAATTCCATTCATGAGGGCTCCACCCTCATGACCTAATCATCTCCCAAATACTCTAATACCATCACATTGGGGATTAGATGTCAACATATCAAACTCAGTGTGGGGGAGGAGGGGGTACAAATATTTAGTCTATAGCAGGCACCACTGCAGTCGAAGGTGTCCGTATTTACAAGGAATATATACTTATCCAACCATTCTTAATTTGTATGCAGATTCACCTCTAGGGATTATGCATTAGTCCCAGGATGTCCTTTCAGATTTGGTTCAGATACTTACCCTTGTGAAAGAAAACACCATCTTCCTTCTTATTCCCCTGGGAGTATTTTAGGGCTTAGGAAGCATTTCCAACAACATCCTCAGATTACAAAGCATTCTAATACTATCCACTTTTCCTAGAGTTCTCATCCCTCTATACTTCTAAATATAGCTACAGTAGATTCAGATGACCCTCTAGTTCTCACTTTCTAATAGAGACTACTTTCAATGAGTCAGACTATTTTCAGGTACTCTTACTCTTTGTGCTGAGTAAGAGGATAACAAACAATTTAACCATTAACAATGTCTCTAACAAAAAACATAGATGTCATGACTAACATCTCAAAACACAGTTCAGTATATAAAACCATTTCTAGTTTCTGCTATTTCTTTATTCACTTTATAATAATCCAAGTCCATTCTAGCTCATGTTGATCCATTTTCCTACCTCTTTGTTTATTGCAGAAGTTAAATAAGAGCCCATCTTAAAAATATTCACAGAATATAAAAGAAAGATACTTTGTGTTGATGCAAGCTCAGAGGGAACTTTCCATTTGCCAAGAGTACCTTTTGCCTTCTGGCACACAACATTTTATTTTATATAAAGGAGTTCTCGTTTGACAGAAGTGAAACAAATGCTCATCATAAATCAAATCAATTATGGAAAAAAGTCATACTTGAGCTGAACTGTAATAATTTCTGGGGTCAAATCTAAGGTGCCAGAACCATTAGTGCTTGCCAACACCTAGGATGTGTCACTTAAAATATGAGGGCTTGGGACCCTAGCAAGGAATAAGGTAACCCAAATTGGATAAGAACCTCAGAAGGATAAGGAAGAGCAGCCAAGGGCAGTTCTATTAGGAAGATTTAACAAAGATAGGTTAATAGGATAAAGAAATTACTGAGAGTAGGTTGAGGCTAAAATTATGTCTTTCAACCAGATAGACACAAACATCCAAATTAGAAGTCCTTACTGATAGGGAAGCTTATAATAAGGGAATCTGGGCTATGAATGTATGAAAAGAAATAATCCTACAGAGGGAGGGTAAGTAGTCACTAGAAAAAGAGCAATAGGTGGAGAGTGCTATTTCATGGAAACCAAAGGATGGTAGTGTTTCAAGGAAATAAAATGGTCAATAATCCTGAGTGTTACTAGGATGTAAAAGAAGATGAGAGCAAAACAATGTCTATTAGATCTAGCAAAGTAGAGATCAAAGTTGAATTAGTGAGACCCAAATAAAGCTTATGTGTTTTTATGGTTTGATAGGATCTGAGAAGCTATAAACTATGTAAGTCATACAGGATAACAAGGTATAGTTTAAAAGCATTGATTTTGGTACCTTAAAGCTATCTTTGAATTCTGCCTCTACCTCTTGTGAGGTCTGTGATTTGGGGTAAATTTATAGCTTCTCTAAGCCTCCATTTTCTTATCTCCAGAATGATGATAATCCAAGTCTTGTCAGCAACATTTATTGTGAATATTAAGTTGTAGAATACATGTAATAGATTAAACATAGCACCAAAAAAAAAAAAATAGGAGCAGCGAAATATATTAACTACAAACGAATAATGGCAAATGAAGTTAAAAATTGTTGAAATATTCATTTGGCAACTTTGGCTCTAACAAGATAGCTATTTTAAATAGAGGAACTTCATCATATTATTATATGGATGGAAAAAAAGTAATGTAGTTTTAGAATTCTCAGGTAAATTAGAAAACTTCAGAGGACTTCTAATATTTAAATCAATATTAAGAGAAATTTCAAAAGAATAACTTTTCCTTGAATCAGAATTTTCAAATCAGAATCTTTCCCTCAGAACACACAAATTCCTTCTCTTAGTACCTAGAAGAAAAAAATAAAAAATCAATTTCTTTGTCAGACCATATACCCTTTGAGGTAAACAGAGGCATATGTGAACTTGAATGACCTTTGAGCTTCCATATGAAAATGAAAACTGATTTCAAACATTATAGCCTCTCCCAGATTAAGTATTATAAAAAACATTGTCACTCTACAGAAGACTTTGAACTTACACTTCACAAAAGATGACCAAAGAACCAATAAACAAAGATGTACTCATCAGGAAAATGCAAATTAAAGTCTTAAGGTACAGCACATGCCCATCAAAATGGCCAAAATTTAAACCATGGAAAATACCAAGTGTTGGTGAGAATGTGGAACAACTACAGCTCTCATGCACTCCTGGTACAACTAAATTGGTACAGCTGCCTTGAAATACTGACTCAAGCAACTCATTATGACCCAAAAATTTCTCTCTTAGGCAATAACAAACAAAAATTCATATGTATGCTCACCAAAAGACACATACTATGATGTTCATAGTGAAACTATTTCTAATGGTTTTAACGGTGTTAGCCGAAGGTCCAACATTATGGATGGACGTCACAATGTTGAGCAAAAGCCAGACACAGAAGAGTATGTATGATAGGACTCTACTTTAGATAAAATATAGAAATAGTCTAAACTAATCTGCATTTTAGAAGTCAAAGAGAGTGGAATGGAGAATAAGGAGAGATTAAGAAACAGATTATGGCCAAAACCCCATAAGAGAGTTAACTGCAGGAATGTGTTCAGTTGTAAATATTCAGCAATACATTTATGTATATTTCTCTTTGTGTATTATGCTTCAAATGCAAAATTTTAAAATTTGTTAACATAGCTCTTCAATAATTCTGTTTCTTTGAAAATTGCATTAAACTTTTTAAAAGTTAATTTAGTGAATCAAATTATTCTATCACCAAATTCTTTCCCTACTCAAAAAAATTATGTAATGAAGTGGTTAAGGAAAATAGCTAGCAAATATTGATCAGCTTTTAAAAAATCATCTTATTTTATCTAAGGGTATGGTCTTGTTTCTTATTCCCATGATTTTGAATTGAAAACTTTTTCAGCCATGGTTTTGACCCCTTCCCCTTAAAAAAAAAAAAAAATTAATAAAGCACTTTTTTTAAAGCCTATTCTTACCTTGGATGTTAATACCTTATTAGAGAAGTGTATCTACTTATGAATAGTTGAGGTTCTGCAAGGCCACATCTAGGTCCACTCTTCAAGGTGACACTATGTACTAGTACCTGCTAAAACCATCTATAGATGCTAGATGATAATGGTTATATTTTGCTCTGTAAGCTTTTTTTGTATCTGAGATTCATAATTTGAAAATTCATAAGCAAAACCTTTTATGAGTGAAAAATCTACATAATAAACATTCTATTTCCTAATCGGCTACTTTAATTACTTATTAAAACAAACCAAACAGACCAAAAGCAGAAATAGACCCATAAATACAGAGATGGTTGCCAGAGCGGAGGAGAATAGAGGGATGGCAAAATGGGTGAAGGGGAGTGTGAAACACAGGTTTCCTGTTATGGAATGAATAAGTTATGGGAATAAAAGGTACAACATAAGGAATATAGTCGATGGTATTGTACGGTGATAGCTGACAAGTAACTACACTTGTGGTGAGCATAGCACAACATAAGTTTGTCCAGTCACTAGCTCATATCCTTGAAACTAATATTGTGTGCTAAATACTCTGACTTAAAAAAATAAGCACATTCTCTCATTTTAAAATCACTGGACAAATATCATACAATCTCTTATATGTGGAATCTTAAAAAAAAAGTTCATAATTATAGAGCAGACTGGTGATTGCCAGAGGCAGAGGTTGAAGGGTAGGAAAAAGGGGTAAAGGGAGTCAAAAGATATAAACTTCCAGTTGTAAGTCAGAGATACGTATTTTTCATCAAAAACTAAAATAAGATCATTGAAGAGAAGCTAGGCTCACCACCAGAAGAATCCTTCCAAGGTGTAATTCTTAAGTCACCACTTGCAAAGGGGTAACATGTTATTCTTATGCTCTGACTTTAGCAACTCGGTTCTGTCCCTTGGTTCCTTCATCTATTCCTTATGATCTAGGCAATACTTTTAACACATGATTTGATCAGTGGTTCAAATAATGATCATGAGGACCCAGTGTCTTTGATTCCAGTCTCTACTCTTCTCCATGCTGACTTTATCTCAGACAGAAAACCTCTGGTAGATACAAGATGACTACAATACCTCCTAACCCTGTCTTTCTAGTTTCAAATTCTGTGGGAAAGAGCAAGAGTTTTTCCTCCATGAATTCCAACCAAAGCTTAATTTCATCTCAATGGTTCAGGTTGGTCTAAATGCCCAGCCTAAGTCCATCACTGTAGCTAAAGAAGATGCAATATATTAAGAGGGCTAAGTGTGGGTCATTTCATGCCATATCCCAGGAATAGCAGTAAGAAATGTATTCAAACCTCATGGGTTGAACATAGGGAGAGAGAAGGGTATATTGCCGAATTATTGGAAGTTGAGTGCATGGATCTTGGTCAGCCAAAAACCAATCAATGTCTTCTATATGTTCTTTGGAGTAGCACACACACTTCTACCCCTTTTAAACGGCCCCTCAACTACTTCCTCAAAGGGACATATTGGATTCATATATAACAATCTGGTTCTCTAAATATAAATATTACTACTGTGGTAAAATCACAAATAACAGTTACTTATCAAGCAACTACTATTTACCAGTTGATACCCTAAGTCTTCTGCATTATACTTATTCAATGTCATACATAGAAGGTAGAAATATTCTGTGATGAGACAAAGATTCAGAGACCCTAGAGAAAGGTCCAGTATTTCATGGCTTAATAGAAAAGTTACATTTTGCATCTAGACCTGTTGGACTCTGCATTCTAGGTGCTTGGCATATACCATATACAATGGCCAGTAAACATTTACACTTGAAGAAAATCACCCTTAGAAGCAATATCAAAAATAGATTTACAGTATCAGGATAGTTCCCAAAATAAGACAATCCAGACATCAATCACATGCTTCATTTCTTACTTTTAATACAGATTTTTTTCTGTATTAGGAAGAAAAAAAATCCAATCATATACTGAAAGTGGAGGTGTTCTTTTAAAATATCAAAATTCCAACAAGATTTTTAAATCTAGAGGAATGTTACTTTGTTTAGTTTTTTTAAATTTTATTATGTTATGTTAATCACCATACATTACATCATTAGTTTTTGATGTAGTGTTCCATGATTCATTGCTTGCATATAACACCCAGTGCTCCATTCAGTACATGCCCTCTTTAATACCCATCACCAGGCTAGCCCATCCTATCATCCTCCTCCCCTCTAGAACCCTCAGTTTGTTTCTCAGAGTCCATAGTCTCTCATGGTTTGTCCCCCCTCTGATTCCCCCCTCTTCATTTTTCCTTTCCTGGTATTTTTTTTTTTTAACATATAATGTATTTGTTTCAGAAGTACAGGTCTGTGATTCAACAGTCTTACACAATTCACAGCGCTCACCATAGCACATACCCTCCCCAATGTCTATCACCAGCCACCCCATCCCTCCCACCTCACCCCACTCCAGTAGAGGAATGTTATTTTTAAAACAAGTCTGTATTTAAGTTAAATAGTTTCCTCTGAATTTTTGCCAACAATGGAGTCACATTTCCCTCTTAAGCATCCTAGGTGTATACTCTTGATTCATAATTTATTCATAGTCCACTGGTTTCAGAATGTAAAGTTTCCAGCTTATAATATTATGTTTGCTAACACAAGAAACAACATTTAACAAGCTAGTCTTGGTTTTTCATTGTACTAATGACTTTACATACGATTTCTTTGAACATAAGCCCAGCATCAAAGCCATGCTTAATTAACTTGTAACTCAAGTTTTAATGCCAGACTATATATCACATAATCCATTTTAAAGACCCCAGGTTTTTAGTTCCCATCACAGAATTTTTAGAGCAAAAATCCCTTCCTTCTGCAAGAAGGATCCAGAGAAATTCATACACTTTCCCCTGTTATCTCTTTTTCTAATATCTTTGGTACCAACATCCACGATTTCTGCTCATTGCCTGAGATGATACCACACCACTATCTAGTGACCCATTCAGTCCTTATGCAGAGACTGACCTTAGCAGCATATATTGACCTCTGTAGATATTGTTCCTTTAGATAAATACAAATATGAGACTTTTGCTATAGACGAATTTTAATTGTCTAGAAAAATGTTCAAAATATTAGGGAAAAGTGGATTCAGAACTGACGGACTTTCAAGAATATTTCATCTAGACTGGCTCAACTATCCCCCACCAAAGTTATATCTTTATACTTACCTATCCAAAATTTCTGCCCTGAATAGAATGGCCTAGGTACTGCCACCCTGCACATAGTTGCTCATTTTTGCTTTTGGGTCTCACCTCAAACTATTCTCTCCCTTCTTCCAGTCTCTGATTTTTATTATTGATCAAAATGCTACTTATGGAAACCAGGTAGCATTCAGATACTCTCAGCTCTTAACTTAATCATTTGATTAGAGCTCAGTAACTGGTTATTAATTGTAATAAGAATTATTTGTATCTATGAGAGTAAATAATTGCCAATTAGTGCAGGTTGGAGTAATCTAAGAATTAGAGATAAGGCAACTAAGAATGTGGCAGATAATATAGTCCAATTTTTCACTGAGTTCTAAGTGCCACCTTGGTTGGCTTCGGGTGAGAGAAAAAAAAGTGAAAGAAACATGTTCAATATCCTCAGAAACATAAATGTTACTTTTCAACCTTAGATTCTAACAGATGAGCACATAAGATTATTTTAAACTAACTCACTGCATGCCTTTCTATACAGTAAACAGGAGAGTAGAGTTTTATTCAGCCTTTGCATGTGTGTATTTCTGTTGGTCATGGGGGAGGCTTCCCTGGAAGAGAGGCATCGGAGATGATATATGAAGAGGAGAAAAAAATTAGGTAAAAGAAATGAGGGAATCAGGCAGACAGAATGGTCTGAGCAAAAGCCCCAAGGCAGGAATAAGCAGGATGCTATAGGAGTATAATAAACCTAAGCCGACTCCATAGAATTGGGGCGGGGGGGGGGGGTGAAGATAATGGAAGATGATGCTGTTAAAGTGACAGAGACCATTCATATGAGGCCACTTCGGCATGACATGTTGAAGAAACTCATTAAAGTTGCTGAGTGAGACTAAATTTCTGGAATCACTAAAAGCTAGACTGGAATTAGCAGTAGAGATTATATTGTAGTGTTTAAGAGCAGTGACTCTGACACATGACTAATTTTTCCTCTAATTGTTATCCACCCCTTCACAAAGGTTTCTGCAAGCAATATAGAAAGAAGCTTGAAACAACACAAATAAAACCATCCAGGACAGCCCTTAGCTCAGAGAGAGAGATAACACAAACACCACCACCCCCCCCCCAACCCAGCTTATCATCTTGTTACTAGTTGCAGTGCTGGTGCCCTGGATATGCCGACTGGAGCCAAGGGACTTGAAGGCCAGCCTGTCAACAGGCTACATTTTCATGGCAAATTCAATCTTTTAATGGCTATGTGTTTGCCGATTATTTTATTGATCTCTAAGGAAAATGTTCAGTCAGAAGTTGATGTATTTCCTTCTAATATGGAAACTAGCCAAAGACTCTAATTGTAGAAATAAGGTCCCAAACTCCCCAATTATTCTACTTCAGGTTGCACACATTGTTCCTTTAACAACAAAGAACAGCAATCACTATTATATGGAGCTATACAAGTGACTTTTCAAAGATTTATATTGTGTGTGTGTGTGTGTTTATTAATCCACCAGAAAAACTCTGGTAGAAAATAATTAGTGGGGAAGGAAAAGCTATCAATATTTGTTCCCACTGTGGGTAGAGCACTGTTAGAGCAGACTTCTGGGTATGCTGTCTCAATATAAAAATTGAGTGGTCGGGGCGCCTGGGTGGCTCAGTTGGTTAAGCGGCTGCCTTCGGCTCAGGTCATGATCCTGGAGCCCCGGGATCGAGTCCCGCATCGGGCTCCCTGCTCAGCGGAGAGTCTGCTTCTCCCTCTGACCCTCCTCCCTCTCATGCTCTCTGTCTCTCATTCTCTCTCTCTCAAATAAATAAATAAAATCTTTAAAAAAAAAAATTGAGTGGTCATAAATGAATCTCTTGTCATTTCCCTACTTCATAGTGCCTGAACTTGAAGGTCTTCCTGCTATCCTCTATTCACCTGAAAAACCTATTATTCTCTACCTTCTTCCCATAAACACAAACAAAATCCCACCCAATAGAACAAATTCATACTGTGTTTCTGTATCTTATTAGGATTTTCAATACATCCAACAGATTGCCCTTTGAGTTCTTGACCTCCTCATCTTTTAAGGGCTTTTCTTTCATCTTAGTTCAGTCATGTACTACACTATTACCATATCTTATTAACACCAAACCTACTTCTAACATTTTAATTTCAAGAATCTAGCTTCTGGAATGCTACTTCTATCCTTTTTAGTTCACTCAAATGAACACTCCTATTTGAGCAGTTCTTCATCTTCAAGGATAGCACATTTATTGACCCTACCTCTACATGTCCTCACCCTCCCCCTCACAAAGTTTAGATCCATTATACCCCTCCCTTCAAATTAACTTTAATTTCATTGTTCCCTTCTCTCTACATTTTACTCATCTGAAAAAAAACAAAATCTAATCTTGTTAAACATACTAGTCACCTACTCTGCACTGCCACTCAGGCAATTAAAATTGTTAAAATATGCACACATTTTAACACAAACTTACTCATGCTTCTTTCTTTTGCTTCCCAGTTTCCAAGTTTTTTTTTTTTTTCCCTACAAAACTCCTCTAGCGTGTTTCCCTAAAACTCTTGCTTTCTATAATAAAAGCCATCACATGGCAGGTCTCATATCCCTATACCTTCTTATACTTTTAACCTCTGTCTTCCCTTATGTTAGAATAAAGTGTCCCTGATCCTCTCAAACAGCCAGCTTTCCCCTTTTTCTCAGGTTTCCTCTAATTTTTTCCAGCAATTTCCTTCATCAATTCTGCCTTCTTTCTTCCCTTTTTTTTTTTTTTTTAAAGACTTTATTTATGTATTTCAGAGAGAGAGACAGCAAGAGAGGGAACACAAGCAGGGGGAGTGGGAGAGGGAGAAGCAGACTCCCCACCGAGCAGGGAGCCGGATGTGGGGCTGATCCCAGGACCTGGGGACCACGACCTGAGCCAAAGGCAGACGCTTAACGACTGAGCCACCCAGGTGCCCTGCCCTCTTTCTTCTGAGTCACAATGTTCTCCCACTCTTCTGAATTATTCCCAACTTTACACAAATATTCTAGTATTTTCCATTTAAAACTCCCTTTGCTTTTACCTTCCTCTTTAGCAACCATCTTATTTCTGTGATAAAATGTCAACGAAAAAAATGTTCCCACTTCCGACCTCACATTATTTTTCTCTGGACAGTATAAGCATTGTTGATTTCTTCCTTCTCAAAGTTTTCCTTCTCATGAAGATGTTTCCTCTCCTGATTTCCTCCTCTCTTGTGTCCACCCTTTCACTTTCTTTTTCCTTGCTGGTTATAACTCTTATGCTTGATGTCTAAGAATTAGAGCTTCCCACAGCTCTGTTCCATGCTATTATATTTTTATTTTTTTTTTTATACCTTGACCCTGTCCCTAAGTAACTTAGCAATCAAGTCCATGACTTTAAACTGTCTGTATACAATAAACCCCAAATTATAATCTTCATTCGTGACATTTCTGTTGAATTCCTTTATTGGATATCTATTGCCTATATAAATCTCTTCTAGGTCTACTAAGCATATCTAAATCAACATTGCCCAAACTACAAAAAATCCAGCTCACTATAATTATCTAGAACCCCTGAATTAGCTTCATATCCTGTCATCCTGATTTCACTTCTACTACACTGAAATAAATTCTTGGTTTCTGAGACCAGGCATTTCATTATCCAGCTTTTAACTTAATGGAAATAGCTGCTATATTATTTCCTATTTGAGTTATACTATACACCAACTGTCTATCAACTTTTCATACTACCTATTTAAAAGGAAACCCCACTATGATTTTTTCATTCTATAAAAGTAGTCTCCACTCATGAAAATAACTAAGATAAAAACAGATGTAAGAAATCTAGTTCTTATCCATTTACTCTCTATTAGAATTTAGTTCCTTATATGAAATTGATTACACTGAAATTTTAGGAAGAAGTGACATCTCATAACTTTTCTAAAGAAAAACAAGTCAAATTTAAGGGCATTCATATTTCTATAGTAACATGTGGTAGATGATGAGAAATATGGGAAATTGTGGAATTGTTATAATTTGTTAACCACGTTATTTGCTTCCTGTTGGCCATCTGTATCAATCTACATACAATAGACAAAAACCACACGGCAATCTAAACAGGAAATGTTTAGGGGTGGCTGTGTGGCTCAGTGGGTTAAGCAACCAACTACTGATTTCCACTCAGGACATGATCTCAGGGTTGTGGGATTGAACCCCACATAGGGCTCCCTGCTCAGCAGGAAGTCTGTTTGAGATTCTCATCTCCCTCTCCCTCTGCTGCCCTCCCTCCCGTGCATACTCTAAGAATAAACAGGAAGTGTTTAATATAAAAAATAAGTTACAATAATAAAGCACTCTATAAAATGTAAAGAGAACTCTAACAAATACTCTACTGCTGAGAGAGAGTAACCAAGGAAAAGGAAACTGGAATGATAGTCCCTTTTTTTTTTTTTTTTAAAAAGATTTTTATTTATTTATTTGACAGAGAAAAACACAGCGAGAGAGGGAACACAAGCAGGGGGAGTGGGAGAGGGAGAAGCAGGCTTCCTGCGGAGCAGGGAGCCCGATGTGGGACTCGATCCCAGGACCCTGGGATCATGACCTGAGCTGAAGGCAGACGCTTAACAACTGAGCCACCCAGGAGCCCTGATAGTCCTATTTAACAAGACAAAGTTCAGACATAATTGAAGATAGTATAATAACCATCCTTCATATGTCAGATAACTTCACTGGTTAATCCAGGCTGCAGGTGGTACACAGTTACCTGACAAGCAGAGATCCTCCAGGCACAAGTGAACCAGAGCCTAAGAGCAGGCAAGCCAGCATGGGGGGTGGGGGGGAGCGGGGGAGTCAGAGCATTGCTGTGAGTCACAGGCCTGGGGCAGCCATCCTCAGGAGGGCTGTCGGAGAGATATCATTAGCCAGGTCAGATCTTGCCTTCAGCCCAAAAGCTGTCAATTAATTTACTCTGAATAGAAGTGACAATGCTCCAGAATTTATCACCATAAGGTTGATTACACTAGAGTGAGGGCTGAGCCTTGCCTTGCCTACCTGCCCAACCCACAAGTACTTAGTGCAGCATCTGACACATAGTAAGAGCTCAAGAAATGAGGTGCTAACACTGTCATTAGCAAGATGTCCTACATTATAAGACCTCAATAAATAACTTCAAATATGACTACCATACTGTTTCAAATATTGTCTTCCATCAAATAGGAGTTGTTAACCTTTCATCAAAATGAAACGAGGAAATTTATAGGTCTTTATTTCATTTTGTCTTAACTATTAAACCATTGCCATTTGAATAAATTCTTCTCCCCCTCCTTTTTCTTCCCCCCAATGAAATTCCATTTCCCACTTTTTTAGACCTCAAAAGTATAAGGTTATAAGACATCATTTCACTTTAGGTCAGAAGTAAAAACTACAATGTCTTGGATTATTTGCAATAGCCATTAATGACACTACTGAAGCCTAATGGCATCGATAAAAATGAACGTATGAGAACTCAGAAGTGCATGCATTTTTAATGTACTGCGTGAATAACTGACTATAAATCCTACTGGAAATGGCAAAGTTTTGAGTGCAGAAATCTTACCAGTTACATTTGTCATTTTCATAGGAATGGGTAGCTAAATTTTGGTGGGGAATTCATGACCCAAAGAGCTTATCTAGAACAAGAAGTTAACAGGAGGAAAACAAATATGAATCTCATTCATTCCCCAATATTGTCCACAGAGGGCTAAAATAGAGAAAGTAAATAGTCATCCTGATATAAAGAATAATTTTAAAGGTCTACAAGATTTATATATATATATATATATACACACACATATGTATATGTGTGTATATATATAAATTTTTTCCAAGTGAGGTTCTTTTTATTTCCTTTCAATTCCCACTGTTATCTGACATTAAGTTCCTAAAGGTTACAATTACTTCAAGCAAGCATTACTGGCCTCCCCCACTCCCCAGCCCCCACCATGCCATCACCACTGCCAAATTCTTATATCTCAAGTAGAGAATGACTTTACATTTTTTGTTCCTTGATGGGTTTTTTATTTTTTAAATACACGTTGTTGTTTAAAAAATTGCAAAGATAAGGGGTGGAGCAAGATGGCGGAGGAGTAGGAGACCTGGATTTCGTCTCCTCTCAGGAATTCAGCTGGATA
>NC_138376.1:36647177-36666280 GCF_054177405.1 Leptonychotes weddellii | reverse complement strand
TTTAGTTTTGAGTAATATGGTACTCTACTTCGAATGACCTTTAAAGGTAATAACCAACCCAGCGTTTTGTTGGTTTGTCTGTGGCATTTGCTCTTTGTGAAAGGAAGCCATAAAAAAAGAGTGAAAAGGGCCTTTTCAAGATCCAGTCAGTTTAATAGGCCTTATTCATGGAAAAGGTTATGTGAGGAAGTTGAATAGCCATAGCTCCTCTTTCTCATTTGCTTCCTAAAGTTTCAAACCCCCTTCCCTTTCTAGAGAGGCCCTTTCCCTGCCCAAGAGACTTTTCCCTGGAAACCTCAGAACGTGACTATCTTTAGTTCCGGTTGTCTTTGATTCCAGAGAATCAGCTTAAATTGATGATTTCAGGGTGGGAGAGGGTAGCAATGAGGAGATTGGAGTAAAAACTAAGTGTTGAAAAGATTTTCTGTAATAAAAGTCAAACCAGGACTAATCCACCTGCCCCAGCTGCTGCTAAGTCTCAGCTTTTCACTGAAATACCCTATCAGCTATACTATGACTTCAGTGTGGATAAGACAAGAACAGCAGCTGCTTCAAGATTATCACAGGTGGTGGCTCTGGCAAACTTCAGGGAAAGCAGCCAAAGTTCGTGCAGTCTCTGCACTTTTGACTTATCTAGAATCCTCGAGAGATGAAATTATTTGGTGCTCTGTGCTTCTCTCCAAAGTCCTTAGAACCCTTTGGGAAACAGATGGTGGTTAAGGAACTCAGGTGTGTGTTTTTAACTTGAGGAAGTCCAAGTAACTGCCTAATGAAGTTCTATATTTCCCATGATCCTGGAATCAGACTCCTACCTCTCTGCACTTAGTAACTGGGAAGTCAACAGCCTATTAGAAAACCATGCTAGAGCAGGAGCAAAGGAAGCCAAGGACTATTCTAACCCACCACTTAATCTCTGAATAGGTGGGGTGTGCAGGTGACTCAATTGTCAAAAGGCTCCTGTACTGCCCCAGGCTCATAATACCTGATAACTCCATCTCATTTAGAGGTTAGCATAGCCCTTTCCAAAGGAAGAAAAAAACCTCTGGATATATTGGACCACTGGACATCAAGCCTTACTGTAAATAACTGTGAAGATATCATTTTGTTCATACATACTATTACGGATCATATGCTCATTTATGCTAAGTGAAATAAGTCAATCAGAGAAAAACAATTATCATATGGTCTCACTCATATGGAATATAAGAAATACCACAGAGGATCATAGTAGAAGGGAGGGAAAACTGAATAGGAAGAAATCAGAGAGGGAGACAAACCATGAGAGACTCTTGACTCTGGGAAACTGAGGGCTGTGGAAGGGGAGGTGGGTGGAGGGGTGGGGTAACTGGGTGATGGGCATTAAGGATGTGATGAGCACTGGGTATTATATGCAACTAATGAATCACTGAACACTATCAAAAACTAATGATGTACTGTATGTTGGCTAATTGAATTTAATTAATTAATTTCAACAGTCAGTTCACTGCATGCCTCTCATGGTGTGATCATTTTGACATACAGATTGCAATGCCATTGTTTAAGATATGTATTTTTAAATGTTGCAAGGTTTCTAACTGCATGCCTCATGCCTAATCCTTTTACTCGTGTTCAACTGAGTTAACAGTGATGTCTGTCATCAGAAGAAACCAATCAATGACTCTATTGGAGATATGTTAATTCATCTCTACCAATTCTTCCTGAATTCCTGAAGAATTTTCCAGGATCATTTTGAACACAGGTGATTTCACCTCATATAGTGACCTTTGACATAATCATCCTCCCTTGAAGTCAGAACACCCCTTCATTAGTCCCTATGCCACTGAGGAGATCAAAGAGTCCAGCTGAAACTTCTGATGAGGGTCACCTGAGGTGCTAATGGGACTAGATTGAGTGGCTCTGGCATTGTGAGGAGCAGGCAACAAAAGGAAATGAGGCACCCAGGAAGAAGGGAGGACTGTTCATGGAAGGAAAGAATAAGACAGCAAGGGTATTATTCTCTGGGGTTGGGGGTCATGGGATAGGAGTTACTCCTGTGAGTACTGCCAACTTAGTCCTTCATACTTAGTACAATTGTTTGTAAAAAAAAAAAAACCTATACGCTGTGTCCCATCTATGAAATTCAAAGAAAAAAAAGGTAGAGGGCGCCTGGGTGGCTCAGATGGCTAAGCGTCTGCCTTCGGCTCAGGTCATGATCCCAGGGTCCTGGGATCGAGTCCCACATCGGGCTCCCTGCTCCTTGGGAGCCTGCTTCTCCCTCTGCCTCTCTCTCTCTGTCTCTCATGAATAAATAAATAAAATCTTTAAAAAAAAAAAAAAAGGTAGAAACAAGACAAATACAGGAAAAAAATAAGAGAAAAAGCACATGAAAATTAAAATGGCAGGAGTATAGAAATTTTTAAAACAGTCAACAAAACTTAAAGCTCTAAGAGACTTATCCTAAGGAAATAATTTTTTAAAGGGCTAAGACTTACAGCATAAAGATATTTGTTATAAGAATGGACAGTTAGGGGCGCCTGGGTGGCTCAGATGGTTAAGCGTCTGCCTTCGGCTCAGGTCATGATCTCAGGGTCCTGGGATCGAGTCCCGCATCGGGCTCCCTGCTCCTTGGGAGCCTGCTTCTCCCTCTGCCTCTCTCTCTGTCTCTCATGAATAAATAAATAAAATCTTAAAAAAAAAAAAAAAAAAGAATGGACAGTTATAGTTTTGAAATATGGTTAACTAAAATTTTCCACAAGGAAACACAGAACCTGAAGAGAACAAAATGAGAACATTTGCCCACAGTAAGGCAAAGTCCAGTATCTTGTAGGAAGAGCTGACTCTGGATTCAGAATAGTTGCCATGGCAGCAAGTGCTTTAGACACCAAATTAAAGCAGTGTAAAAAAAATAAAATCAATAACCTCTCATATTTATTTTCTCCCACAAAAAAAAAAAAAAAACTACTGAACATTCAAGGAAAAAAGAGAAAAGGGACAAAATTTAGGACCAACAGTGGGGAAAAAATTTTTTTAACCCCCAGCCAAACATTACACCTGCACTGCCTCAGAGCATTCATGATAACAGTAAACACAGACTTGAGAAAGGCGCATCTGGGGTGAGCACTCCATGCCTGGCCAAACTGTCCATTACAGTACAGGAGTGTACCTGTTGTAGCAGAGGGTTTCATAGGTTCCCTAACAAACTATCAGAATTACATCGAGAGAATATCTAGAATCTTATCGCACTCATTCTCTGATTTACTTGTACCTAGAAATGGTTCTCCTGCTTATTAAGCCATTGTCAGATCCAGCATTTTATAACCTCTGTGACGTTGGAGTTAACTGCCTAGCAGGATTTTGCCATAAAAACAGAGCCTCTATGCCGGGCTCTGACAAGATGGGCAGCTGGAGTGTGGCACACAGATGGGGAGGGACTGGCTCCTTCCTGTTTCCATCAGTGACTCCCCAGAAATACTTCTCCACCCAGGCAACAGTAACTGGTCCAGTAGCAGCAGACTCTAGTTTCACCGTTTTCCAACAATCCCAGAACCAGTATCCTCGTGCTCCCTTAGAGATCAGCATCAGCCATTCAGCAACCCTGCCTCAGATGTCCAGGTCCAACCCCACAGTCCCTTCTCCAAACTCAGAGACCCCACACCACCCAAGACCCTCCCATGGGTCGGAGGTCATCTCCAGGAGTCTTTTCCTCCAAGTTTCTTGATTATAATCCCAACCATTTCTATTTGTTCTGCCAGTCCTGGATGCTGTAGCTGCTATCTGCAGTTATTACCTCAGAGACATCAGAGTTTTTCCTTTTAGACTTTTCAGTTCTCCAATATCTGGCTTAACATTTTTTAACTCAGAAATTCTGTTAAAATAATACAAATCAAGTTTGCCTTAACATTTTCCTGTCTTGAAAGCCCATTTATAAAAGATAGGTTTCTTAAATCAATTTTCAAATAATCTTAAAACTAATTTTTAGAGAGAACAAAATAAGTGTTCCAAATAATAGTGATAGAAAGCTAGAACATGGTTTTCTGTTTTGTTTTTTCCATAAGTCAATGAAATATAAGAGACAGAAATTTACATGATATGAATTAGTGGCAAAATGAGGCCAAAAACCAAATTATTCCTTCATTTGTTTCTTCATTCTATAAATATTCACCAAGTGCACAAACGTTTCAGAAATATCAGTGAACAAGAACAAAATGGTTTTCACTAGCACACAGTCTGGCAAAACAGAGTCCAATGAATATGTAACTAAAAGCATAAAGCGACTGTGAAGAAAAACAAATTATGATAAAAAAGTTGTATTTGTTTCCTAGTAGTTTTGTAACAAATCATGACAAACTTAATGGTTAAAAAAAATAAAAATTTGTTATCTTACAGTTTTGTAGGTCAGACTTCTCCTGTGGATCTCAGGAGCTGAAATCAAGATGTTGGCAGGACTCCACTCCTTCAGGAGGCTCTAAGGGAGAACTCCTTTTCTTGCTTTCTCCATCTTCTAAGGGCTACCTACATTCCTTGGTTTATAGTTCCCTTCATTTTGCAAGCCCAGCAATGGTGGCCTGAGATCTTCTCACAATAACGCTGAGCCTGTCTTCCTCCTTCTACTTTTATAGGATCATGATTACATCAGGTTCACCTGGATACTCAAGGGTACTCTCCTTAGCTAGGGTCAGCTGATTAGCAACCTTAATTCCCTGTTGCCATAATACTAGCATATTCATAGGTTTTGGTAATTAGGATGTGGCCATTATGGGGAGACCCTAGTCTGCCTACCACACAGGTGAATCAAGTAGTTACTTGAGATCATTAGTTGGCTCAAAGTTGGGAGTAGAATGACATTTTTGAAAATATTCCTGAGCCAAGAAAGAATATGATACATTCAGTAAAATGATAGAAGGACAATAAAGCTCAAGCAGACAGTAAGTGGGAGAGTAGGGAAAAAGGATGAGAAGTTAGCAGGGACCACATCCTACTGGCTTAGAAATAGTTCATGATTTTTATTTTATAGATAATAGGAAAACTAAGAATAAATTTAAGCAGCAGAGTGGCATAATTATATTTGTTTTTAGAAGACTGTTTTGACTTAACAGGGAGAATGGATTTAAAAGGCAGAGGAATGGGGCACCTGAGTGGCTCAGTTGGTTAAGCGACTGCCTTCAGCTCAGGTCATAATCCCAGAGTCCTGGGATCAAGTCCCACGTTGGGCTCCCAGCTTAGTGGGGAGCCTGCTTCTCTCTCTAACCCTCTCCCTTCTCATGCTGTTTCTCACTCTCTCTCTCTCTCTCTCTCCCTCAAATTAATAAAATCTTTTTAAAAAATAAAAAAGGCAGAGGAATGTCTAAAGGGACCGCTGCAGTGTCTGAAGCTAGATAAGATAGTGGCCTGGATAAGAGAGGTGTCAATAGAAAGAGAGAGAGAACTGGTTGGGTTTGAGAGAGATTTTAGAGTGACAATCAACAGGAAACAGTATTTTTTTTTTATTTAGAACATCTTTTTACTGAGGTATAATCAATATACAATATTATATTAGTTTCAGGTGTACAACCCATTAATTCAACAGTTCTATACATTACTCAGTGCTCACCACAATAGTGTGGTCATCATCTATCACCAAACAATGTTATTACAATATTATTGATTATATTCCCTATGTTGTACTTTAAATCTCCATAACTTATTTATTTTATAAATGGAAGTTTGTACTTCTTAATCCCCTTTATCTATTTCACCCATCCCTCTATCCACCTCTACTCTAGCAACCCATCAGTCTGTTCTCTTGGAAGAGTCTGGTTCCTTTCTTTCCTTTTTCTTTCTTTCTTTCTTTCTTTCCTTCCTTCTTTTTTTTTTTTTTTTTGGTTTTTCATTTGTTTTATTTTTTAGATTCCACACATAAGTAAAATCATATGATGTTTGGCTTTCTCATTCTGACTCATTTCACTTAGCATACCCACCAGGTCCATCCATGTTGTGATTACTTTTTAATCAGGCATTGAATCCAATGTTTCTGCCACAAATACTTAGATGGGCTCCTTTGGTGAGGCTCACAAATAAAGAGGAGCAAGTATGATGGTGGGGAGTAATTAGCTTAATTTCAAACCTTTGAAATAATTAAATATGATGCCTACCAATAAGGTGGCTGAGATGGTGTTTGACTAAATGTCTTGAGAATTGAATATAGGATGGACACAAGTCAAGAGAAACTATGGAAACAATGAGATCACCTAGAACAGTGGTTCTCCACTGGGGTGATTTTGCCTCTGAGAACACATTTGACAAAGTAGATGTTTTTAGTTATCACAAGTAGGGGGGAAGACAGGGCTGCTAAACATCCTCAAATACACAGAACAGCCCCCCCACAAAAAATAACTATCTAGTTCAAAATGTTAATAGTGCCAAGATTGAGAAACCTCACCTAGAGAAACAGCAGAGTCTAAGAAGAAAGATAATTGAGGATAGAGCCCTGAGACTTTCCAATATTTAATATTTTTTAAAAGATTTTATTTATTGACTGATTGATTTAGAGAGCACATTCAAGAGCACAAGCAGGGGGAGGAGCAGAGGGAGAGAGGAAAAGAACCTTAAGCAGACTCTGTGCTGAGCACAGAGCCCTACACGGGTCTCCATCTCACGAACCTAAGATTATGACCTGAGCTGAAATCAAGAGTTGGACACTTAACACTGAGCCACCCAGGTGCCCCTTTAATGGTTTTGATTAAAGAAAAGATGTGGTAAAGGAGCAGCCAAAGAGACGAAGAATTGAATACAATGTAGTATCATGGATAAGAGTATGTATTTCTTAGTAAATCATCAATGTCAAATATTTGCAGAGTGATCAAGTATAATGACCAGTGAAAGGGAGTGTTTAATTTGGCTATATTTGTTATTTGGTTATATATTGTCAACCTTTGGAAAAATGCCTTCAACAGAGAATTGAGGACAGGAACCATATTGGTATAGTCTGGGAAGTGAGTCAAATGTAAGAACATGGAAAACACTTGAGAATTTTTATTTTGATGGAGAAGAAAGAGAGCTGTTAACAGATGTGTACATGGACAAAAGATTGTTTTGTTTTGGTATGGTTTTGATTTTCCTTCCCTCTTAGAATCTTAAAGATTCAACAAATGCTAATGGAAGGGAGCAAAAAGAAAGAGAGGGATGGACTTACAAGAGAGTTAAGGGACAGTTGATAATGTAAGTTTCTTTAAAATAAAAGAATATTCATTCACTCATTCATTCATTCATTTACCTAATAATTTATCTATCTAAATAATGTTTACTGAATGCCTCCTGAATGTCTTCTCGTAAAAGTTGAACTTAAATGGCAGAGTTACTTCCTCCACTGTAACAGGAGGAGAGAAGAAATTAATGTAGAGTTTGGATGGTGTGCATATTTTATTAGGGTTTAGAGATCTTTTGATTCCAATTTTGATGCTTTTGCTCTCACTGTCCACAAAGTTAAAATGTTTCATTACGATGTTTTGTCAGGGAAACACTAGGAGATATGATATAGAAGAGACTATCATAACAGCTTTTGATACAAGTAGGAATTATTTTATTCTAACATTGTATGAAATAAGATATATACGCAGAACTTATAAAGCATTAAATTTGTCCTAGATTGCATAACCTAGATAAATACAATTGGTAATAATTTTTTTCAATATTACAATGTAGAAACCTAAGGCTACAAAATTTTCAATTTTGCTGAATAGTTCTATAGCAGCATTCCAAATAGTCTATAAGAAAGAGAGAGAGGAGAGTTATATAGATGCAGATACAAATATTTAGCCACAATTAAAGAGTTTTTAGATTCAAAACAAAGCTAGTTTTATAATGTTTCTATTTATATTAAAAATTCCTGGGAGAAACAACTAAGAGAAAACACTTGTTTTGCATAATTGATGTTTTATAGGTATCTAGGAAAGTTTTACAATTAGACCCCAGGGATTCCATCAGTGATTCATCACCATCTGGAATATAAAATTCTAGCTACTGCTATGGTTTGTGTTTCTTTGATTAAAGTGGCAGGCGTTAACTTTTTTTTTTATGTTCTGTAGAAGGTAACTATTTAATATTCTCAAAGCATATGCATGAGATGCAATGCAGGGTCAGAACTGACCCCAGTCTCTTCTATGGATATGATAAAGGGAACATAGATTATTCCTCCAGGAGGAGAAATCACAGAATTATAAAACAAAATTATAAATTTTAGGTGACCATCAAAAATAGGTTCCTCAAGGAAATCCTACCATGCTGCTACAACACTGATAGACCTTGAAGGCATTATGCTAAGTGACATAAGTCAGACAGAGAAAAGACAAATACTGTATGATTTCACTTACATATAGAATGCAAAAAAAAAAAAAAAAACCCTCATAGAAAAAGAGATCAGACTTGTGGTTACCAAAGGCAGAGGGTGGGGGGACAGGGAAATGGAGGAAGGTGGTCAAAAGGTACAAATGTCCATTTATAAGATAAATAAGTACAGTTGACCCTTGAACAACATGGGGGTTAGGAGTGTCAACCCCCCACACAAACATCTGCATATAACTTTTAACTCCCAAAAAACTTAACTATTAATAGCCTATTGTTCACCAGAAGTTTTACTGATAATATAGTCAATTAACACATATTTTGTATGGTATAGGTATTACATACTGTATTCTTACAATAGAGTAAGCTAGAGAGAAGAAAATGTCATTAAGAAAACATAAGGAAGAGAATAGATTTACAGTGCTGGACTGTCAATAAAAAAACTCCTTCTGTAAGTGGACTTCCACAGTTCAAACCCATGCTGTTCAAGGGTCAGCTGTACTAGGGATGTGACGTCCAGCATGATGACTGTAGCTATAGTTGCTATATGATACATAGAAAAGTTGTCAAGAGAGTAAATCCTAAGAGTTCTCATCACAAGAACTTTTTTCTTTCCTTTCTTTTTGTTGTATCTATATGAAGAGATGGGTGTTGGCTGAAACTATTGTAGTAATCATTTTCCAACATATGTAAATCAAAGTACCATTGCATAATTTACCTCATACAATGACAGATATCAATTATTGCTCCATGAAACTAATAAAAAAAAAAATTTCCTATTAAGAGTGGGCTTTGGCCTCCACTGAGTTTGACATGAAGAAATTGCCTTGTAGATAACTCAGGTCTTAGGGCCAATTTAAAACTGAACTCTGAAAATTCTACTATTCTCCTGTGATTTCCCCTACCCTATATGCCCGTATCCCTTATTTACTCTATGAATCTTTGCCTTAAGATATTTTCTTTTATTCAAACTTTGATGTTAAATAATTTCTTAAATATTAATAACCTCTGGTTCCTAGCACAAGGGCAGAGAATAATTTATAGTTAGTATAATATTGTCAAATAGAGGCATTCGGGCTCTAAAATGTTTCTATGTTTTGTACAAAAGTGAAAGAAATGTTTTGAACAAAATATCAGGTTCTCTAGAAAATACCTACAAAAAAGGGTAGAGGAAACATCTGGTTTTAAATAATATAGAGCTAAACTTTAGAGTTCAGCAGGCAGAAAAAAAAGTGTGGAGATTTTACACAGACTTGTGTCATCAGACTACAGTACTTTTCTTTATCTTTATGGTTGATAATAAAGTTCTAAAAGAAGCAGAAGAAGAGAAGGGAAGCTTGAAACAGCAAATCTGACCTTTTCTCTTATTAATTTAAAGCAGGAAATACCCGGTCTCCTCTGTTGGAAATAACAATCAAAGGCCACTTGTAAATTACTTTTTTTTTTTTTTAAAGATTTTATTTATTTATTTGAGAGAGAGAGTGAGAGAGAGAGCACAAGAGGGGGGAGTGGGAGAGGGAGAAGCAGACTCCCCGCTGAGCAGGTAGCCCGATGCGGGACTCGATCCCGGGACTCCAGGGTCATGACCTGAGCCGAAGGCAGTCGCTTAACCAACTGAGCCACCCAGGCGCCCCACTTGTAAATTACTTTTAAGAAACATCTGAGACGAGTCTCCCCAAATCCCTATAATAAAGATGGTCATGGACCAGCTCTAAGACATATTCTTTCCAAATCAGAAGAATTATAGCAAGTTAGGATTATTGGAAGTCTAATCTATATAGAAGGAGGCTGGAGAGGCAATTAGTTTAGAAAGCTGGGAGAAGAAACATTTTTTGAAGTTATATTTGCACAGCAGACAAGCTGTTTTTACTAAGCTTATAGATTACATTTTAGTGCTTGGGGTGGGAGGGGATGATGGAAATTATGTGCAAGAAGAAGCATTCCCTCCCAACCCACTCCTTGGTTTTGACACCATTGGAACCTCATGGAAAGTCGTAGACACAGTTGTTCAATATAAAGATTTCTATTAATCCAGAGGAGCTTATCAAGCATTGCATTTTTCCTATATTACATAACCTTTTTAAATATCAAGTAATTTTATGACAATACCAAGATTAATTCAGAAAAAAAAATGTTTACTTTAAAATGACAAAATGGGGGCGCCTGGGTGGCTCAGTCATTAAGCGTCTGCCTTCGGCTCAGGTCATGATCCCAGGGTCCTGGGATCGAGCCCCGCATCAGGCTCCCTGCTCCGCAGGACGCCTGCTTCTCCCTCTCCCTCTCCCCCTGCTTGTGTTCCCTCTCTCGCTGTGTCTCTCTCTGTCAAATAAATAAAATCTTTAAAAAAATAAAATAAAATAAAATAAAATAAAATAAAATGACAAAATGGAGTTGAACATCTCATTGTTTTTTGTTTGTTTTTTTATCCAATTTCCCATGATTATGGAAAACTGGAATAAACTACAAAAAGCCATAGTGTTGGTGAGGATGTGGAGAAAGGGGAACCCTCTTACACTGTTGGTGGGAATGCAAGCTGGTGCAGCCACTTGTAGATAACTTTGTGGTTATGATAATTTATGATAATTATTTTTGATATTATCAATCATTATTTATGATTCCTCATAAGGAGGTTCCTCAAAAAGTTGAAAATAGAGCTACCCTATGACCCAGCAATTGCACTATTGGGTATTTACCACAAAGATACAAATGTAGTGATCCAAAGGGGTACATGCACCCCAATGTTTATAGCAGAAATGTCCACAATAGCCGAACTATGGAAAGAGCCTGGATGTCCATCAACAGATGAATGGATGAAGAAGATGTGGTGTGTATACATACACACACACACACACACACACACACACACACACACACAGAGGAATATTATGCAGCCATCAAAAAACCCCATGAAATCTTGCCATTTGCAACAGTGTGGATGGAACTAGAGGGTATTATACTAAGCAAAATAAGTCAATCAGAGAAAGACAAGTATCATATGATCTCACTGATATGATGAATTTAAGAAACAAGACACAGAGGAGCATAGGGGAAGGGAGGACATAATATTAATGAACAATTTTCAGATGGGCATAGAGGCTTTGGCCTCATAATCCATAATCCATTGTTTCTATTGACTACTCCCACATGCTTCCATTTCTATATTTTATAAACACACTACCCATAATCAGAAAATAGATAGAATTATCACAGACTGATGGCTTTATGCCTTTATTCATATCATAGTGGATCCTCTGCAATCTCTCTTTTCTTTTTTTAAGATTTTATTTACTTATTTGACAGAGAGAGAGACGAGGAGAGAGGGAACACAAGCAGGGGGAGTGGGAGAGGGAGAAGCAGGCTTCCCGCTGAGCAGGGAGCCTAATGTGGGGCTCGATCCCAGGACTCTGGGATCATGACCTGAGCCGAAGGCAGACGCTTAACGACGCTTAACGACGCTTAACGACTGAGCCACCCAGGCGCCCACTCTGCAATCTCTCTTAAAAGCCCTCCATTAACCTTTAAATAACCACAAAAGTTTATCTCACAAGTTCTTCACAGATTACCCACAATACCACCAGAAATTAAAATATGCAACCATCCTTAACAAATATGTATGCAAGTGATTTAACAAAAAATGGAACGTAAACGTTTTAAGAAATAATAGTCCAAAAATCCATTTCATTGGTCTATCATAAATGTATCTAGACTATGACCACTTCTCATAAACATTATTGCAATTATCCTCATCCAAGCCACAGGTATCTCTTATGCAAATTTTTGCCAAAGCCTTCTAACTTGTTTCCCCTTTTTCTATCCTTACTTTCCTAGGCAATTCTCAAAACAGCAGCTAATATGACACTGTTAGTTTATCAGTAAAATTATGCTACTCATCTTCTCAAAAGCTGCCGCAGATTCACCCTTTCACTCAGTAAATGGAAAGGGCCAGCAGGCTTGGCTGCCCAGTGACATGTTTAAGTTCAGGTGCTGTCCTTCCCCCACCTCTGTCTCAAGCTACTTTGACCTCCTTGCTCTCCCTACAACACAATAGGCACACTTCCACATCATGGTTTGGCACGCAGCCAGAAATGCTCTTCCCCAGAGAGCCAGAGGATTCATCTCCTTCAGAGTAAACCCTCGCAGTGCAGGTTAGTTTAACTGTTTCAAGCCGTGTCACCCATTCACACGTCTCCATGCCCATTTTTCCCTGCTCTACTTTTGCCTCCATTGTACATACTAACTCCTTACAGACTATATGATTTAATTGCTCTGTTGAGAATGTATGCTCCACAAAGACAGGAATTTTTCTGTTTTGTTCATTGCTATATCCCCATTATCTAGAGTAGTGCCTGATACAACAGAGGCTTTTAACAAATATGTGTTGAATGGGTGAAACAAGCAAACAAACAAAAAGATAGGGACTGTTATCTACTTACTCAAATATTGTCTAGCTATTAAGGATTCTGAGTTTTACTGGTTAGGCTTACACAGGAATGGAAGCCATGGAAAGGCCTTAGCAGCCAGATGGGCTCTGTTCTATTGCTCAGGCTCCAAATGTCTTTTTGGCTCATCCGACTCACTTGGTTACAAGAATGCAATCATTCCACAGTTCTCTCATTGTTACCTTACCTGATTCTCCACAGTAATTTTTCTGACCTTTATATGTTGCCCTGGATATGCTGAATTAACATTTTGTATTGTCATTGGCTGAGTCTAGTAAGTTTTATGCCACACTCTTTACGTTCTGTTCTGTATTATCAAAACATGCTGAACTTTATCCAAAAACATACAAATTTTAAAAACTTGGACAGCATATTAAACCTCTCTAACTTCAATTTCTTCAACTTTTAAACTCAAATAATAATAATAACTATGTTTCAGAATTTCCTTGAGATGTAAATAATGTGTACAGAGAAACATTTTGTAAAGTGTTATAAAAAGCAATTTTATTTATTTTATTGAAATTGGCTCTTTTCCTGGGATATGCCATGGGCCAGAAGGAAAATCAATGAGGACTGTAGTTTGCATGTACTGTTAATATTTTTCACCCAAAAAGAGAACAAGATTAATAATAGCCAAATATGTTAAACTCACAAAAAGAATTCAAAAAAGCTGGTGACTCTTGAACTTTTAAGCAGTATCCAATATTTCTTATATTATCTATGATGACTTTGAATATAGTAAAGCTAACTTATTTAATCATGAGCCACCACAGCATAAAATTCACTAGGTATTTCCCCTTAATAAAAAATGAGATTTGATCATGGTAAAACAAATGTGTGTAAATTACAGAATTATATCACTAGTTGGTTGTGTTGTTCTTGTGTGTGCGTGTGTGTGTGTGTGTTTTAAATATCTCCAAGGCAAATGTGATTTATAAAAGAATTGAAAAAATATCACTTTGCAAGAGCTAAATTGTATAAACAAGTAAGGATACTAAATTTATAACAGGATCTGAGTTACAATGGAAAAGGAAAGATGGATTTATTTTGCATCATTTTTTTCAACAAGTACATTTTTTGTAAACATTGCCATCCAGGGTTATTTCTTTTAGTTTCCTACATTATAGAATTACCTGTTTTACATAAATAAATTTTCTAGATAATTTAAACATTATTTAAAGAATTAAATCTACTGGAAAAAAAATACCCTTAAAAAACATTTTAAAAGCTTTCTAGGGACACCTGGATGGTGCAGTTGGTTAAGCATCTGCCTTCAGCTCAAGTCATGATCCCAGGGTCCTAGGATCAAGTCCCACACCAGGCTCCTTGCTCAGTGGGGACACTGTTTCTCCTTCTGCCTGCCACTCCTCCTGCTTGTGCTCTCTCTCTCTCTCTCTGACAAATAAATAAATAAAATCTTTTAAAAATAAATAAATAAATATATAATAAAAAAAGCTTTCTAAAATATGTTACACATTTTCATGGATTTTTGTCTGAATAAAATGAACATACGATGGTAAATTAGAATATATATGCATAAATGTATAAAATCATCAAGAAAGTGAATTCTGTTTGTGACACATTATTTATTCTACCTGAATTTCAGTTTCCTTATCTGTAAAAGAGAACAATTTTTACCTTAAAAGATTCACATTGGCTTAAATGTGATGTGTATGTGTGTGAGTGTGTACTCTTTTTGCTATCATGCTAAATGTTGATTAAATTCCTCAACCACAATCTTGCCAACACATTTAGTTCCTTTTACTAATATTCTAAACTTCAAGCCAACACCTAATCCATTTCCCATTTTCATATGCAAAATTTAAAAAATGGAACTTAATGTTTTATATATTGGTTTAATGATAATTCTAAGTCAGAAACATCTAGAGTATTTGGCTAAAAACACAGATATTGGAGACCAGTTTCCCTGAATGACTGACTTGTTTTATGATTACTCTGAATAACTAGAAAATCTGAATAAAATATAAATAAATAATGGGGGAAAACCACCTGGCTTTAGGTATTAGAGAGCAACAAAGACTGTAAGAATTTATACGTTCAATATTTTGAAGAGGGAAGATAAGTGAGTAAGATGAGCATGTATAATAATGTTTTCCCCTTAAGGTGATTGCCAATTTCAAAAGTAAAAGACAAAACAAAGAACTAGGAAATGGAGCATAACTTTTGGCAGCCTTAAGGGCAAGGGAAAACAAAAATTAAAGTTTAGGGTTCACCAAGAGGACAGAACAAACCATTCCTCAAAAGAAATTTATCTTTGAATGACCTCACCCATGACTGAAATGAGGTGATTGTCCCCAAACAGACTTCCTTCTAAAATCAAATGTAAATCTTTGTGAAAAACTATATTATTTAAAGCCTTGAATTATTTCTAAAATTTTTCATTCACAGTGTCACCAGCATACAGAAAGAAAACAACTTATAAAAAAAAAAAACAGCAAAAGGAAAAACAGAATAAAAACACAGGATAGAAAGCACACTGTAATCATCAGACATGGGCTTCAAAATAAGTTGATTAATAGGTTCAGAAATTTAAATGACCAGATAAAGAAATTTGGCACATAATTTAAAACTGTAAAAATACTGAAATGGAAATTCTAGAAATTAAAATTAAAATGACAGTAATTTGAAAATTCTCCAAATAGATTTAAGAGAGATTAGACAAACTGAAGACAAAATTTAGGAACTGGTAGACAGGTCAGAACCACATGTTCAAACTGAAGGACAAAAGGACTAAGAAATTAAAAACATGAAAAAGTTCATTAAAGACATACAGAAAATAGCAAAAGGCATAACGTACATTTGAGTGTCAGAAATAGAGAGTAAAAGAAGAAGGCAGAAGCAAGTTTAGTTTTGGTTTTCAGCAATCCAATTTTGATGCCTAGATGTGTTTTTATTTATATTTATTATACTCAGGTTTTTAATGTTTCTTCTATCTGTAGCTGAAGGGCTTTAGTCTGTTTTGGAAATTTCTTGGTTATTGTCACTTTAAAAATTAAGGTGAATGAAAGACACTTCTGAGACAAATAAAATCTAAGAGAATTTGGCAGTAGTATACTAGTATTAAAGGAAATGAAGGAGACAGATGAAAAATCATTCCAGATAGAAAAGATGTAGAAAAGAACAAGGAGCAACATCTAGGAAAAACACTTGGGCAACTCTAAATGAATATTGATTATATGAAACAATAATATAATATCTTACAGTGCTTAAGCTTATAGGGAATTAAAATACTTGACAAAAATAGGACAAAAACCGGGGGCACCTGGGTGGCTCAGATGGTTAAGCGTCTGCCTTCGGCTCAGGTCATGATCTCAGGGTCCTGGGATCGAGTCCCGCATCGGGCTCCCTGCTCCTCGGGAGCCTGCTTCTCCCTCTGCCTCTCTCTCTCTCTCTCTGTCTGTCATGAATAAATTAAAAAAAAAAAATAGGACAAAAACCTGGAGGGATAAATTGAATTAATGTTTTAAGTTTTTAGCTTTGTTTGGTGATTGGCAAATGTCAATTACCTTAATTTAATCTTTAAGGAAAAGATAACTATAATCATCTTCAGGTTAACTATTGCAAAATAGTAAAATAATGTATCACAAGCTATTAACAGAGCAAAAGTAACAATAACAAAAACAACAACAAAATTGGGTGCCTGGGTGGCTCAGTGGGTTGGCTCAGGTCAGGATCTTGCAGTTGTGTGATCAAGAACATGCATCAGGCTTTGTGCTCAGTGCAGAGTCTGCTTCAGATTCTTTCTCCCTCTCCCTCTGCCCCGCCCCACTCACTCTCTCTCTCTCTAAAATGAATGAATAAAAATCTTTTGAAAAATGTTACTTAACCAAAAAAGGACAAAGAAAGAGAGAATAAATACATAGGATAGTTAGGACAAATGAAAGCTGAAGGTGGTAAAGTGAAACATCAAATAATTAAACCACATGTCAATAATATAAATATGCTAACGAAAAGACAAAGATTCCAAGATGAGGTTTAAAAAAATAATAGCTGTCATCTAAAATATGTGGAATGTTTGAGAGTATATAGATGGAAAAAACAAACAAAATTAGCCTGATGTAGCAACATTAGTAGTAGACCTTAAGACAAATATTATGAATGATAATGTCAGATATGATGAAAGTAACAATGCAGCAGAAAAATACACCATTTCTAAATATGTAGGTACTTACTAACATAGCTTCAAAATAAAAAGAAATACTTATAGAACTAAAAGGAGAAATAAATATAAAGCCATAATGATATCAAGAGATTTAAATATACTAGCCTTAATAACTTATCTGAAAAGCCTCCAAAAAATCAAGAAAATTTGAATAGTTGAGCACAACTAAAACTTAGTCATATGTAGAACTCTCTCTTAGAAGTACAAAATGCACTTTTTTTCCAAGTGTATATGCAATAGTTACCAAAATTGACCACTGTTGCACTGCAAAGTGAATCTCAACAAATTTCCATGGATTGAACTCATATATAGCATATTCTTCTGAACACTGAAAAATTAAGCTAGAAATCAATTATAAGAGAATAACAAGAAAGTTCTCAAATATTACACAGTTAAGAAACAATTATTTAAAAACAAATAAGCAAACAAATAAACTAAATACAAAATCACTGTGTAAATCAAAACTGAAAGACAAAGGAAAGATGATGTCAAAACCTATAATATTCAGCTATTATCTACATGGATAGGAATTTGAAACTTTTAATTTATATTTTAGAGAAGAAAGCTAAAACTCAATGACTAAAATGCCTAAATCAAGAATTGAGAAAAGTACAGCTTTTTTTTTTTTTCCAAATACAAAGAAAGTAGGAAGAAGGGGATTAAATTAAAAGCATATATTTATTTTAAAGTTTGGTTTATTAGTCTTCTCAGCCTGGCATAACATAATACCACAGACTGAGTGGTTTAAACAACAGAAGTTTATTTTCTCACAGTTTTGGAGAATAGAAATCCAAGATTAAGGTAACAGATTGTTTTCTGGTGAAACACCTTTTTTTCTGGCTTGTAGACAGCTAGCTCCCTTCTAAGTGTGTCCTTATATGACCTTTCTTCAGTGCTCATGCAGAGAGAAAAGGGGGTTGGGGAGAGAGAAAAGGAGAGAGAGGGGGAACAAAGATTGAGAAGTATCTCAATGGAACCTCTTTTTCTTCTTATAGGGACACCAGTCCTATGGGATTGGAGCCCTACCCTTATGACTTCATTTTACTAATTACCTCTTGAGGCCCTGTCTCCAAAACAGTCATATTGGGGGCTAAAACTTCAACATATGAATTTTGGGGAACACAATTCAGACATTAACAATTGGCTTTTCGGGGGGGATGGAGCAAGATGGTGGAGGAGTAGGAGACCTGGATTTCGTCTCCTCTCAGGAATTCAGCTGGATAGGGATCAAACCATTCTGAACACCTACAAACTCAACAGGAGATCGAAGAAAAGAAGAGCAACAACTCTCTGAACAGAAAAGCAACCACTTTCTGGAAGGTAGGACGTGCGGAGAAGTGAATCCGAGGCGATATTCAGGAGGATAGACGGTGGGGGAGGGGGCCTCCATCCACCACTTCTGGCAAGTGATAGAGCCGTGGAGCACCAAATTGGAACTTTTAGAAGTCTGCTCCGCTGAGGGACGTAGCTCCAGTGGCTAAGCAGGGGAGTGGAAACCTCGTGGGACAGTGTGGTCTCAGGACCCTCGGGGTCACAGAAAGACCGGGGGTGCCTGAGTGTGGCAGAGCTCCCAGGTATTGAGCAGGAAAGCCGGCTGCAGAGACAGAGCCCAAGCACGGGCTCTCAGCTCGGGGTTGCCATAAACCGTGATCCACGGCACAGTCGGGCCACTGCTCCTCCAGCAGGGACCCAACAAGCGGCAGATCTGGGACACTCCCCTTCCTCCCCCAGGAGGAGCCACGTGGGAGTGCACTGCAGGGATCTGCTGGGTTTGGAGACTCCACATGGGGTCGGATGTCAGAGATAGAAATGCTCGGTCACAGGCCAGGTGAGCACGGAGTGCGGCCGGAGACCAGGGAGACGGGAGTGACTGACGGCTTTTTCCTGGGGGCTCACTGAGGAGCGGGCCCCGAGTTCTCGGCTCCTCCGAGGTGGAGATTGGGAGGCCGCCATTTTCACTCTCCGCCTCCAAAGCTGTAGGGAAAGCTCGCAGGGAACAAAAGCTCTGGAGAGCAACCCGAGCAGATTACTTAGCCCGGACCAGGCAAGAGCAGGGCAATTCCGCCTCCGGCAAAGACATTTGGAAACCATGGCAACAGGCCCCTCCCCCAGAAGATCAGTGAGAACAGCCAGCCAAGACCAAGTTTACCGATCAATGAGAACGGCAGAACTCCAGCGCTAGG
>NC_138376.1:36636968-36646677 GCF_054177405.1 Leptonychotes weddellii | reverse complement strand
GCTAGTATCCAGAATCTATAAAGAACTTCTTAAACTCAACACCCAAAGAACAAATGATCCAATCAAGAAATGGGCAGAAGATATGAACAGACATTTTTCCAAAGAAGACATCCAAATGACCAACAGACACATGAAAAAGTGCTCAACATCGCTCGGCATCAGGGAAATCCAAATGAAAACCTCAGTGGGATATCACCTCACACCAGTCAGAATAGCTAAAATTAACAAGTCAGGAAACAACAGATTTGGGCGGGGATGCGGAGAAATGGGAACCCTCCTACACTGTTGGTGGGAAGGCAAGCTGGTGCAGCCACTCTGGAAAACAGTATAGAGGTTCCTCAAAAAGTTGAAAATAGAGCTACCCTATGATCCAGCAATTGCACTCTGGGTATTTACCCCAAAGATACAAATGTAGGGATCCGAAGGGGTACCATGCACCCCGATGTTTATAGCAGCAATGTCCACAATAGCCAAACTGTGGAAAGAGCCAAGATGTCCACCGACAGATGAATGGATAAAGAAGAAGTGGTGTATATATATACAATGGAATATTATGCAGCCATCTAAAGGAATGAAATCTTGCCATTTGCAATGATGTGGATGGAACTGGAGGGTGTTATGCTTAGCGAAATAAGTCAATCAGAGAAGGACATGTATCATATGACCTCACTGGTATGAGGAATTCTTAATCTCAGGAACCAAACTGAGGGTTGCTGGAGTGGTAGGAGGCGGGAGGGATGGGGTGGCTGGTTGATAGAAATTGGGTAGGGTATGTGCTGTGGTGAGCGCTGTGAATTGTGCAAGACTGTTGAATCACAGATCTGTACCTCTGAAACAAATAATACATTATATGTTAAAAAAAAAAGAAGAAGAAGATAGCAGGAGGGGAAGTATGAATGGGGGAAATGGGAGGGGGAGATGAACCATGAGAGACTATGGACTCTGAAAAACAAACTGAGGGTTCTAGAGGGGACGGGGGGGATGGGTTAGCCTGGTGATGGGTATTAAAGAGGGCACATTCTGCATGGAGCACTGGGTGTTATACGCAAACAATGAATCATGGAACACTACATCAAAAAATAATGATGTAATGCATGGTGATTAACATAACATAATAATTTAAAAAAAAAAAAAGAAATTCTTGGCAGAATCCATCAGATAAAAAAAAAAAAACTAAACTAAAAGGTAGCCTATGGAATGGGAGAAGATATTTGCAAACGACTTATCAGATAAAAGGTTACTATCCAAAATCTACAAAGAACTTATCAAACTCAACACCCAAAAACCAAATAACCCAATTAAAAAATGGGCAGAAGACATCAATAGACACTTTTCCAAAAAAAGATATCCAGATGGCTAACAAACACATGAAAAGATGCTCAACATCACTCTTCATCAGGGAAATATAAATCAAAGCCATGATGAGATACCATCTTATACTTGTTAGGATAGCTGAAATTAACAACTCAGAAAATAACAGATATTGGCAAGGATGTGGAGAAAAGGGAACACTCTTACACTGTTGGTGGGAATGCAAACTGATGCAGCCACTCTGAAAAACAGTATGGAGAGCTGTTAAAGCTTTGGATAAGGATAATGGGAATCTATAGCCTTCTTCTCTTTGTAGCCTCTCCCATATACACACCCAGCTTGCTCAGTGAGTATTGCAGTTTAATCAAAGTGCATTTTGTAGCTGTAAAACCAGTAACTTTGCTGCCAGCGAATGCATAGTAACTTTGAGGTAGAAGACAAAAATCTTTGGATTTAGCAGCTAACAATGATGAACCGGGTAGGAAGTAAAGAGGAAAATATCTTATTATGCCTAGGTTTTGGTTGAGATCTTAGCTGGAAAATGAGAGAGAATATAGAAGGGCTCGTTAAATATCATTTATCTGTGGCTGACTGAAAAAGTGTATGTTTTCATTTGTATGGGAGACCCCAGAGAGCCCAGCAGAAAGTAAAATGAAATGAGGACTTGTCAATGTACATACCAAACCACACAGATCCAACAAGAGAAGGCAGAAGCCTTAATTCTCCAGATGTATTAGCACAGTCTCTGCTAAGCCAAAGCACTGGTTGGTCACTAAGCTATGCAGACAAAGAGGCAACACCAATAGGCTAAAGGGTAAAACTAAGACTTAAGATATTAGCAATTACACATTGTCATGTATGTAGATCCCACAGTTTAAGTTCAGGCAAGTACTAAAAAGAAAAAAATAAATCAGAATCCAGAGTTGATATGAGATATTATCTAAAATGTCCAGGATAAAGTAACAATAAATATGAGATATACTAAAGAAACAGAAAAGAGTAGGGTTTTTTTTTGTTGTTTTTTGTTTGTTTGTTTTGTTTTTTAAGTCAGAAACAAGACAGGGATCTCTACTCTGACCACTGTTATTTAACATAGCACTGGAAGTCCTAACCACAGCAATCAGACATCAAAAAGAAATAAAAGGGATCCAAACTGGCAAGTAAGAAGTCAAACTTTCACTATTGCAGATGATATAATACTCCATATAGAAAATCCGAAAGACTCCACCAAAAAAAAAAAAATGCTAGAATAAATGAATTCAGTAAGGCTGTAGGATATAAAATCAATACACAGAAATCTTTTGAATTTCTATACACTCATAATGAAGTAGCAGAAAGAGAAATTAAGAAAACAATCCCATTTACAATTACACCAAAAATAACGAGATACCTTGTAATAAACTTAACCAAAGAGGTGAAAGACTTGTCACCGAAAACTATAAAACATTGATTAAAGAAATGGAAGATAACACAACCAATGGAAAGATATTCCAAGTTCATGTGTTGGGTGAACAAATTGTTAAAATGTCCATATTATCCAAAGAAATCTACAGATTGAATGCAATCCCTATCAAAATACCAACAGCATTTTTCATAGAACTAGAACAAATAGCCCTAAAATTTCTATGGAATCACAGAAGACCCCAAATAGCTAAAAATATCTTGAAAAAGAAGAACAAAACTGGAGGTATCACAATCCTAGATTTCAAATATACTACAAAGCTATAGAAATCAAGACAGTTTGGTACAGGCACAAAAATAGACACATATATCAATAGAACAGAATAGAGAACCTAGAAATAAACTCATGATTATATGGTCAATTAATCTTCAACATAGGAAGCAAGAAATTGCAACAGGAAAAAGAAAGTTTCAACAAATTGTATTGGGAAAACTGGACAGCTACATGCCAAAAAAAAGAAAGAGAGAGAGAAAGAAAGGAAGAAAGGAAGGAAGGAAGGAAGAAAGAAAGAAAAAGAAAGAAAGAAAGAAAGAAAAGAAAAGAAAAGAAACTAGAGCACTTTCTTATATCATACACAAAAATAAATTCAAAATGGATTAAGGACCTAAATGTGAGACCTGAAACTATAGAAATCCTAGAGGAGAGCATTGGCCATAGCAATATTTTTCTAGATATGTTTCCTGAGGCAAGGGAAACAAAAGCATAAATAAAATATTGGAACCACATCAAAATAAAAAGTTTTCCCACAGCAAAGGAAACAATCAACAAAACAAAAAGATAACCTGTTCAACAAGGAGTTAGTATCCTAAATATATAAAGTACTTACAGAACTCAGCATCAAAAACAAAAATTATCCAATTAAAAAGAGGCAGAAGACATGAACAGCTTTTTCTCCAAAGACATACATATGATCAACAGATACATGAAAAGATGTTCAACATCACTAATCATCATGGAAATGCAAATCAAAACCACAATGAGATATTACCTCACACCTTACAGAATAGCTAAAATCAAAAACACAAATAAACAACAAGTGTTGGGAAGAATATAGAGAAAAAGGAACCCTCATGCACTGTTGGTGGGAATGCAAATTGGTGCAGCCACTGTGGAAAACAGTACGGAGTTTACTCAAAAAAATCAAAAATAAAATTACCATATGATCAAGTAACTCCACTACTGGGTATTTACCTAAAGAATGTGAAAACATTAATACTAAAAGATGTACGCACCCTTATGTTTATTGAATCATTATTTAGAATAGCCTAATTATGAAAGCAACCCAAGTGTCCATTGATAGATGGATAAAGAAAATGTGGTATATATTTACACGGAATATTACACAACTAAAGAAAAAATGAACTCTTGGCATTCACAGCAAGATGGATGGATCTAGATGGTATAATCCTAAGTGAAGTAAGTCAGTCAGAGAAAGACAAATGCCATATTATTTCATCCATGTATGTGGAATTTAAGAAACAAAACAAAGAAAGAAAAGAAGAAATAAACAAAGAAAACCAGATTCTTAAATATAGGGAACAAACTGGTGGTTGCCGAAGAGGATGTGTGTGATAGGATATGTGAAATAAGTGAGGAGGGATTAAGAGTACACTTATCATGGGGCACCTGGGTGGTTCAGTAGGTTAAGCATCTAATGTTTCAGGTCATTATCTCAGGTTCTTGGGATTGTCTCAGGTTCCTGAGATTGAGCCCTGCCTCAGGCTTCCCACTCAGCAGGGACTGTTTGTCCCTCTGCCCCTCCCCCCACTTGCACGCACGTGCGTGAGCACTCTCTCTCTCTCTCTCTCAAATAAGTAAATAAAATCTTTTTTAAAAACAAATACACTTATGATGAATGCTGAGTAATGTATAAAATTCTGGAATCCCTGACTTGTACACCAGAAAGTAATATAACATTGTACATTAATTATATTGGAATTTAATGATAAATAAATAAATAAGTAAATAAGAGTGATTATAAATATATTCAATAATTTAGGGTAGCTATGTTCAAAGAATTAAAGGAAAATATGATGAAAATGACTCAAAAATAAGGAATTTCAATAAATAAATAGAAATTCTCAAAAGGAACTTAAAAAAACTCTTTAGTAAAATTCAATATGCAAAATAAAAAACTTACTAAATAAACTCAAAGGCAGATTTTAGATGGCAGGAGTGAGAATTAGTAAACTTGAGGATAGATCAGTGGAATTTATTCAGTTTGAAGAATGGAAAGACAAAAACTGAATAAAACTTATCAGAGCTTCAGAGATCTGTAAAATAATGTCTAGTTTACCAACAAAAATGCTATAGAAGTCTCAGAATGAGAAAAAATAATGGCACAAAAAATATATTTAAAGGAAAAAATGGCCAGAACTTCCAAATTGGATGAAAATAGATTTAAGAATCTCAATAAACTCTAAGTGGGATAATGATAATGATAAAGAACTATACCTTGAAAATGAACTAATGTTACATGAAACATATGATGGATTCTACAAAAATGTTGAATGAAAGAAGACAGAAACAAAAACATATTTACTATATGAATCCAAATTTGTAAAGTTCAAAAATAGGCAAAACTAGTGTTATAAGTCAAGATAAAGGTTACCTTTGGAGTGGAGTAGTAGTGATTGGGATGAGTTATGAAAGAGTTCATAGATGTTGATGATTATCTGTTTTTTTCCCCTGGCTGGTGGTTACATAGGTGTGTTCAATTTGTGACAATTCATTAACTAAACCCTCATGATTTATAGTTTTTTCTCTGTGTTATAATTAAATAAAAAAGTTTATTAACAAAAGACTAGCATATAGATTCAGACAGCTTGGGTTAGAATTCCAGCTCCACTCGTTTTTCAATTTGACTTTGGGTAAGATATTAACCATCAACTTTTCTGTTTCTTCACTATTGAGAATAATAATAGTACCCACTTTGTTTTGTTTGTTTTTGGAGAAGTACGGAAAAACAAGAGAAGTAGTACACACAAAATGCTTAAAAGATAATCCATCACACATTAAATGATCAAGAAAAGTTAGCTGGGATCATCATAATTATCACCATTTTTAGGTATGTGTGGTGAACAGACTCTAAGATGACTCAAAATTATACCTTCCTCCTAGTATTCACACCCTTGGATGAACTCCTGTCCTTGAGTATAGATGAGGTTGACATACCTCTAACCTATAGAGCAAAAAGTAACTGACTGTTATTTCTATCATTATGTTACATAAAACTATAACTTCCATAGTCCTTGCAGAATCTCTTTATTGGCTTCCTTGCTGGCTTTAAGAGGTACAATAGCAAGGAACTGAGAGCAGCCTCCAGCCAACAATTAGCAAGATACTAAAGTGCTCTAAAACGCACAAAAAATGAATCCTGCAAGAGCCTTACAACCTTAGAAGTAGATCCTTCCCCAGTCTGGCCTCAGATAAGACGCCAGCCCTGGACTTGTAAGAGACAGGGAAGCAGAGGACCAACTCAGCCATGCCTGGATTCCTGAATCATAGTAACTGTCATATGATCAGTGCATGTTTTAAGTCTCCAGGTTTGTAATAATATTTCTATTAGATATTAATATTAGATAATATTAGATAACTAATTTCTATTAGATAGTAATATTAGATAACTAATACCACATATGACTAAGTTTGGCTCCAAGCTTCTCTGGGGAATTAAAGTACAAAAAATTTACAGCAAGAGGGCACCTGGGTGGCTCAGTCATTAAGCGTCTGCCTTCAGCTCAGGTCATGATCCCAGGGTCTTGGGATTGAGCCCCACATCGGGCTCCCTGCTCAGCGGGAAGCCTGCTTCTCCCTCTCCCACTACCCCTGCTTGTGTTCCCTCTTGCTCTCTCTCTCTGTCTGTCATATAAATAAATAAAATCTTAAAAATAAAATTTGTAGCAAGTATTGTGACTAAAACTTAAGAGAATTTTTTCTTAATTCTGAATTTGTAACTGTACTTTAAATGGTTTATTTTGCCTGGTATTTTTCACCAAGATAGAATGAGGCCACATTGTCCCAAACATGTAATTACAAAGAACTATAAGTAAAAAACACTTTGGTTAGAAATATGTTGCACCCACTTACATTCCATCAGTATAATTGTTAAATGAGTTACTTTCCTAGCTTGCAAATCAACTACAAGATAGAAAGTAATAGTTTGAATAGGATCACAAGGAAACAAATTAGTAATATGTAACATTTTTTCCTTTTCTTTTGTTGATCTGTGCTCCTTGGTTGATAAATGAGACAGGTTCTTTAAGAATTTATTTTGAAGATCATAAATTAATCAAAATGGGTAGGCAAATATACCAAATGAAGCAAAATGATAGTGAGCAGTGGCGTGTAGTGAATATTGGTGAACTAGCAATGCAAGCTGTATCAAAAAAAAAATTACAGTATTTTAAGTACCATAAGGGCAAACTAAATATGTCTATGGGTCACATGCAGCACACATATAGGCTGCCAGTTTGTGGTCCGTGCTTCAGTGTAACAGAAATATTAATCTTTCTAGACATTATGTTTCAGTAAGACCTAAGGCAGTCTCTAAGTCAAGAAGGGTTTCTAATTTATGCTTCCTAACATAGAAAGATCCCTTTAAAATACCCATGTACATACAGAAGTTTAGCAGCTCTGAGAGCCTGAAATCAAATACAGGGAACACGTGGGATATTCTACAAATTTTATTATTTATATTACTAAGGTATAAACAGGAGTAAGGGTGGTAGGTTGACATCATGGATCAAATTATCATCACCCTATACGTGATACTTTCTCTGAGTCTTCCAGTCAATTTGCCACTAGTTCTAACATATCCCCAGATTGTTTTAGACACATTTCTATTTTCATGTGCAGGTTGCCCTATGTTTGGTTAGCTTTGTGTATTCCACACCAGATGTTGAGCTCTTCCCTAAGGGCAGAATCCTCATTTCACTGCTTCTGGAAGATTTTGCACAGGTCCTATCACAGCAGAGGCATATATCAGTAGAATCAGTAGAATAAATAAATAAGCAAAAGAACAAATGCAGGACTAGGAACGCTATGTATAAAATGAGGGTTCTGTATGTGTACACTTCAGTGTAGCCATGTGGTCAGAAAAATGAAGACAGAAGTCACAGCATATGACAAGTCAATGAAATATTAAGTTGAGAGTTGGATGGAACACTTTCAAAATCAAACCAGGGTGATATAGTATGTGTGAAAGACAGGAGGCTATAAGTAGGTGCTATAGTCTTTAGAGAATGAGAGTCAGCAGGAGGCTCAAAGAGTACCATGACAGGGACAACAGAATAGCACAAGCCTAGACTAGCAAGGGTTTTTAACAGGGAGGAGAATGACATTCTGATCATCAAAGGAAATGAAGAGGTTTTCAGCCCCATTTCCTTAACAAAGGGTGGACAAATCTCAGAGAACAAGCAATTTCTTCTCTCCCCTATAATAAAGATATAGAAGTTCTGATCTCAAGTGATAACGTAAGTGAACTAGTTTGAAATACATAAGGTAATAAGACAAAAGAGATATTTGATGAAACTTTGGCTACACAGTTCTAAGACAGAATATAATAAGCATCTTCTTCAGTGCCCTGAATTCACCAGAAAGAAAGAGAGCTCCCCAAGAGCCATAATAAAGAGGAAACAAGAAATCAGGGTTGCAAATTAAAGCCACAGCAACACTTGCTAAGATATTTGCAAATGACACTACAGACAAAGGGCTGATATCCAAGATCTGTAAAGAACTTCTCAAACTCAACACCCAAAAAACAAATAATCAAGTCAAAAAATGGGCAGAAGACATGAACAGACACTTCTCCAAAGAAGACATACAAATGGCTAACAGACACATGAAAAAATGTTCAACATCATTAGCCATCAGGGAAATTCAAATCAAAACCACACTGATTGGATTATTTGTTCTTTGGGTGTTGAGTTTGAGAAGTTCTTTTTAGATTTTGGATACTAGCCCTTTATCTGATATGTCACTTGCAAATATCTTCTCCCATTCTGTCGGTTGTCTTTTGGTTTTGTTGACTGTTTCTTTTGCTGTGCAAAAGCTTTTTATCTTGATGAAGTCCCAATAGTTCATTTTTGCCCTTTTCCCTTAATCAAGAAATGGGCAGAAGACATGAACAGACATTTTTCCAAAGAAGACATCCAAATGGCCAACAGACACATGAAAAGGTGCTCAACATCGCTCGGCATCAGGGAAATCCAAATCAAAACCTCAATGAGATACCACCTCACACCAGTCAGAATAGCTAAAATTAACAAGTCAGGAAACAACAGGTTTTGGTGGGGATGCGGAGAAATGGGAACCCTGTTGGTGGGAAGGCAAGCTGGTGCAGCCACTCTGGAAAACAGTATGGAGGTTCCTCAAAAAGTTGAAAATAGAGCTACCCTATGATCCAGCAATTGCACTACTGGGTATTTACCCAAAAGATACAAATGTAGGGATCCGAAGGGGTACGTGCACCCCAATGTTTATAGCAGCAATGCCCACAATAGCCAAACTGTGGAAAGAGCCAAGATGTCCACTGACAGATGAATGGATAAAGAAGAAGTGGTATATATATACAATGGAATATTATGCTGCCATCAAAAAGAATGAGATCTTGCCATTTGCAATGACATGGATGGAACTGGAGGATGTTATGCTGAGTGAAATAAGTCAGTCAGAGAAAGATATGTATCATATGATCTCACTGATATGAGGAATTCTTAATCTCAGGAAACAAACTGAGGGTTGCTGGAGTGCTGGGGGGTGGGAGGCATGGGGTGGCTGGGTTGATAGACATGGGGGAAGGTATGTGCTATGGTGAGTGCTGTGAATTGTGTAAGACTGTTGAATCACAGATCTGTACCTCTGAAACAAATAATAAATTATATGTTTAAAAAAAGAAGAAGAAGATAGCAGGAAGGGAAAAATGAAGGGGGGGGA
>NC_138376.1:36625104-36636868 GCF_054177405.1 Leptonychotes weddellii | reverse complement strand
ACTAATGAGGTAATGTATGGTGATTAACATAACATAAATTAACATAACATAACATTAACATAACAAAAAAAACCACACTGAGATACCACCTTACACCAGTTAGAATGGCAAAAGTTAACAAGACAAGAAACAACAAATGTTGGAGAGGTTGTGGAGAAAGGGGAACCCTCCTACACTGTTGGTGGTAATGCAAGTTTGTACAGCCACTTTGGAAAACAATGTGGAGGTTCCTCAGAAAGTTAAAAATAGAGATACCCTATGACCCAGCAACTGCCTACTGGGTATTTACCCCAAAGATACAGATGTAGTGAAAAGAAGGGCCATATGCACCGCAATGTTCATAGCAGCAATGTCCACAATAGCCAAACCGTGGAAGAAGCCAAGATGCCCTTCAACAGATGAATGGATAAAGGTGTGGTCCATATATACAATGGAATATCACTCAGCCATCAGAAAGAATGAATACCCAACATTTGCATCAACATGAATGGAACTGGAGGAGATTATGCTAAGTGAAATAAGTCAAACAGAGAAAGACAATTATCATATGGTTTCACTTATTTGTGGAACATAAGGAATAGCATGGAGGACATTAGGAGAAGGAAGGGAAAAACGAAGGGGGGGATATCAGAGGGGGAGATGAACCATGAGAGACTGTGGACCCTGGGAATCAAACTGAGGGTTTTAGAGGGGAGGGGGATGGGGGGATAGGTTAGCCTGGTGATGGGTATTAAAGAGGGCACGTATTGCATGGAGCATTGGGTGTTATACGCAAACAATGAATCATGGAACACTATATCAAAAACTAATGATATACGGTATGTTGACTAACATAACATAATAAAAAAATTTTTAAAAAAGACATTTCCAATCTTGGTGAAAACACAGCCTTGAGTTTTAAATAACTCATAGAAGATAAAACTTGGGGCTTGTACAATGTGGAGATTTGGAGCTGTAACACTGCAATATACTTGATACTCATGAAATTCTATAACCTCAATTTAAGAATAAACTAGGGTGGTGATGCATTAACTAGAATTATTGTGGCAATCATTTTGCAATATATACAGATATTGAATATTATGTCATACACCTGGAATGCTTTATGTCAATTATATCTCAATAAAAAATAAATAATAACTACAATTAGAAAATAAAGAGAAATAAGGAAATAAATAAAATAAAGAATAAAGAAAGAGAATAAAATAGAAAAAAATCACCTATCACCAGAAGCAGATGAAGAAAATTTTTTATTTCAGCCTGAACTGTTAGAGAAACCAAAGTGTGAAGGAACTCCCCTAAGAAATTACTACCATAGGTATGGCCTCAAATGGGTTTGAACTTGGGTGTTTTCTGAGATCAATACTGCCACAGGGTCTTGGGCAGAAGTAAAGGAAAATTCTTCAAGAAGATGCATCATCAACCCAAAAATTAAGATTCCCACAGAAAACTAGCCAAAAGCATGAGGGTTAAATTCAGGACTTTCATTTGACTAAATTTTAGTCAAAATTTTTCTCTCTCTTATTGGTTATTAACTTAGAAGGATTCAGCTCTCCCTCTCTCTCTTTGATAATTTCTCCAAAAGAAAGAGCTCTGAGAAATATAGCTGTTTTCCATCTCATGTGGACGATAAGTTCAGCAGCTGTCTCAGATCCCTCTCTAAAAACATTTTACCTCTCAAATATTTTCTGCTGAGGTATGGAGAGCACTCTAGAATAGTGCTAATTCCCCAGATTCTCCAGGACACAAGGCACAAGTGTCCTCTGCTTTCAGACTCCTAACCTACTTGGAAGGTGGGCATTTCTTTATTTTCTGCTGAAATTCCTGCTGAACTTCAGCAAGAGGAAGCCCATAGCAGTGCCTCCAAAGTCTAACTATTGTTCCTTTTACATCTCTCCTCTGTTTGCTCACTATAATTTTTTGCATGTCCTTTGTATAGAGAGAGTAAAGCCTTGAACTTTTATACAAAGTAAAGACAAGCTTTTAAAATTCAAATGTCTTTCCCTAAAAATTATTGTGTCTGCCATGGGTTTCAAATGTCTATTTTAAAAAATAAATTCAAATGTCACTTCTTTCTCTATGAATTCATGCAATAAAGCACTACCCTGAGGGCCACAGAAATGAAAAATGATAGCTGCTCAGATTGGGGTGCAGGTTACATGCAAGGTAGCCAAAGATTGAAAAAATAATTATCCATACCTGGTAATGTTTCCCCAAACCACTTTGTGACATAAACATAAATAGTTGTGAAGATGTTTATTCTTATGTGCTTTTTATGGCCTATGGCAAAGCTTTTGACTTGCTGAAATAAATAGGATATGGATGTGTATAAGTTTACTGTGAAGTAGAGTTCATAAGCAGGTAAAACTGGATGGAAAAAGGGCCACCTAATAAGCTAAATTCACTCTGATTATCTGTGTATTAGCCATATACAAACCAAATAGTTTTGCAAATTTTTGAAAAATAGCATAAATCTGAGGTGGTATGAAGAATGACAAAGAGAAATAAAGAAATTTAACACATTATAAGCAAAAAATGCTTCTTTCTGAAAAATGTCTGGATAATAACAATAGAGTATTTCTTTGAGTGATTGGAGGGAATTTTTCCTGACCATGTTTACAGTGCCTAAAGACACATAACTCTCTTCATAATTCCCATGGATACACAAACACACAAATACAGTCATAGTTGTGACTGGGCCTGAATTCTTTCTTTTTAGCACAGCAACCCTTAACTAATGCTCATAAACCTGGACCTGACTATTTAAAAGCCATGAGGACAAGGTATCATTCTCTCTAAACCTTAGTTTCCTCACCTGTTAAAATTATAATATTTACATGTTCCTTTTTGAATTGTCAGGTACTATTAAAAGAAAATACACCAACATGAAATGCATAGTGGCTAATATATAACAGTTAACCATTTCTTTTCTGTGAAAGCAAAAACTCTTTTGGTTGTAATGGACAAAAAAAAATTGATACAAATATACTTAAGTAAAAATAATTTCTTTGGGACTTACATAGAGCCCCCAAAGATCTGGTTTCACTTTTTCTCCACCTGCTAAAATAAGTCTATGAATTGACTTCATTCTCAAACAGGCTCTCCCTTGTGGTCTTAGGATTGCTGCCAGCAGCATCATAGCTGCCATCTTCCAGGTTCATTTCTGAATAGAAGAGAAACTAAGAAAGAGTTGATCAAAATCTGTGGTCTACTCTCTTTGGGCAGGATTAGGCTCTGTCCCCATCCCTGAAGGAATCACTACAACCAGTATATGAAATCTGATGATTAGCTTAAGCCAACCATGGCTTCTCCTGGAGGAAAGAGGGAGTTACAACCAAACACACCAAGGAGTCTGTAAGTAAAAGAAGGATAGTTCCCCAGGAAATTCAGACACATGTTTCCAGTGGAAAAGGGAAAAGCTATAAAGTCCACTATGGGTCACTCATGTTCTTCTCTTCTCTAAATGAACTCAATTTTCATATCATTGCAGAAGTTCCTGAATGTGAAGTATAATTATTCTCTAAACTATGTATCCAAAAGAGATAGTGAAGGTCTTCTTTTGTGGAAATCTTTAAATTTGAAATAACAGAAAATGCTATTTGCTATTCACTATTTTCTTCTTCTTCCAGCTAAAAAAATTAAGTGCCCATCCTCCCTTGTAGCCAAGTGTGGTCAGATAAAATCTGGATGATAATATTTAAATGGAGCACTTTACTGAACTTTAATAAAGACCTTTTAGAAAAAATTGATGTGAAGAGAGCATAATTTTTTGCTCCCCACATGTAGCCCTAAATCCTTCCTGTTGACTTAAATGCAGCTGTGACTCTGAAGCTCCAACAGTTCCTTAAACCATGAGGTGATATTTAGGATGGAAGCTATCGAGTAGAATAATGGAACTAGAAGTGGGAAGTAACTTGAATGAGTATCTGGTGATCATAAAGCCAGACCAGTCTTAATTTGTCTACTTCCTAATCTAAACTTCTTTTACGCAAGGAAGAAAAAATTTTAAGATTTATTTATTTATTTTAGAGAGAGATAGAGAGAGAGAGCAAGAGGAGGGGCAGGGGGAGAGAGAGAGTGAAAATCTCAAGTAGACTCCCCACTGAGCATAAAGCCCAATGCAGGACTTGATCTCAGAACCCTGATATCATGACCTGAGCCAAAACCAAGAGTCACATGCTCAATCAACTGAGCCACCCAGGTGCCCCACAGGAAGAAATTTCTGTGTAGCATTAACCACTACTATTTGGAGTTTCCTGATATATGTGACCAAACCTATTCCAAAGGCATTCAAGTTTTTTTGTTTGTTTGCTTGTTTTGTTTTGTTTTTAAGGCATTCAAGTTTATAAAGTAACATTCATGTTCATGGATGCCAGAAAATTATTTAGGTGATTTCTGGAGGTCACTTACAACATGAAATTGTCATCGTTTTTTTTGTTAGGATCCTCAAATATGAAATTTCTCATATTCTTTGGATTCTAAATTCACTGGTGTTCCAAATATCCAGATAAAAGAGGACCAGGTCATTTGCCAGGAAATATTTACGATGCTTGCAAGCCTGGAAACTCACCTGCTCCAGAAACCTTCCCTGCAGATGCTCCAATCTCCTGAAAATATCATTCTTTTTACTATCACATTTAAATCTGGAACATTATCTCCACAAGGCTCCAATTACAAAAATATGGGTAAAGATGAAATATAAAATAAAAATGGAAGTGTATTCAAGTATCTTTCAGCTCTCTCATTTTTCTTCCTTTGTTTTTATAAGACCATCTTGAATGCTCTTTTACATGAATACTCACTTAGAACGATGGGCCCTAACTAGGATGGCTGGTTGTGAGAATAAATATGCCATGGTCTGAACCCACAGAAAGCAGATGCTAAATAATTGGGTGTAGACGTGTGGAAGGGGAAGTTCTGGGCACCTGCCTCACAGAGGGATGGTGATGTTGATTTGTGGTAGGAAGGACAGGATTCTGAGAATAGAGAGAAACATTCCTGTGAAAGAAAAGAAACATTAGTTTGAATTCCAGGGCATGATGTTTGCATAAATGTATTGTGAGCCTCACTTATGGAACAAAGAAGGAACCATGAGAAATATCCAGGGCCAAAGGTAGACATGAGAAATAATGAAACTTTAAGAAAAAAGACCTCAATCCCAAAAGGAGGAGGCTGAGGATGAAAAATAATGTTTGAGCTGAGCATCTTCAATAAAATCCATTGAGACACAATAAATAGGCTCAAAAAAGAAGTAGAAAAGAGGGCCAAAAAATATTCTCAGAGGTGGTTAATTAGTTTTCCATTGCTTCATTAGGTTATAATAACCTTAGCAGCTTGAAACAACGCCCATTTTTTATCTCACAGTTCTGTAGATTAGAAATCCAACATGGGTCTCACTAAGCTAAAGTCAAAGTGTTAGCAGAATTGTATTCTTTACTGGAGATACTGGGGAAGAATCCATATTCAAATGCATTCAGAGTTTGGTCAGGATGTTTTTCCTGTGGCTAAGGACTGAGGCACCTATGTCCTAACTGTCTGCCTGTGGGAAACCACCCTTATTTCCTAGAGACCTGCACCAGTCTTTTCATATGGGCATCTGAATCTTTGAGCCAATGGTACTTCAGACCTTCTCATGCTTGGAATCTCTCCAATTTCCCTTCTACCACATTTTCCTTATCTCTTCTGTTTCATTTCTCTGATCACAGAGAAAGTTTTCTGCTTTTAAGGACTCATATGACTAGAGTAGGTCCAACCAGATAATCTAGATCCATAACCTTAATTAAATGTGCAAAGTGACTTGTTCTGTGTAATACACCATGTTCACAGGTTTCAGAAATTAGGGTGTAAACATCTTTGGGAGACCATTCTTCTTAACACAGGTGGTAATACATTAAAAAGCCCATGGGTTTTCCTGTGAATAGAGAGGGATAAATTAAGAATTCAGAAAATCTCCATTATTTTTCTGGTACCATCTTGATTACAACCACCACGTAATGAAATTCAAAGGAGTGAATGGCTATTTATCCTGTCACTTACTCTTTGTTCTCTTGAACTGTGATCATAATCCATCCTAGGGTTAGTATCAAGAAAATGACTTCACATAATGTTTCTCAAGTTAAAAAGAATTTATCTCTGGTATAGAAACCCTAGGTCCACCCAAAATGATAGTTTCAGGGAAATCACATGATAATCCAAAAGAGATTGATTCTCAAGGATTAGAGTTTGCTATATATCAGCCTAATATATCAGCCAAATAAGAGTAGAAATGTTTTGACTCTTAAAAGTCCCCAAGTGGCCCATTCACTCTTTCAACAAGTATTCATTGACATCTTAGGACTTTCTCATTTGTTACCATTTGTTAAATAAAGCTATGTTTATAACTACCTTCCTTTTTCATGGGAAACATCTAGGAAGTGGTTTAAGAGTTTAAGACAAAGGGAAAGAATTTGGACTTTCAGCTCAAACAAACCCAGTGTTGAATTCTAGCTAAGCTACCTCCTAGCTGTGTTATTTTGGATAGGCCTTCATGGCCTCACCTCTTCTCTTGTGATAGTAGAATGTAAGCTACATTAGAGCAAATAATTTTATCCATTTGTCCGTTGCTAAATTCCTAACATCTCAAACATAACTTACACATAGTAGGTGCACAAAATAAATTGTTTGAATAAATTAAAAACTATTTACAAAAGTTTTCTAAGATATGTAACATAAAGTAGTATCATAGAATAGATACATGGAAAGTACTTTTATAATTGTAATTATTAGTATTTTTTATTCAGTATTTGCATAGAAAAATGAAGGACAATTAATGAATAGAGAACAATATATAATCCATTTCCTTGTTTAATGAATAATCATGGATATTTAAGGCCAACTTATTATTTTCGTAGTGGCATCTCAAGCAGTAATTATCCTAGAGAAGTTAATAACTATTGTCTAGATGGAAACCATTGTTACTATGGATAAGAAGGAACACAGAATTTGGATAGTGAACCTCTGTTAAATCCAACTTCCATCATAAAGTTAGTGGATAAGCCACTTAACTACTCAGCTAAAAAGAGAAGATGATAATTTCTCCCTACCTTCACTGATAAACCAATGTGGGGAAATTTCATGAGACATAGACACAAATATTCTGGTAACAAGATGACAAGTCCTAAGCAAAAACAATGTTGTCCTATTAGTGAAAAGAAACTATAAAGCAAAGGGAATGCATTTATATATATTTGCATGTAATAAGTACTTAACTATGTGATGGGCAGACTAATAAATGGACAAATTAATACTTTAAATTTTCCCGGAAGAAAAGATCAATATCTATTCTTTTTTATACTTTGTTGTGCTACAGTATTATGTTGGTATGTAGTTATATATCTCGACTAAGGAATTTAGAATACACAGAGGGCAATGTGTATGATGTGTCAGATCAGAAATTCCAAAGATATATGTTGATTATATTAATATCATGCCTCAGGAGCTGAGAAGGGGGGAAATCTGAACAAAGAGGATCATTCTAGAATTCATGAGAGAGTCATCAAGAGTTATATTTAGAGGAGGAGTTAAGATGGCAGAATAGTAGGGAGACCCTGAGCTTGCCCCGTCTCTTGAACATAACTAAATCAACATCAAATCATTTTGAACAACTAGGAAATCAATCTGAGGATTAAGAAAACAATCTGCACAGTTGGAGGGAGAGAATGTGGTAGATTCGAGAATCCGAGCTGCAAACTGGGAGAGAGAAAAGCCGTGGTGTGAAGTTAAAGAGAGAGGGATCTCGAGAGAGTGCAGCATGTAGCCTTCACACACCATGCCTCAGTGAGGATTTCCTGGGTTGCACTGGGAGAGATTGCTCCTCTTCCTGGAGTACATTTGGAAGAGGATATTTTGCCTCTTCAAAGACAAAAGGTCTGCTGGGAGCCACTGAGTGGCCTTTCAACAGCAGAGGACAGAGACACAGGTAGAGGGCAGATAACCTGGTCACAGCTTTTCCCCTCTGAGTGCCATAACTGACTCCAGCCACCGTGTACACACCATGTGACTGCTTTCCTGGGACAGAGTAGTGCCAGGCACACCACAAGGCTTTCCTTCAGGAGAGGGGAGTGTCCATGCCTTGCTGTGCCCTTTAAGATTTGGAGTGTGCTGAGTGTGCTAATGGCCTGGCACAGACAGGTTACGGGCAGGGATCTGACGAAAGCCTGGGACACAGGAGAGGAGATTGTTCATTGTTCCCTTTTCTGTGAGGACCTCCTGAACAGTGATGGCCAAGAGTTCTCTCTCCCCTAAGACACCATCTTCCACCCCCACCTCCACCCCCACCCACCAACATGGTGGGACTTCAGAGATAAACACGGCAACGCCAGTGGAGCCTGCAGTCGCTTACACCAGACACTGCTCCCCTGCACCCAGCTCGGGCATCTTTACAAGGGCAGGTCTGACTGTAAGCCAGCACAATGGGCCTCTCCCTCAGGAGACCAACACAAGCCCCCAGCATATACCAAGTCTACTGATTATAGAGTGCTCCAAAGTTTCACCTACAGATCGGGTAGAAATAGGACCAGACTTTCTTCTTTCTTCTTTCCTCCTCCTCCTCCTCCTCCTCCTCCTTCTTCTTCTTCTTCTTCTTCTTTCTTTTTCTTCTTCTTCTTCTTCTTCTTCATCTTCTTCTTCTTCTTCTTCTTCTTCTTCTTTCTTCTTCTTCTTCTTTTCTTCTTCTTCTTCTTCTTTCTTCTTCTTCTTCTTTTCTTCTTCTTCTTCTTCTTCTTCTTCTTCTTCTTCTTCTTCTTCTTCTTCGTCATCTTCTTCTTCTTCTTCTTCTTTCTTCTTCTTCTTCTTTCCTCCTCCTCCTCCTCCCCCTTCTTCTTCTTCTTCTTCTTCTTCTTTCTTTTTCTTCTTCTTCTTCATCTTCTTCATCTTCTTCTTCTTCATCTTCTTTCTTCTTTTCTTCTTCTTCTTCTTCTTCTTCTTCGTCATCTTCTTCTTCTTCTTCTTTCTTCTTCTTCTTCTTTTCTTCTTCTTCTTCTTCTCTTCTTCTTCTTTCTTCTTTTTTCTTTTTTTAATTTTCTTTAAATGTTTTATTCTTATATTTATTTTATTCTTTTTTTTTCCTTTTTTATTGGTAACAGGCTTAGTTTTTTGTTCATGTGTTGGTTTGTTAGTTTGTTTCCTTGTCTTCTTTTGAATCAGGATTTTTTTTTTTCTTCCAGGCTTATCTTAACAAGCAAATCAAGGCACACCTAGTTAAAAGTCCAAACACTCCCTACTGCAAGAAAGGAGGAACTCTGCAGAGGACGAACCTGTGGTAAAGAGCAGCCAAAACACAACAGCAGAATGCACACAGCATTCAGCAGAAACACTTCCTGAGGCACCAGGCCCTGGACAGTGTAGGACTCCTTCTTAATATAGTATTACTTTTAGGAACAGGAAACATAACAAGCTTTCATAACAGGCAAAGACAGAAACCTATACATAATGGCAAGACAGAGGAGAAAAGAAAAAGAAAAGAAAAGAAAGATCAAGAAGGCAGAAGATTGAATAGGTGATATAGAAGATAAAATTATGGAAAATAATGAAGCTGAAAAGAAGAGGGAAAGAAAAATATCAGGTCACAAATATAGACTTAAGGAACTAGCAATTCCACAAAGCACAATAATACCTGTATCATAGGAGTACCCAAAAAAGAAGCATGAGAAAAAGGGACAGAAGGCTTAGTTGAACAAACTATAGCTGAGAACTTCCCTAATCTAGGGAAGAAAGAGGCATTCAAATCCAACTCCTCTCAAAAATCAACAAAAACAGGTCAACACCAAAACATATAGTAAAACTTGCAAAATACAAAAATAGAGAATTCTGAAAGCAGCTAAGGACAAAAGGTTCTTAATCTACAAGGGTAGACAAATAAGGCTGGCAGGAGACCTGTCCACAGAAACATGGCAGGCCAGAAAGTGGTGGCATGATATATTCAGTGTACTAAATGGGAAAGATATGCAGCCAAGAATACTTCATACAATAAGGCTGTCATTCAGAATAGAAGGAGAGATAAAAAGTTTCCAAGACAAGCAAAAAGTAAAGGACTTCATGAACACTAAACCAGCTCTCCAAGAAATACTAAAGGGGACCCTATGAGTGGCAAAGAGAGACCAAAAGCAGCAAAGACTAGAAAGGAACAGAGGCAATCTATAGGAATAGCGAATTTACAGGTAATACAATGGCACTAAATTAATACCTATCAATAATTACTGTGAATGTAAATGGATTCAATGGTCCAAACAAAAGACACAGGGTAGGGGCACCTGGGTGGCCCAGTTGGTTAAGCGTCTGCCTTCAGCTCAGGTCATGATCCCTGGGTCCTGGGATCGAGCCCGGCATTGGGCTCCCTACTCGGCCGGAAGCCTGCTTCTCCCTCTCCCACTCCCCCTGCTTGTGTTCCCTCTCACACTCTCTCTTTCTCTGTCAATTAAATAAATAAATAAAATCTTAAAAATAAAAAAGACACAGGGTATCAGAATGGTTAAAAAAACAAGACCCATTTATATGCTGCTTACAAGAGACTCATCTTAGAACCAGAGACACCTCCAGATTGCAAGTGAGGGGGTGGAGAACCATTTATCATGCTAATGGATATCAAAAGAAATTGGAGTAGCTATACTTATATCAGACAAACTAGATTTTAAACCAAAGACTGTAGTAAGAGATGAAGAAGGGCACTATATCATAATAAAGGTGTTTATGCAACAAGAAGCTCTAACAATTATAAATATTTAAGCCCCTAACTTGAGAGCAGCCAAATATATAAATCGATAAATAACAAATTTAAAGAAACTCACTGATAATAATACAATAATAGTAGGGGATGTAACACTCCACTTACAGTAATGGACAGATAATCTAAGCAGATCAACAAGGAAACGGGCTTTGAATGATACACAGGAGCAGATAGACAACAGACATATTAAGAATGTTTCATCCTAAAGCAGCAGAATACACATTCTTTTTGAGTGCACATGGAACATTTTCCAAAATAGATCACATACTGGGTCACAAATCAGGCCCCAGTCAGTGCAAAAATAGTGAGATCATACCAAGCATCTTTTCGGAACATAGAACGCTATGAAACTTAAAGTCAAACACAAGAAAAAATGTGAAAAGACCACAAATATATGGAGGTTAAGAAATGTTCTAATAAAGAATGAATGGGGGGGCACCTGGATGGCTCAGTCGTTAAGTGTCTGCCTTTGGCTCAGGTCATGATCCCAGGGTTCTGGGATCGAGTCCCACATCAGGCTCCCTGCTCGGCGGGAAGCCCGCTTCTCCCTCTCCCACTCCCCCTGCTTGTGTTCCTGCTCTCGCAATCTCTCTGTCAAATAAATAAAATCTTAAAAAAAAAAAAAAGAATGAATGGGTTAACCAGGAAATTAAAGAAGAAATTAAAAAATACATGGAAGCAAATGAAAATGAAAATATGACAACACAAAACCTTTGGGACACAGCAAAGGAGGTCATTTGAGGAAAGTATATAGCAACACAGGCATTCCTCAAGAAGCAAGAAAAATCTCAAATACACAACCTAACCCTACACCTAAAGGAGCTGGAGAAAGAACAGCAAATAAAGCCTAAACCCAGTAGAAGAAGGGAAATAATTAAGATTAGTGTAAAAATAAATGATATAAATTAAAAAAAGACATGTATCATATGATCTCACTGATATGAGGAATTCTTAATCGCAGGAAACAAACTGAGTGTTGTTGGAGTGGGGGGTGGGGTGGGA
>NC_138376.1:36618511-36624604 GCF_054177405.1 Leptonychotes weddellii | reverse complement strand
GATGGACTCTGAAAAACAAACAGGGTTCTGGAGGGGAGGGGGGTGGGAGGATGGGTTAGCCTGGTGGTGGGTATTGAGGAGGGCACATTCTGCATGGAGCACTGGGTGTTATGCACAAACAATGAATCATGGAACACTTCATCTAAAACTAATGATGTAATGTATGGGGATTAACATAAGAATAAAAAAAATAAAAAAATAAAAAAAAGATAATCCTGCATCACTCTTAATGTGTGATTAAGCTCTTTTTCCTTTTTTAATTCCAGTTTAGTTAGCATACAGTGTTTGTTTAGTTTTAAGTGTACAATATAGTGATTCAACAATTCTATACATTACTCATTGCTCATCAAGATAAGTATACTCTTAATCCCCTTTACCTATTTCACCCAACCCCCAACCACTTCCCCTCTGTATATAAGAGTCTGCATCTGGGTGCCTGGGTGGCTCAGTTGGTTGGGCGACTGCCTTTGGCTTGGGTCATGATCCTGGAGTCCCAGGATCGGGTCCCGTGTTGGGCTCCCTGCTCAGCAGGGAGTCTGCTTCTCCCTCTGACCCTCCCCCCTCTCATGCTCTCTCTCTCTCATTCTCTCTCAAATGAATAAATAATTTTTTAAAAAAGAGTCTGCTTTTTAGATTGTCTTTTTCCTTTGTTCCTTTGTTTTGTTTCTTAAATTCTATATATGAGTGAAATCATGATATAATTCCATTCTTTTTATTGCTGTTAGAATTATTATCTCATTTTCTTTCCGCTTTACTAAATAATTCTTTCATTTTTATGGAAGGAAAGTTTTGTGGTTGAAAGTTTAAAAAATATTACATTTCACAAATATGAAATAGTGATACATATATTCATGTACTTTCAAGCAAGAGATAGATTTGGGTTACCTCAAACTTTTTGACATATCATGCAGGGCTTATCTTGATCTGGCCTCTCTTTACCTCATCATTCACCAACTTTCCTGTCCTACAAACATCCCTCCCAACCTTATCCTTTCTACCCCAGGTCTTTGCTCAGACCTGTTTCATGGGCATGTGATCTGTTTTGTACAGGACCCCATGTTCACAAGGGCCCCCTACTAGTTACATCTATTATCAGAAAGACAAGAGACAATGAGTGTTTATGAGGAAATGGTAGAATGCAAACTGATGCAGCCACTGTGGAAATTATTTGAGGAACCTCCATATAATTAGAAAAATACCAGTGTCTGGGCCTCAATCCCCAAATAATTAAAAATAGAACTATCATATGATCCAGCAGTCCCACTTCTGGGCATATATCCAAAGGAAACAAAATCATTTTATCTGTCAATTACACTTTAATAAAGCTGTCATGATCTTGAAATTCTTAGTAATTTAACAAAGGACCCCACATTTTTCATTTTGAGTCCCGCATACTATGTAACCAGTCCTGTCTCTGGGTTTCTGGAATACTTCTGAATTTTATTGAATATACCTTGTTATTTCTCTGTTTCCTGTCCTTGCATTCTCTGTGAGTTACTCTCTCTGAGCCCTGTGATAATCATAGTTGTCTCCTGCTTTAAGACTCAGAGAATGTATTACCTCTTATAGAAGGTCTTCCCACACTGTTAAAATATGATTTGGAGGCCACTGTCCTCTTCTAATAATACCTAAATTTAGTCTTCACAGACAATTACAAATCCTCATTACTTATCTGTCTTCTTCCTCTTAGACTATATTTTCTTGATGGCATGGATCTAGAATGTATGCATATTTACATTCTTACCATATGGAGAATTACCTGGCATAAAGGAGAAAATCAATAAACACTGATTGAATACTACTGAATTAAATTGAATTCCCTTGGTAAACCATGGACATAGGAGGTTAATGTGATTGTGCAACCTATTATATTCCTGATTCCTGCCAATTGATTTTGCCACATGACTGCAACAGAAAATTCTTAGAGAACGAAGACTGACTCATTACAAAGTCAGTTAAGAGCAATAAGAAAATTATTTGCTAGAACACGTAACAGATGATCAAAAGAAAAACAAAAAGCATTCCACAGAGAAATATATTGCTGACTAGGAATTTAGCCAATGCTAAGAAAAATGAGTCCTTTTTCTTTCAGTGTGTGTGGGGCAATAGAATATAACCTCCAGGCAAAGATTTCCCAGGGCAGGAAGAAAAATGAGAAGAAATCATGAATATGATAGAACACATAATTAAAATATTAGAATGTTTGCAATTTGGCAAGAATTCAAGGTCTGACATGCTTCATCAGTTTTGGGGATTTGCCCCTTGACAAATACAGTTGGAAATTCTCTGAAATCACAAAGGCCTGAGAAGTTAGGGTAAGACACACTAAAGGGAAACTGAACAAATAGTTGGGATTTGCCCTTTTATTTGTTTTCCCTCTAGTGCTGGGAACAGAATATGGGGGTAAATTTACAAAAGGAAACTAATTATAGCTACTGTGTACTATGACCACTTTTTATTTTGAAGACAAAGCATGTAGATTTATATTATATAGCTTAGTGCAATGGAAAAAAAATATCAAAAAGACCCTAAGTCTAGGGCAACAAGCTCTAGACCTGGCTTTCCAGCAACTACCTCCATACTATTTGGAAATACTTTCAACTCTCTGTGTTCTGACTTCCTTATTTGAAAGAAAAAAATGATAGTTCATGTGAACTATCCAATTTTGTACAAGCAGAAAGGGTTATACACAATAAAGAAGTTTTCCAAAAGGGTCATATTTTGTTGAATTGGTACAGAAGCAGTGGGGCCAAAATCTATCCAAGAAACATGCATGTAAGAAACATACCTTGATTTCTTATTTTATATCTAACCTTATAGTATACTGATAAAATCTAGTTTTAAATGCATGCCTACAATCATTGGATAAGAACTGGTTTTAAGCCCTCAGCTAAATAATCAGTCTCTTCTACCCTATCCTTAGGTTGTATGAGAACTCTAACATCAGCTTTAATTTTTTTTAAATGATTAATCTACATTAACTGCAGTGCTTCCATGGTGTGTTCCTGGGCCCATCTGCATCAAAAATTTCTGATTCATTGTTAAAATGCAGCCCTCTAGATCCCAACCCACACTTAACTGAGTAAATCTCTGAGTGCAGGTCCAAGAATCACTATATTTTAGCTAAGTTCTATGGATTTGTTTCCATGCTAAAATTTTGGTTCTGCATGTACATGTATTATTTTTTATCATACGAAATCATTGTTTTTGAAGTCCACTCAACTTGAGAAAGCTTCAATAGATATTTAGGAAGAAGATAATAATTTACTCTAGAACAGAATATGGAAGATTGTAGTCTCATGTCTCAAAAGTCATACCAAGGGCTTTCCTTAAAAACTTGAACTTAAGTTTGGTTGGAAGAGTGTCTGAGAAGGTTGTGAGACACTTGCTCAATTTCATGTCTGTGGCTAATGCTCCCAATCTGGTGTAACTCCAATAAAAAATAAAAAGAGACAATGGCTGAAAAATATTTTTAAGATAAAATATTATAGGCAGAATTCATTAATTCATATTTTCAAATCTTTCAAAAAATTTTTTTCATGGCCATAAACTGCACTGAAAAACTCACTCATGATAGTGACGATCAATAATAAAAACTGATTTGAAGTTTGTTGCTATGTCAAGGCCATGGCTGTGAGTGAAGATTCATAGCTTCTGGCCCCAGGTGTCTCACTTAACCCTCCTGGATCTCAAGTTTCCTGCATTGTAAAATGAATATCCTGAGCTCAATGATCTCAGTTTAATTACAATATTTTTGCTTTTACTCTTTATCTTCCTCATCCAGTTTCTCCTTAAACAATCATTTGAGAAATATTAGATGAGTCAGAGGAAGGTAAGCAACCATGAAAACACAAACACATTAATAAAGTACAAATTGGATGCAGACTTTACATCCTTTCAAAGTTGCCTTTTCAGAAGTACAAAATAGCTATTGATTACAGAAGCAAAATGAGTAAATTTACATGGAAGAAGCCTGGCAGGCATCTCCTTAATGAAGTAATCAAAGTGAACATCAGCAATAATGGGACATACTGAAATGTGTGTGGCTGAAAGAGGCAAGGAAGGGAGCACAGCATCAATCCTCTAACAGACCTGCCAAAGAAGTATATTTTAAATCTAATAATGAGGAAACATCAGACAAACAAAATCAAGGGGCATTCTACAAAATTGTTGGCCTGTAATTTTCAAAAGTATCAAGATCAATAAGGGCACAGAAAGATTGGAGCATTGCTTCAGACTAAAAAACACTAAATGCAAAGTGCGATCATAATCTCATCTTTTCCATAAAAGATATGATTGAGACAGTGCATGAAACTTCAGTGGATCTGAAAATTAGGTGGTAGTAATTCATTATATATTTCCAAAAAACCCAGCTGACACCAAGCGAAACAAAGTCAAATCCCTCTCCAAATAAATATTAAAATCTAATTCATTCATAAAAGTATTTTCTGACTATGCATGTTTCTTAAAAAAAACTATTCGATTAATATAATTTATTTTACCCTTACTTAATCCTGAATTATATCAATGTTACCATGTCTTGGCACAGTGTCTGGAGCATTGGTTGGGTATAACTATTTTTGTATTGGTAAATGTAAAAAGATGTTAAAAGGGACTTTGGCTGAGTTAGAATAACAACTGAGGACAATCAATGTTAGGTAATCACCTATCCTAAAGACCATCCATGCAGGACTTATTAACAGGTGACCTCAAACCATTTCATAGTACTGTAGTCAATGCACCCAATGTAGTCAGTGTAGGAAATGTGAAGGCCTTGAAGAAACATTTAGTGAGAAGAAAATTCCTACAAAAATTGTTCTGAGTGTTGGTTCATGTAGGGAGCTTCAGTGAAAAGGATAAGCTTTAAACTGAAGAAAGGGTAAAATTTTATTTATTTGGGCTTAGATTGTTAATAACTTAAAATGGCACCATATTTAAATAATAATGGTGGGAAAACCTATGATTCCCACTTGAGATAGCCAGAGGCAATGAAGTCAGATCTTTTCATAATTGAAAAACTGTAATGTAAGGGGAGATAAAATTTAATTCCTACTTTCATCTCATTCAATCAACCTAGAATAATGAACTGGTTACACTAACTAATCAGTTAAAGCACCTGCTATTTGTATGACATTGTTGCATACCTCATATAGGACCTGATGCTGAGCCCAGAGAAATAATGCTAACATATCATTTTCTGATTTTAGAAGAACCTGCTGTGTTTTACTATGACTCCTAAATCTGTTTGGCTAGTTTATACATACTTAAAATAAATGATTTCTTCAATATTTCTCCATGTTTATAGCTTTTTACTTCATGAAATATTATTTATAAGGACAGAGATATAAGGCAGAATGATGGCACATTTGAACCTTGAAGTTGTTGTAGGGACACAAATCACAACCTCATCTTAATGAAATAGAATTCAGAGACAGTGTTCTTTACCCAAAAGCAAAGTCTTCCTGAAGTCCACCATGCTGAGAAAATGTGTGCTTGAATAATTTTAACCTTTATGAGAAAAAAACTGGAGAACCGTGTTTATGGGTAAACCTAGGAAAGCCTTTGTGTCATTCACATGCATGAAGATAAAAATAAAGAGACTATCAATCATAATTAAAATCTTACATTAATACTAATAATTACAATTAACTTTCAGTAAATACAATTAATTTCCTTGGTTCCTAGGAAAATCTCAGGCTTTTGTTTAGGCATTTCTTTTTTTAAAGATTTTTTTTTTTACTCTTCTCTCTTTTTTATTGTTATGTTAATCCCCATACATTACATCATTAGTTTTTGATGTAGTGTTCCATGATTCATTGTTTGTGCATAACACCCAGTGCTCCATGCAGAACGTGCCTTCCTCAACACCCATCACCAGGCTAACCCAACCTCCCACCCCCCTCCCCTCTAGAACCCTCAGTTTGTTTTTCAGAGTCCATTGTCTCTCATGGTTCATCTACCCCTCCAATTTCCCCCCTTCATTCTTCCCCTCCTGCTACTTTTTTTTTTTCCTTAACATGTATTGCATTATTTGTTTCAGAGGTACAGATCTGAGATTCAACAGTCTTGCACAATTCACAGAGCTTACCAGAG
>NC_138376.1:36593113-36618411 GCF_054177405.1 Leptonychotes weddellii | reverse complement strand
CCCAGGCGCCCTTGCTTAGGCATTTTTAATGAAAATGTCTTTTTGAAAAAGTTTTTAAAGATTTATTTATTTATTTGAGAGAGAGAGAGCAGAGGGAGGGGCAAAGGGAGGAGACAGAAGGAGGGGGAGAGAAATCTTCAAGCAGACTCTCTGTTGAGCACAGAGCCTGACCTGGGGCTCGATCCCAGGACCCTGAGATCATGACCTGAGCCGAAATTAAGAGTTGGACACTTAACTGACTGAGCCACCCAGGTGCCCCACCTTTGAAAAATTTTTGATGCCACCTTAAGGTTCCCATTGTGACCTCAGAGATGTAAGCAATCTATGCACTTAACTAGATAAAACACTAGATCAAGTTGATTTTTCCTACTGAGTTTGTTATAGTTGTGTTTCTCAAAACATTTCTGATATTATAAATTGCAGAGCCTGTACTTCAACTGTAAGAACTTCTGTCCAGCAATCATGAGGATATAGCAGATCATTTTCATCTGATATCAATAGTCGCTCAATACCTACTGGCAACAAATGCTGGTTTTGAAATTGTAGGAGAATAAAAAATAATTTTTCCTCTACCCTTTTAGATTCTTGGTTGAGATGCCCCTATAATAAAAGACAGATTAAGAGGGGAAAAATATACAGAAATTTAATAACATGCATACCTCCTGTATATATATAAGTGATAGATACTCAGGAAAACTGAGTATCTAAAAGCAAAGGCAAAAAAGCAAAACAAACAAGTTGGACTAAATCAAACTAAAAAGCTGCAGAGCAAGGAAAACCAACAACAAAATGAAAAGGCATTCTACTGAATGAAAGAAAATATTTATAAATCATATATCTGATAAGGGGTAAATATTCAGAATATATAAAGAACACATACAACTCAATAGCAAAAAAAAAAGAAAAGAAAGGAAAAAAAAGAAAAAATCCAATTACAAAATGGGCAGAGGATCTGTATAGACATTTTTCCAAAGAAGACATACAGATGACGAGCAGACACATAAAAAATACTCATCATCACTAATCATCAGAGAAATGCAAATCAAAACCACAGTGAGAGCCATCCTCTACATCTGTTAGAATGGCTACTATAAAAAAGACAAGAAGGGGCACCTGGGTGGCTCAGTTGGTTAAGCATCCCACTTTTGATTTTGGCTCAGGTCATGATCCAGGGTCCTGGGATCAAGCCCCACATCAGGCTCCATGCTGGGTGTGAAGCCTGCTTGGGATTCTCTCTCTCCCTCTGCTTCTCCCCCCTCTTAAAAAAAAAAAAGACAAGGAATAACTAGTATTTGTGAGGATGTGGAGAAAAGGGAATCTTTTGATGCAATTGTAAATTGGTGCACCCACTGTAGAAACCAGCATGGAGAATCCTTAAAAATTTAAAAATAAAACTAGGATATGTTCAAGCAATTCCACTTCTGGGTATTTATGCAAAGGATATGAAAACTATTTTAAAACCCCTATGTTCATTGCAGCATCATTTACAATAGCTAAGATATGGAAACAACCAAAGTGTGCATTGATGGATAAATGAATAAAGAAGATAGGATATATATCTACAATGGACACTACTCAGCCATAAAAATTAATGAAATCTTGACATTCACAACAATATGTATAGATCTTGAAAGTATTATGCTAAGTGAAATAGACAGAGAAAGATAAATACCATATGATTTTATTTATATGTTGAAGCTAAAAAAAAAAAAAAAAAGAACAAAACAAAACTTATAGATACAGGAAACAGAACTGTGGTGGCCAGATGAGAGGGATGGTTAGGAAATAGGCAAAATGGGTGAGGGGGGTCAAAGGTACAAATTTCTGATTATAAAATAAATAAGTCATAGGGATGTAATTAATGTATGCCATGGTTACTATAATAATATTGTAGTGTATTATTTGAAAGTTGCCAAAAAAGTAAATCTTAAAAAGTTCTCATCACAAGAAAAAACTGTAACTTTGTATGGTGACTAATGGTAACTAGACTTATCGTGGTGACCATTTTGTACCATATACAAATATCAATCATTATTTTGTACACCATAAACTAATATAATGTTATATGTCAACTATGCATCAAAAACAAAACAAAACAAAAAATACTGAGTAACTCTCTGAAATGGCCTAAGCCACCAGCTTAGATACCATCTTCAGCTAAGGCAAAAGAAAGATATTGGAGAAAGGATGCAGTTATGGAAGGTTACTAGGAAAAGCACAGTGAATAACGGTATGGTTATTATGCAGATTTAAGTCCTGCCTTCTCCACTGATAAGAGTTTCTAGAGATTTGGTCATCCTCCTCATCTTGGTACTGAGAGGGAGACACTCTTACAAATGGAGATTTTTCCTTATAAATGTAAATGTCTTTTACAAATGGGTAATTTTTACTAGGTTTTCAGAACTTTTCCTATATCTGCTATCTCTTTAAAATAATTCTTATGCCAAAGAGTTATATTTTGGGGTGACAAATTCTGTACCCCTTCACAATTATAAAGCTAGCTTTTTTTTTTTTACAGTTTCCTTTTATCTCAAAATGACACACTGGGAAAATCTGACTCCTAATCTCTCATCTTCTTTACTTCTACTTTTAAGTCCACAACACTCAATTCCACCTTTTTTATAACTATGTCTAACAAGAGGGATTCAAGATTGTTATAGGCCTAAATCAAAATATCAATCTTGAGGAATAAGCATATAAAAAAATGAATTCTTGTATCCCACATTAGAGAAGGACTTATTTTATTTCTGAAGAATCCTATCACCAAACAAAACTCCTAACCTAAATACTTCTTCTATGAAGTTTCAAGCATGAATGTCCTAAGGTGCACTGAATAACAAATGGTGCATTACATATTCTTCCAGAGGGGAAGAATTTAAATTCTTTTTCAGTAAACCTACAGTGCATATTTTTACATGGACTAATATTAATTCAGGTTGTTTCTCTCCTGCAGGTTGGAGAAAGAGATTAAATATAATTTTAACAGCATACTTATAGCTGAATACACCTACTTGTGAAATACTGGAGATAAGAACTGCTCTTTGCCTATAAAATACATTTTTTAAAGAAGATAAATAAATATTAATAGAAAATACATTCTAATAGCAGTAGCCATTTGTTACAAACTCTGGATTTTTCCAAAATTATGATCAAATTTTTTTAATATTTTATTTATTTATTTATTATTTATTTAAGAGAGAGAGAAAGAGCAAGATAGAGAATGAGCAGGGGGAGAGGGAGAAGCAGGTTCCCTGCTGAGTAGGGAGTCCTATGTGGGGCTTGATCCCAGGGTCCTGAAATCATGACCTGAGCCAAAGGCAGATGCTTAACTGACTGAGCCACCCAGGTGCCCCAATGATGATCAAATTTTTGTCAAAACCACTTTTGAATGTTAAACCTAAATTAAGGCACACCGTTTAGTCAGGTTAATATATTTGTGATGTCATTTAACCAAAATGTATAAGTTAAGTTTATATGCTTTTTAAGATCAATTTCTCATATATTTGCTTAGAGGCATATTTAAAAGAACACTCTAACTCAAGTCTTATTTTAAAAATTCTTAAATCTATCTTTTGTTCATTTATTGAAAGCTTTGTAACTCAGTTCATTTTAAATGAAACATGAAATATATGAGCCCAAATACTAAATGATGTTGCCTATCATTACTTTTTCTTTTATGCTGTTGATTATATGATTAATTTGTGTTAGGGAAGAAAAAAAATTCCTTCTACCTTTTTAGATTCTTTGGCTAGTCTAATGATTAAATTAGCATAAGACAGATTAACAAGAGAAAAATCAATTTAATTACACATATATAGGAGCCCCATAAGAATATGAGACCCAAAAACAAGCTGGGCAAATGAGACTTATATGCCATCCTGAGCTAAGGAATGGAATAAGAGCCTGGGACTTCAAAAGGGAGGTGATTCACAGGATGATCAGAAAAGCAGATGTTTGGTAATTAGATGTTTGTCAGGTCACTCAGATAAAAATATTATCTCTTGGTAGTAGCTCTCTTTCTGGGCTAAGTCCCCTATCTAAATTATTTTCTGTAGTTTAAAAGAAAGGTAAATTTTTTCTTAGGTCTGCAGGTCTTGACTGTCTTTAACTAGAGTACACATGTCAAAAATCTGTTCCGAATTACTTCATTTTCAATCTTCTAATTGTTATCACCAATTCCTATCATGATAATAATGACCAGATTTTTTTTTTTTTTAGTCTTACCATGTACTAGGCATTTCTCTAAGTGTTTTACATGTACCAATATATTCATTCTGCAGAGAAACCTTAAGAGGTTGTTATTCAGACTATCCGTAAGGAGAAAACTGAGGCTCAAAGATATTAATAAATGCCCCAAATCTTACACAGCTACTAAGTTAAAGAGCAAGGCAGCCTTGTTTCAGATGGGTTTTTATCACAATCATATTGCTGATAATACCTAATCATACCTAAAATCATTGTCTGACTCTTATATAATATAAGCATCCTGAAAATCAAGGAAATTTATTTGAGCCTGGTGGCATTTTAAATTCTTTTTTTAAAATGTATTCCTACTGAAAATAGAACAATTTTCTATGGTTTAATAAGAGTCTTCTCTTTCCAAAATTATAATGGCCTAGAAATTGCAAAATTCTCCTGCTATGGAACATCTAACAAAATAATTCAAAATAGTCTTTCAAACTACAAGATGAGCTTGCAGAAAATCAAGGAAATAACTCAAGTTAGGTGCAATCAGGAAGTGAGGACCACAGATTTAAGCCAGCACTGGAACTGAAAGTTAATGTGGGAGTATATGTAGATTTCACATTACCTACAGCTTCAAAAGCAAGGAGTTGAACAAATCCCATACAATAATAGCTATAGCAGAAAAAGACACTCCATAGAGACAAACAGTAACATTAATGAAGTACCATGTTTAACTTGGCCTTAGCACTAAGTGGAGTCTTTGTGTAAATAAAACCTTCATTGAGACAATGTGGTCAAGGCTGGCCTTCAAATATTTTGCAGTCTAAACCTACTATATTTATTCAGCTCAAAATACATAAGCCAAGAATTGCAATTTATATTGGACCTATATCTTTTTTACCCAGGTACTTTGAAGAAGCAATCCAAAAATCTATGGAAAAATACATACCCAACACACAATGTCAACAAATACAGGCTCTCAATAAAAAATATGCCAGACACAAAGGAAAACAAACTACCATGAATGAGAAGAAACAGAAATAACATTACCAGACTTACAAAAGTTCAGATATTGAAAATGTTCAAAAAAGAACACTAAAGAGACGTGCTTAGCAAATTTAGGAAAATAAGACAGAGTTCAAAATATATTAGGATAAAAAGATTATCAGAAAGTAGAAAAGGAAATTAGATATACTTAATAAAGAATAGGGAAAAGTTATTTTAAAAATCAATATAATTAAAATTAACAATTTAATGAGGTATTAAGTAGCAGTTTAACAGAGCTAAAGAGAATCAGTGAATGGGAGAGAGATCAGAAGAAAGTACACAAAATGCAGCACAGACATAAAGAAATAAAACATATGAAGGAAAATGTTAGAGACATGGAGAATAAAGTGAGAAGATCCAAAATAATTTTTAAATAGATACCAGGAAGAAATAATAAAACAATTACATAGAATAGTTAAAGAGATAACACCTGGTAACTTCCTAGTATTAAGTGATGAATAATAACAGTTGGAAGGCAAAGAATTCCAAACAACATAAATTAAAATAATTCTCATCTAAACAAATCATGGTGAAATTGCAAAGTACAAAAGATCTTAGCAGCTGCAAAAAAAATAATAATAACAAAAGCATGATTAGAATGAAAAATTCTCAAGAGAAATAATGGCAACAAGTAAAAAGCAAAACATATATTCAAAATTCAGAGAGGAAATAAGTGTCCAATCATATTGGTCACTCAGAATATCTATTTTCAAGAATGAAAACAAAGGCATTTTCAAACAAAACTTTAATTCAAGAACTTCTAAACGACCTAACAGAAGAAGAAGAAAAAAAATATATTCCAGAAAGAATATCTGAAATGCAAGTGAGACTGGTGAGCAAAAAGAATAATCATGCATGTACATCTAAAGATAAATTAGTAGTGTAAAATATAATAATAATTGGTTTTGGCTTATAACAAAGCTGAGTTAAAATAGCAGACAATAGTTGCCTGTAGTGCCCCAAGTACCCAGGCTCCTGAATGTCATTCCCTCTATTACCTAAAACATTTCCTTCCTCCTCCCTCAGTGATTCTAGCTCTAGTTTTCTGCCTGCCCATGTGTTTATTTCAGCCTCAGAAAGGAAAGGGAATACTGAGAGTTAAAGTCATCCTATCTCTTTATATTACTCCAGTGGTTAACAAAGAGATTAACTTTATTAAATACTCATTTGAATGTTGATAGTAACTACATTCTTTTGAATAGAAATCCTCATATAGAGTGGAGAGAAAAATGCAATAATAACCTCAAGTAATTTAGAAAAAAATGTCATGCAATCAAAAAAAAAAAAGGAATCATTCTGAGGGGAGAGAGGAATAAATCATGACAAATAGTACACAATGAAAATATAAAATTTAAATAAATGTGTATCATTTCAATAAATGTACCAGATAATACAAAATAACTATGCCTTTAACAAGACCTTTTCTCCTCCTTCAGTCTCTTGTCTGCTCTCTATCTCTCTTTCTTTTACACACACACACACACACACACATTATGGCTAATGATGTAAGGAGAGCTTTGTAAGAGCCCTTGAAGGAAGAAGATGGACTTTTTCATTCATTTCTTCTTCTCCCTGGCTGAAATGAGAATAGGATAGCCAGAGCTGAAGTAGCTAGCTCTTTTGAGCTATGAGATGGAAACAATATGTTGAGGCTGACTGAGCAACAAGATAGAAGGCAAATGGTTTCCTCACATGGGGCCCCATACCAGCTCTGAGTTGCCTCCCTTCAGATTTTGTTTTTACAGTTGTGACCTATCTTTGGGAATGAGGCCTGCATTGTCCTGGGAAGTGAACTCAAGGCCATTTGGACAACGAATACCACAGTCCCAAAGACCTAGAACATAGTCTAGAAAGGGGGAGGGTCCTAGATAGACACATCCCCTTGACTAGAAGAAAAATACTGCTAAAGGAAAGCCAGAGGTGACCAACTAAGAATGAAATCTCAAGGCAAAAACTATGGTACTTGGGCCTAAAGGGGGCAGAAAGCCCCATATAGTTGTGATGAGCTATAAATAAAATAATGTAGGGAAAAGTATGTAACTCAATACCCAGTATAGAGGAAACACTCCAGGCTGATAACAATTGGGTGCCAGACATTGTACTGAGTACAGAGCCAAGACTGACCCTGAAAGTGACTCCTGACATTCCCATTACCTAAGTTCTTTCTCCTCCTCTTCTAGTGCTTCCTGCTCTAGTTTGTCTCCTGTCAACACTTTTTGTTGTTTGAGCCTAGGTTCTTACCAGCCTCTGGTAAGAACACAGCCTCTCATAAGACAACTTGATAATGGAACTGTGGGAAATGTTCACCTGTGAGAAACATTTATCCTACTCTAAACTGAAGCTACTCTAAGCGAGGCCTCATGTGGCAGAGTACCACAGCTCTTCAAAACAAAAGATGCACATAAATTCTCAATTAAGCCCTAGACTTCCAGGAATGATTAACTGCAGTAAAATATGAGGACCAACAATGGGAAAAATGTATAAGCCTTGGTCCTACAAATTCAATCAGAGACAAATCTTCAGGCTAAACTCTTAGATCAAACTGAAGTTTTTTTGAATTTGTAGTTTATGAAGGATGGTTCTTGCCAGTCACCTTTAACTCCAGTCAGCCAGCTAGTTAAATTTCCAGTTCCCAAAATGTTTCCAATAAACTGAATCCAAAATAATAAGACATTTTTATATTTCCTCAGCAATTTACAGAAAAACATATTTATAACAATTTCTCATGGCTAACAATGGCTTTATAAGTTCTAACTAATATCTTTGGGTGACAATAACCCACTGGAATTATTTTATCACTTGTAGTGTTTTTGCAAGGATTTATAGATGCTATAAAAGAATTGTCTTTATAGAATTTTCCACCAACAAATACTTCTGTATCTTTTTGCAGGAGGAATATTATAGAAAGGAACTAATTTCATCCAACTTTTGAGAAATAACCAATTCTTATCTGTATAATCTTTAAAATTAGCATAATATTAGCTAAAATTGGAAGAAATACTCAGGGACTCATATTCATGATGAAATTTGATATCAACAAAGAGCATGATTTCTTCTTTTGGGAGGCTGATTGGACTCACTGGAAATGTCATAAGTCCCCCATAGATAGAGCACCAGAGTGTGAATTCTTGCATTATTTGGCATGTGGGAATCCCTCACTAGAGTAACAACAGACGATTGAAGCTATAGTCCCTCAAAAGGAATTTACCAGACCTGCTGTCTTCCAGTTTCTTGGAGTGTTAGAACTGGAGACCACCTTCAGGATTTCTCAATTTCAGTGGCATATTAGAACAATCTGAAGAGCTTTTTAAACTTACAGATGCCTAGGAGCATCTTAGACCAGTTAAATTTAAATATCTGAGGATAATCACTAAACCTCGCTAAATGCTTAAAGTCCTCCAGGTGATTCTAATGTGCAGCCAGGCTAATATTCAATTGTCTTTTAGCCAAACTCCTCAATTAACACAAGAAGAGATCTAGTAATTCCAGGGGTCAGTTGGTGGTAACAGGTTTATTCTATTTCTCTTGACATTTCCCTAATGGTTGTGCATATAGAAATTAAAAACTCCTCATCAGCTCAATACATCTGTATCCTGAAGGGGCAACTTTTAGAAGCTTCTCAGATCCCACTACATAAAGGACTTTGTATTTTAACCCAGCATGAAGTCAGACTTGGGAGAATCACATTTCAAGTCAGAATGTATACATGTAGAACAATAGGAGATCCATTCACTAAAAAGAAAGTTATTCTAGGGAGCCTCTAATCTCCCTTTTCAGTATACCAATCTTTGTTCAATTTTCATCTTAAGATTCAGCTTCTTTCACAGTGGGCTGATGGAAAACACAACTCAGCAATGAGAGAAACTCCAATTTCCCTATTATTCGTGGAAGGATAGATTCAGCCCTTGCTCATCTTATAAATTAACATATATGTATTGTATGCATCCAGTGGACAAATCACAATATCGTTGGATATAATCTCTACACTAAAAGAACATATAATATCACTGAGTATATGAAACAAATGAAAGAAAGTTAACTGGATTGCTTTGAACTCATTCTATGTGCTCAGAGTAGTTTATGGTGATTGAGTTGTTGATTCATTATAACTCTTGTTTTTACAATGGTCCAAATTTAATAATTCAGGTAATTTAATAAATATAAACTAGGTTATAACATTAGACTTTTCACTCCCCTACCCAACAGGTTTTATTTTTCTATCTCCTCTTGATTACTAGCCTGCCTTCTGGATTGTTCTATCTGACATGAGAGAATGTGATATTAAAGCAATCTTCTGCATTCTACTCTATCATCTCTTCTCCTATTAGTTTACCATAATCTCAAATTGTGGAAATGAAGAAAAACTTGGATTACATGGATCGAGCCTGCTCTCCTCTCTGACAAGAAGCTTCCCCAAAAGGAGAGGAGCCTCTTTATTCACTCTACAGTTCTATCAAAGAGACCTATCTTTGATGAAACATGGCCAGTAGTCCAAATCACCTTCCTACTCTTTTCGGTGGGAAATATACATCTGTCAAGTAGAGTTCCCATAAGAACATTAATGCTGCTCCAGGAAGTGTCTGTATCATCATAACCATTCTACAAATGAATGTTTCATAGAGAGGTTTTGACATGGTGATTCTGTAACAGTTCTGCTAACGTCTGCAGAGAAATTATCATAGTGACTGTTGGAAAATGTCTCAGCTCATCTTAAAGCCTAGGTTTTCTGACATAGTGAAGACAAGAGGGACAAGAGGGATCTGAGAAACCGATCCTGGAAAACTGAACTTTGATTCACCCTTGTGGTTATTACTCAAGAATGTGACAGAGTCTCACTTACAGCCATGTTCAGACAAGTGATTTACATTTGTTGTCTCTGTTGATGACTTTCTATCAATTGTTACCACCCTTTTAAAAATTGTGAAACACATAAACAAATTGCAGAGGAGTTCATTGACTTCAGAAATTAATTTCTTTAAGGGGCGCCTGGGTGGCTCAGTCGTTAGGCGTCTGCCTTCGGCTCAGGTCGTGATCCCAGGACCCTGGGATCGAGCCCCACATCGGGCTCCCTGCTCCACGGGGAAGCCTGCTTCTCCCTCTCCTACTCCCCCTGCTTGTGTTCCCTCTCTCGCTATGTCTCTGTCAAATAAATAAATAAAATCTTAAAAAAAAAAAGAAATTAATTTCTTTTCCTGAAAACTAAATGAAACACTGTATATTCATTCCTTTGCTATTCAGCAATAATTTATTAAAGGCCCAGCATTGTAATATCAACATGAGGACTAAACTGTTGCATACCATTCTTGATTAAATGTTCTTCCTTAGGCACTTTTGTTTTCTTCCATTTTGTTACTTACTCAAAGTATATTTACCACAGGAAATACTCAAATTCAACTTGGAATTAATGGCAATCTGTCTTGGTCAACATTTCTAATTGTGAGTCTTAACATCACACATCACAGACATATTTTCTCACTAATTGAACTTGCTATTCATCCTTTCTTCATATCTTTGTCATTGTCATTGCTTTTTCATGTCCTTTTCTGTCCACTATCCTTATCCCTCAGTACCAAGTTTGATACCAACCTTCTCTACATAGTTTGACTACCCAAGCAATCCAAATTTCTTTATTGAATTTCTATAGCACATATTATCTATATTACTGTTTGGCATTGTTACAATCTAATTATGAAACATCTTACAGTGCAAAGCATTCTACCACGTGATGTTATTTTGTGACCTAGACTCTAAGTTCTGTAGAAGTGATGAGAAGAGAAAGATTAATAAAAGATGTTTATGTTCTATTTATTTTAAGCACAGATTACAGCAGATGTTTCTAGATGTAAAATCCAGTGCTTCTTTCAACTTGGAAGTTGTGCCAACTCCTGGATAAGGATATTTTTTGCCAAGAAGCAGAGAAGTGATGAGTTTCCGGTGAGTATTTCTAAGTCCCCTTTAGTGGAGGCAGAAATGAAAGGCAGCAGCTGTTTATCATGCTTTATTGAGACTGCAAATTTCATCATTTAAGCACTGAATTGATTAATTCAAAACACTGCATTGAGTATGTTTTCTGGAAATTGATGAATATGCAAATAGGATTTTGGAGGAAGTTTTACTTCTCAGAGTAATTGAAGAGGAATTTTACTGTCTACCAATATATAGCTATCTAAAAGGTCTTGTACAGATGCAGATGTTTAAGACATTACTGATGTCTGAGGTAACAGAGTTGTTGAGCTACCTCTCCTAAATCCTTGCTTTTCAAATTTAAATATGCATGCAAATCACTTGAAGATCTTGATAAAAACACAGATTCTGACTGAGAAGTCCTGGGATGGGGCTGGGATTCTGCATCCCCAATAAGCTTCCAGGTGATGCAGACCATACTTTGGGTAACAAGGCCCTAAACCACCTTTCTCCTACTGACATGAGGCATGTTCCTCCTCCATGTTTCACTAACCTGAGAGCAGCTAAGAACGTACTGCCACATGTTCAAGGTCAAGGAGGTGTGTTTCTATAGTACAAAATCATTTTCAATGCATTTCCTTGAGAAGTGGTGTTATAGGTTGTGGTTAAGTGTAGTTGAATCATTTAGCCCATTTTCTTTATTCTTAAACATTTATTGAGTGTTGTTTATGTGTAAGGCATAAAAACAAAGATAAATAGAATCAGGTTCATGGTTATGATGTTAGCTTGTTTCCCCTGCTCGATTTGAACTCAAGAATTCATAGCCTTGTAGAGGTGTATATACATCAAGATATCAATAATTTCTTGGAGTAATTTAAGGAGTAACATATTTCCTCTACATTATTTATGGAGTAATAAGAATTGAGTTGCTGATGCCAGGAACAAAACCTGCTCCTCCCCATCTAAGGGGGGAAAAAAGCCTGGAAAATAAAATTAAGGAATGTTGGTAAAAATTGCAATTGTAATGAAAAAAATTCATTATAAATGAATAATAATAATAATCAGAAAAATCCTGGGAACACTAGGCCCCCGGGTTTTTCCTTTTCCTTGCAAAATTTCAGTGTTGCTCATTCATGTACTCATTAATTCCCTAGTTCAACCAACATCTACTACATGCCAGATATTTTTCTGGGTCCTGGTAAGATTATGGTGAATGAAACAAGATTCCTGACTACATGGAACTTCTGGAACACAGAATGACAATATATAGTAAATGAATTAAGAAATAGACAAGAAAATATATGAGAAGGATGAATACTTCAAATAAGTAACACAGAGTTAAGTGATAATGGCTGGGAAGGAGATTGTGTCAGAGGACATCTGCCTGTCATTACCCACTGTCTCTGGTATAGACTTTCAATAGGGTACCTTACTTTATAACCAGGAATTCTCTGCTCATGGAGGATATTTCCCTAGAGTTTGAAGGATGATTTTTACACACCCCTTTTTGTTAAATAATCTTAATCCTAGTCTCCTGAACAATTAAACTTTTTTATAACCATTTCTTCCATGCCATCATTAAATAAACAGACTCATGGGGCGCCTGGGTGGCTCAGTCGTTAAGCGTCTGCCTTCAGCTCAGGTCATGATCCCAGGGTCCTGGGATCGAGTCCCGCATCGGGCTCCCTGCTCCTTGGGAGCCTGCTTCTCCCTCTGCCTCTCTCTCTCTCTCTGTCTCTCATGAATAAATAAAAAAAAAAAATAAAAAAAAATAAACAGACTCATGGCAACATCCCCTGATAGCCTAAAAAATAGTTATGCAGTTAATATTTTCTCCCTCCCCTAATATTTCACTATATCTATAATATAAGATGGTTGGTTTTGTATGATAAGGGAAATACAAAGTCTTATGGAAACATAAATGAGGCCAATACCAGAATTCCCTTTGGGAATCAAACAGGAATTGTGAGGACAGGACGTTGAACTTGGAACAGGACAAATGAACAGCTTTTCACAGGCAAGATGATGATAGAAGCATTTGGATGTCAGGGAGTTGTGGACAAAGACTTTGAAGGGAAGGGAAATTAGCATTTGGTGGATATTCTACTTTTTGATGATATTGTACCAGGTACTTATATATGCCTAATCCAGGAGCCTATCTTTCATATACAACAATGCTGTTCACTGAGAGAATGAGATCCAAGATTCAAACAACTTGGAACATATCATGCTGGTAAATGTCCAGATAATAGGAATACATTATGGAAGGTAAGAAGAATTACAACCATGAAGGCTGTTCCTTGGATCCTCAGAGATTTATGACCAGTACAAAGTGCTATCTATGCAAATGTGCTCAGTTTTACCAGATAGGCTCCTACCAAAGCCAATTTCAGACTTACTCTCATTCTGGTCCCTATTCTGTTTTGATATGTTATGCAGGTGGTTTTGTACCTAATCTTAGTAATTCAACTCACTTTGTTGTACACACACTATCTTTTAAATATCTGAATATTTCATTCCCAGCCTGCCCCATTGACATGCCTACCCATGTCTGCCCTTTGACCATTACAAGTGAATCACATTGCAGCAAAACTGGAGATACAATGGTAAGTTGGAGACTGGTTACATATGAACTGACATAGCTCTTAAGTAGATGGTTAGAGTGTTAAGTCTCTATATAGTTTCTTATTCTTTTGAGCATAATGATTCAGAAAAATCAAAAAGCATGTATATTGGAACTTTCCATTCAAAAAGGGTATTTGAATGTATTTCTAAAATTTGTTTTAAATTTGTGGATTCATTATAAAACAATGGATGGAATGCAGATGTCCACTCTATCAAGGGAGCCACTCACATACTTCAAATTCATACATAAATATTTAGAAAATGAATCTTTGTAATTAAATAAGATATTCTCATTGAAAGCATTCAGTAATTTGCTTTAGATTTTTTTATTATTATTCAACAGTAATGGTCCCTACCATAGGCCAAAAGCTGTTATTTTTTTTCCATTCAAGGTCTCCATTTATTTGATTACTATTTGTGTACGAATGGAAAAATACCCAAAACATAAATGATGAAAGTAATTCAGAGATGAAGCTCTTTTTCTGTTCAGAATGTCATTATTTTCTCAGTTTTAAAAGAATTCATATGTAAATGTGGTTTCTATTATCTAAAGTAAAGATGACTCTAGTGTGAACAATATTAACATTTAAGATAATAATACCTGCCCTACCCACCTCAAAGTTAGACTCAAATATATTCATCTCTTTGCCATTGAACAAATATGTACTGAGTTTTGATTATGTGCCAAGCACTGCAGTAGACTAATTTTCTCACAAGACTGTAAACTTGGATGGTTCCTTTGTGAAATAATTAAAATTCTATACAACTTGATTAGCCAGTATTCTTCCTAACTTGCAATGCAGCCATTCAAGGTAGGTATTATTCTAGTCTTGCCAACCAGGAAACAGAAACTCAGACAAGTTAGGATGCTTGCCCTCATCAATACAGATTGTCAATATCAGAAGTTCCTTTGGGTCGGTTTGAACTCAAGATTTTATCTTTCCAAGACTCTTGCTCTTTCTATTTCAGCACATGACCCCACACACTTTCATGTGTGTGACTATTTCCTGCATCAATAGTAGCAGCTTTGTGATTATAATCCTAACTACCCTCTGCACTGAATCTTGCAGTTTCAAACTTGGTCTTCATGAGAACACTGAAAAAGTTGGGAGAGTATAATTACACATCTGATATTAAGCCTCTTCATCATACTTACTTTCTTGAATTTTAATAACACTGCCTCTTTGAAGCCAAGAACCATCTCTTATTTATTTTTATATCCTTATACCTAGCATAATGCTGGATGCACAGCAGGTGCTCTGTAAGTTGATTTGAAATTAATGTTTCTGGAACTATTCCCTCATCTACATTCACAGTAATAATGCAAAGTTATAGTAAAAGTTTACATTATAATGCAGTATTTCTCTGTTTAATAAATTTGTATCTAGTTGAAAATAGATTCCCATCAAACTGATTAAAATAAAACTAAGAGCTTTGTGTTTGATGGAATGGGCCTTGGATATGATAATATATTGGCAGAGCCTTGAAAACTATAGAGTATTTGCAAATATAAAGTACTATTATTATTGCAGAAAGATCTAATATAATCCTGTCAAAGATCATTTCATTTTGTTTTCAGACATTGCATCATTATTGTCTGTCACATGTTTTCTGCACCCAGCTATTTTCTGTTGTACATTGAAGATAGCTTTTAAACTATTAACCTCAGAACAATCTGGTGTGATGGCAAATCTTTTATGAGGCAATTAAATTCAGGCAAATAAAAAGGCAGAAATGACAGTAACTAAATGAAGAAAACGCAAGATTAAATTATGCCATAAATTATAAACAGAAGGGTGTATTGGGTTTTTTTTGTTCCAAAGAAATGCCCTGTCTCATTACTAAATTCTAGCACACTACCACTCATGCTGACCCTACCATGCTTCTGAAAATTATCTCCTCTGTAGAATTCCATAATATTTTTTCTCAACAACCAACTATCTCAGGAACATAGAAGAATTATAGCTCCTTCATACAGTTAACATTTCATTTTTTTCTCATTAGTAAGATTAAGCCCACAGTATCAGTCTGGATTTTTAGTCACAAGCAAGAGAAACCAATTACAGCTGATTTAAGTAGAAGAAAAATTTGTTTAAAGGATTTTAGGTAGTTCATGAATCACCCAGAAGGATGGGCCACATCTGGGGATATTCAGACAGTAATAATGCTTAAAATTATGCTGTAGAACTTGCCTTGAGAAGAGGACGCTGTAGCTAAATGCCTCTACTTGCACAACTAAAGACAGCAGGTGGAACATAAGACACTGTTGCAAATACAGTGGTTGTCACCACCACTGGCTGCACAACTCACTATTCTCTGTTAGAATCATCTTTTTTGCATCGGTCTCCTTGAGAATACACTGCTGAGTAAAGCCTGATAGGTACATCTGATTGGCAGTCTTAAATCGTACATCCAAATTATGGCTGCAAAGAAAGGCAAGAAAGCAAGTGTCAGGCAGGAAAGCCAGCATCTATCTTGTATATGAGATAGCATCTCTGAATCTTACCGAGCCTCACTGGGGTTCAGATGCTGGGCTGTCACACAGAAAGACAAATATGCACTACAACTTTATGAACAGCTTCCTTTGCTACAAAGCAACTAAAAGAGATCTGAATTCACAAATAGGTAATCTTTATTAAGGAGATCATAACCTAAGATCCTAAACATTTACCACAACAAACATGAATCAAAGTGCAATACCTTTTATAGACTATTTTGTTATTGCATCAGAAATTTCCTTTTATTAAAACACTTTTTGTCAGAATGTTAACAACTGTTACATGTAAAAGGATTTATGGGTCAAAGTTATTTTAAAGCTATAGTGTGCAGAATTTTTCCATTGATTGACCTCAAATCCCCTTCCTCCTTTCTTCTCTCTCACTTTGTTTTCTTTCTTTCCTTCCATTTTTCCTTATTTCTTTCCACATTGTTTTCTTTCTTTCCTTCTTTCCTCTCTTCATATACTATCCCCCTGGACTAGTGATTTGCAGAGTACCTTTGATAAATATTGTTACTATTTTAGATAATTGCAAAGCAGCTGTTGCTTTCAGCAAGAATAAATGACCCTATATAAACAAATCTGTCTCAATACTGTCTGTTTTACAATCAACTTCTATTTTTAATTATGTTGTCAAGGAACCTATGGAGAGATAGGAGGTCAGTCTTCATTGCAATGTCCTTTTCAAAATTCTGTAAGTTTGATTCACATAAAGCCCCCATTTTTGTAGATCAAAAATTGTCAGTGATTAGTAAATATATATTCATCCTAATAGTATATCTGTCATGAACAAGAATAATTCATATTTCTGTAAAACTTCACACATTTCAAAGCACTAACATGACATTTGAGAACTACTCATTTAATTCTAAAGTATTCTACCATTTTGAAAGGAGCAGTCTGGAAGAGAGATAAAATTGATAAGGGTAAATGCACATGTTTAAAAACCTGGAAGACCAGCTCCACTGCTTAACCCTCTCAAATATTTTGGCAGAGGAAAGGTTCTAATTCTGCAAAAAAAAAATTTTGACCTGTCAAAATTTCTGCTTATCTGATACCTCTACCTACTCATTAGTTTATTCCCCAATAACTATTTTCCTATCTATTTTATGGCAGCTTGACTAAAAGTTGCTCAAAATCTACAAAAAAAGAGGATCATATTATAATTATTGCCACCCAGTAGTTTATCTGCTGTGAGAGAGGAATTTCTATTCTGAAATTCCTGTGAAAGAGAGAGAATGGTAATTCCTAGAGTAGTTCTCATTTATCATCTAAACCATTTGGGGATTTTTCTGGTTATTTTCATTTTTACTTATTCTTTAAAATTTCAGTAAATAGTGCCTTTCCCAGAGAGTCTTATTCAGTTGATCAGAGTAGCATTCTGTTTTGTTTTCTCTTAAAATTTGATGAGGGGATTTTAATATACCATCAGCATTGATAACTGTCTTGAAAATCTGGGACCCACTTCTTTCTCCCTTGGGCAAATCCCTCTCCATGGTCTATATCAAAGTGCCCATATAAACTTGAATTACTACTTACAGTTTAATACAAAATTACCATATAAATAGCACAAAAAATTTAAATGTAACTCTTGAGGATTATATTTTGGAAAGTGTAATACATATCAAATGATTGCTAAGGGCTCTTGTTAACAATTTATAAACATTTGAGTAAGTTATTAGGAACTATAGCACATACATCATTAACTATCTAATACTTGGAAATGTTAGGAATATTCAAAATTTATAGACAAATCAAGTAATTTGAAAGGAAAGAAAATAATGGAAAATATGAATTGGATATAGTTGAATATGGCTGTGATGCTACTATGAGAAAAAAAGCATAAAAGTAGATTTAATCTAAATAATTTTGAATATTATGGTTACATAAAGTCAACATATTAAGTACATAGTCATCACAAAAGAAGAGTCCTCTTAAAAAAAAAAAATTGTCTAATACAGAGAAAGTGCCCAAGATGGTGACCTAGAAAGACCCTGAACCTACCTCCTCCATGGACACACCAAATCTACACCCATTTATAGAGCATTTCCTCCTGAAGTTCTGAGGGCTGGCTGAACAGTTCCTGCACAACAAAATGCAGACCACATAGAAGAGAACAGCAAGAGCATTGGAAACATGGTAACAGAGGGAACCCCCACCCTCTGTGCTGTAAATTGCAGTGGGGAGGATAGTGCTGAGGGACCGTGAGCCGATTCATCTGCCCTGGGACACATAAAAAAAATATAGAGTTTAAAAGGGCAACTAGAATATAAAATAGCAGCTCTAGAACTCTGCCAAATGTCAGGGGAGCTTTTGGAACTCTCTCCAGATCAGAGGGCCTGGCAAGTGCCAGGGTTTATGTTTCCTTTCCACCTTAACAGTGAGGATGGAAGGAAGATCCAGGTAGCCTAGTTGACCTACCACCTCAGGGAGCTCCAAGCCCCTAGCCCACAGCCATCCTACCAAGGTAGCCCTAGCACAACAGATACCTGACTGTACCTGTTTAGTGCTCACTACAGCTCCAGCCATCTCAGCAAGGTGACATGGGCACAAAGCACCTTGGAACACTTTAGGTCCATACCACTTCAGCTCCAGATGACTTCCCTGGGCACCACCAGTGCAAAATGTCATGGGACCCCCTTGCCCATGCCTGCTTCTGCTCTGGATGACTCACCAGGTTACCCCCCAGTGTGGAGTACCCTGGGACAATGTGGCCTAGCCTGACTCAACTCCAGCCACACAGCCAGGGCACCCCCTGTGTAGGGCACACTGGAACCCCCCAGCTTGCACCTATTTCAGCTTCGGCTGTCCTTCCAGGGTTTTCTCTGCATGGAGAGTCCCACGATCCCCCCAGATTGCACCCATTTCAGTTTCAGCTATCCTGCCAGGTTGCCATCTGTATGGAGAGCCCCAGGACTGCTCTGAACTATGCCTACTTCAGCTGTAGCCATCTGATCAGGAGGCCCCAAAACAGAGTTCACCAGAACTCCTAGCCCATGACAGCCACAGCTTCAGCCTGTCAAATTCACCAAGCACACACAGTCAGTACAATCACAGAAAAAAAAAAAAAAAAGGAACACCATAAATCATTCTTTTAAGTTTAGGAAAAGTATCTGTTCCACCAAACTCATTAAAACAAACACAGAAAGTCAAGCAAAATGAAGAGATGGGAGAATATACTTAAAATGAAAGACTGCAACAAAACTCAGAAAAAGAACTAAATAAAATGGAGATAAGCAATCTATCTGATAGAAAGTTCAAAGTAATAATTGTAAAGGTGGTAACCAGACTGCAGAGAGGAGTGGATGAACACAGTGAGAACTTCAACAAAGAGACAGGAAATACAAAAAAGAACCAATCAAAGTTGAAAAAGACAATAACTGAAATGGAAAATACACTAGAGGGAATCAACAGTAGGTTAGAGAATGCTATAGAATGGATCAGCAATCTGGAAGACAGGGTAATAGAAAGTACCCAAGCTGAACAGTAAAAAGAAAAAAGAATTTTAAAAAGTGAAGATAAGTTAAGGGATTATTTGGACAACATCAAGTCAACAAACATTTTCATAATAAGGATCCAAGAAAGAGAAGAGAGAAAGGGGTAGAACTTAGGTGAAGAAAAATAGCTAAAAATTTTCCTGTCCTGGGGCAAAAACAGACATCCAGCTTCAGGAAGCACAGAGTTCCAAACAAGATGAACTCAAAGAAGTAATGATAAAAAGGGAATCTTAAAAGCAGCAAAAGAGAAGCAACTAGTTATGTATAAGGAATATCCCATATGGATAACAGCTGATTTTTCACCCAAACTTTGCAGGCCAGAAAAGAGTGGAATGACATATTCAAAATATTAAAAAGAAAAAACATACAGCCAAGAATACTCTTACCAGCAGGCCCTCACTCAGAATTGAGGAGAGATAGTTTCCCCAGACAAACATAAGTTAAAGGAGTTTATTGTCACTAAACAGGCTTTACAAAAAATGTTGAAGAGACTTATTTAAGGGGAAAAGAAAAAGCATAATGAGAAATACAAAAATTATGAGAGGAAAAATGTCATGACTAAAAGCAAACCTACAGTAAATGTACTAGAGCAATAAATTATAAAGGTAATATAAAGGTTAAAATCAAAAGGGGCAAAATTTAAAAAATTAGGTGAAGGGACTCAACAAAATAAAAAGATGTAAAACATGACAATATATACATAAAACATGGGAGAGGAAATAAAAATGAAGTTCTTTTAGAATGTAAAACGCTTAAGTAACCATCAACTTAATATAGACTGCTATATATTTAGGATGTTATATATGAACCTCATGGAAACCACAAAACAAAAATCTATAATGGGTACACAAAAATAAAAAGGAAGAAAGCCAACCCTAACATTAAAGAGTCATCAAGCATGAGGAAACAGAGAAAGAAATAAAGGAACAGAGAAGAAATAAAAAAACAACCATAAAACAATTAGCAAAATGGCAATAGTACAAAACTAATAATAATTACTTTTAACATAAAGAGTCTAAATGCTCTAATAAAAAGACATTGGGCAGACAGAATGGATGAAAAAACAAGACCCATCTATATGAGGCCTATAAGAGACATACTTTAGACTTAAGACACATAGAGACTGAAAGTGAAGGGATGGAAAAAGATATTTCATGCAATTGAAGTGGGGGAAAAAAGCTGGAGTAGCCAAACTTATATCAGACAAAATAGACCTTAAAACAAAGACTGTAACAAGAGACAAAGAAAGGCATTGCATAATAGTAAAGGGATCAATCCAACAAGAGGATATAACAATTGTAAATATCTATGCACCCAACATGAAGCACCTAAATACATAAAGTAAATATTAACAGAAATAAAGGGAGAAATTGACTGTAGTGCAATAATAGTAGGGCACTTTAACATCCCACGTATATCAGTGGATAGATCATCCAGACTGAAAATCAATAAGGAAACAGTATCTTTGAGTGACACATTAGACAAGATGGACTTAACAGATATATACAGAACATTCCATCCAAACAAAACAAAACAAAAACAAAAAATATATATATATTCTTTTCAAGAGCAGAAGGACCATTCTTCAGGATAGATCACATGTTAGCCTACAAAACAAGTCTCAATAAATTTAAGAAGATTGAAATCATTTAAACATCTTTTCCAACAACAGTATGAAACTAGAAATTAATTAGAAGGAAAAAACTGAAAAAACACAAATGTGTGGAGGCTAGGCAACATGTTACTAAACAGCCAATGGGTCAGTAAAGAATTAAAGAAGTCAAATATATCTGGATACAAATGAAAATGGAAATACATTAGTTTAAAATATTGGGGACATAGTAAAAGCAGTTCTAAAAGGGAAATTTATACTAATACAGGCAGGCCTACCTCAAGAAACAAGAAAAATCTCATATAAAAATCTAAAGGAACTAGAAAAAAATAATAAACAAAGCCCAAAGTTAATAGAAGGAAAGAAATAATAGGTATCAGAGAAAAATGAATGAAATAGAAACAAAAATATAGAAAAGATGAATGAAACCAAGAGCAGGTTCTTTGAAAAGACAACAAAATTGATAAAATTTTAGTCAGACCCAGCAAGAAAAAGAGGACCCAAATAAATAAAACCATAAGTGAAAGAGGAGAAATAAGAACCAACACAACACAAATACAAAGGATTATAAGAGACTATTATGAAAACTTATATGCCAACAAATTGGACACCCTAGAAGAAATGAGGAAGAAACAGACCAATTTCTAGACACAAAATTAAATTGGTAATCAAAAAATGCCAAACTAGGGCTCCTGGGTGGCTCAGTTGGTTAAGCATAGGACTCTTGACTTTGGCTCAGGTAATGTACTCAGGGTTGTGAGATCAAACCCCATGACATTCTTTCTCTCCCTCTCCCTCTGCCCCTCCCCCTGCTCTCTCTCTCTCTCTCTCTATCTATCTCTATCTCTATCTCAATTAAAAAAATAAAAAATAGGGCGCCTGGGTGGCTCAGTTGGTTAAGTGACTGCCTTCAGCTCAGGTCATGATCCCGGAGTCTTGGGATCGAGTCCCACATCGGGCTCCTGGCTCAGTGGGGAGCCTGCTTCTCCCTCTGACCCTATCCCCTCTCATGCTGTTTCTCTCTCTGTGTCAAATAAATAAATAAACAAAATCTTAAAAATAAATAAATAAATAAATAAAAAATAAAAAATAAATTCCAAACAAACAAAAGTCTAGGCCCAGATGAATTCACATGTGAATTCCACTAAACATTTAAAGAAGAGTTAATACCTAGTCTCCTCAAACCATTCCAAAAAATAGAAGTGGAAGCAATGCTTCCAAACACATTCTACATGGCCATCATACTCTGATACCAAAACCAGACAAATACACTCCAAAAAGAATAAACAAACAAAAGAATGAAGAAATGAATGAACAAATAAGTGAAAAGGAAGGAAGGAAGAAAAAGAAAGAAAGAAAGAAAGAAAGAAAGAAAGAAAGAAAGAAAGAAAGAAAGGAAGAAAGAAGAAAGAAAGAAAGAAAGAAAGAAAGAAAGAAAGAAAGAAAGAAAGAATGAAAGAAAGAAAAAAGAAAAAAAAGGAAAAGGAAGGAAAGGAAAGGAAAAGAAAAGAGACAAGACAAGACTACAGGCAAATATCCTACATGAACACAGATCCAAAAATCCTTAACAAAATATTAGCAAGCACATTCAACAATACATTAAAAAGATCATTCACCACAATCTAGGGGTTCCAGGGATGTGAAGATGGTTCAATATTCTCAAATCAATCAACATGATACACCATATTAAAAAAAATGAAGGACAAAAATCTTATGTTCATCTCAATAGATAAAGAAAAAGCATTTGGCAAAATCCAACATCATTTGTGATAAAGACTCTCAACAAAATGGGCTTTGAGGAGACATATCTCAATATAATAAAGGCCATATATGAAAACCCCACAGCCAACATCATAGTCAATAGTGAACTCTGAGAACTTTTCCTCTGAGATCAGGAACAAGACAAGGATTCCACTCTTACCACTCTTATTGAACATAGTACTGGAAATCCTAGCCACAACAATTAAACAAGAGAAAGAAAAAAAGGCATCCAAATTGGTAAGGAAAAAGAAAAGTTGTCACTATTTTCAGATGACATGATACTATACACAGAAAATTCTAAAGACTCCACGAAAAAGCTATTAGAACTAAAAAATGAATTCAGTGTAAATATAGGATAAGAAAATAATACTCAGAAATATGTTGCATTTCTATACACCAATAATAAAGTAGCAAAAAGAGAAATTATGAAAACAATTCCATTTACAATCACACTAAAAAGAAAATACCTACAGATAAACTTAACCAAGAAGGTGAAAGAACTGTACTCTGAAAACTATAAAACACTGACAAAAGAAACCAAAGACAACACACACAAATGGAAAGATATACCATGTTTATGGATTGGAAGAATTAATATTGTTAAAATATTCATATTTTCCAAAGTGATCTAAAGATTCAGTGTAATATCTATCAAAACACCAACAGCATTTTTCACAGAATTAGAACAAATAATCCTAAAATTTGTATGGAATCAGAAAAGATGCCAAATAGACAAAATAATCTTCAGAAAGAACAAAACTGGAGGTATCACAATCCCAGATTTCAAGATATACTATAGAGCTATAATAAAACAATATGTACCAGCAAAAAATAGACACATAGACTAATACAGCAGAACAGAGAGCCTAGAAACAAACCCATGCTTATATGGTCAATTAATCTACAACAAAGGAGGCAAGAATATACAATAGGGAAAGATAGTCTCTCAAATAACTGGTGCTGGGAAAACCGAACAGCCACCTGCAAAAGAATAAAACTGGACCACTTTCTTGCCATACACAAAAATAAACTCAAAATGGATTAAAGATCTAAATGTGAGATCTGAAATTATAAAACTCCTAGAAGAAAACATAGGTAATCTCTTTGACATCTCTTAGTAACATTTTTCTAGATATATATCCTCAAATAAGGAAAATAAAAGGAAAAATAAACTATTGGGACTACACCAAAATAAAAACATTTGCCCAGTGAAGAAAACCATCAAGAAAATGAAAAGTCTGAGCAACTATATGCCAACAAATTAGATAATCTGGAAGAAATGGATGCATTCCTAGAGACATATAAACTACAAAAAGTGAACCAGGAAGAAATAAAAAAACTGAACAGACCCATAACCACTAAGGAAATTGAAGCAGTCATCAAAAATCTCCCAACAAACAAGAGCCCAGGGCCAGATGGCTTCCCAGGGGAATTCTACCAAACATTTCAAGAATTAATACCTTTTCTTCTAAAGCTGTTTCAAAGAATAGAAATGGAAGGAAAACTTCCAAACTCATTTTACAAGGCCAGCATTACCTTGATCCCAAAACCAGACAAAGACCCCATCAAAAAGGAGAACTACAGACCAATATCCCTGATGAACATGGATGCAAAAATTCTCAATAAAATACTAGCCAATAGGATCCAACAGTACATTAAAAGGATTATTCACCACAATCAAGTGGGATTTATTCCTGGGCTGCAAGGTTGGTTCAACACCCGCAAATCAATCACTGTGATACAATACATTCATAAAAGAAAGAACAAGAACCATATGATCCTCTCAAGAGATGCAGAAAAAGCATTTGACAAAGTACAGAAAACTTTCTTGATTAAAACTCTTCACAGTGTAAGGATGGAGGGTACATACCTCAATATCATAAAAGCCATTTATGAATATCATTCTCAATGGGGAAAAACTGAGAGCTTTCCCCCAAGGTCAGGAACACGGCAGGGACATCCACTATCACCACTGCTATTCAACATAGTACTAGAAGTCCTAGCCTCAGCAATCAGACAACAAAAAGAAATAAAAGGCATCCAAATCAGCAGAGAAGAAGTGAAATTCTCACTTTTTGCAGATGATATGATACTTTATGTGAAAACCCAACAGACTCCACCCCAAAACTGCTAGAACTCATACAGGAATTCAGTAAAGAGGCAGGATATA
>NC_138376.1:36565042-36592613 GCF_054177405.1 Leptonychotes weddellii | reverse complement strand
AAGCAACAGAATACACATTCTTCTCTAGTGCCCATGCAACATTCTCCAGAATAGATCACATCCTAGGTCACAAATCAGGTCTCAACCAGTACCAAAAGACTGGGATCATTCCCTGCATATTTTCAGACCACAGTGCTTTGAAACTAGAATTCAATCACAAGAGGAAAGTTGGAAATAACTAATTTAGGGGTTTTAAATTAAAACTATAGACATGCTTGTTAAGATGAAACAAATAACTTTCCATATGAATAAGGCATATAGGATTATTCATGAAAATATGAGTTAACAAATGTAAAGATATTTCTAAATTTTTGTAATCAGTTAACAGTTTTTCAGACTTTCCTGATGTCTTCTTTATTAACATCTAAATTTCTAATATTGATAAAGAATACTGCACTGAAAAAAACTCTGAGAACCGTTTGTAAAAGTTGTTGAACTATCTTTGAGCATTCTTAAGTAAAGATTACTAAAATTTCAAGAGTACAACTAGTTAGCTGGCTATGCTGCTAAGACAATTACAGTATTCTTTATTTGGAAATAAGTCTTAACAATTTTCTTCCATTTAAGAATAAAGTGCACAGAAAAGAAATGAAAAGATTAGATGTTTTTATAAAATACTCCCTGTAGACAACTTTTTTATAAGTTTCTCTCTCCAGAAAAGCCCCAGAGAAGTAGAGAAGTAGAGAGTGATTAAGATGTAACTGTAAGTATAATCTAAATTTTCAGGATACAAGGTAGCTCTAGGTTCTCAAATTTTCTAATTATCAAAATAATCTGATGCAGCTTTTTTAAAAATATATACCCCAGAATTCCTCCATAAGACTATGTGACTTGGCAGGTTTTGTATGGGACACAAAAATCCTTAGAATCAGTCCAGATAAGAAGATCCCTTAAATTTGGTTATCTATAGTAGAAAAGAGAAGTGATTTAGAAAGATTAGACTATTTCATAAAAGGAAGTGCCAAACCATGTTCATAGCAGTCATAATTCAAAATAGCCAAAAGATGGAAGCAACCCCAGTGTCAATTGACAGATGAGCAAATAAACCAGATGTGGTATATACATACAATGGAATATTCTGACACATGCTAAAACATAAATAAAACTTGAGGACATTAAGAAATAAGTCAGTCACAAAAAGACAAATTCTGTATGATCCCATTTATATATCTAGAATAGTCAAATACATAGAAAGAAAAAGTAAAATGGTGGTTGCCAGGGGCTGGTGGGGAAGAGAAAACAGGGATTTGTTTGTTGGGTATAGAATTTGAGGGGCTTTTTAAAAATATTTATTTATTTGAGAGAGAGAGAGAAAGAGTGGGGGGAAGGGGCAGGGGGAGAGGGAGAGAGAGAATTTCAAGCAGACTCCCTGCTGAGCAGAGAGCCAACTCAGGGTTCAATCCCATGATCCTGAGATCATGACCTTAGCTGAAATCAAGAGTTGGACACTTAACTAAGCCATCCGGGTTCCCCTAGAATTTGAATTTTGCAAGATGAAAAAGTTCTGGAGGTTCATTGCACAACAATGTGGATATACTTAACACCACTGACTTGTATACTAAAAATCAGTTAAGATGGTAAATTTTATGTTATGTATATTTTACTAGGATAAGAACATTTTAAAAAGGAAACTTTGGTGGTAGAAACATAATTTTCTGATTCACGCTTTTGCTGTGAAACAGGACTGTGAAAATATCATACACTCCATATAATACTCATTGTTACCATAGCCATCTTGAAAGGAAAAAAAAATTTTTTTAATTGTAAGAATAGCCCATCTCTCTCCCAGCAGCAGAGACTACCCCCCTCAGGGGGTTTTCCTATCTCTAAGGGTTCAAAGGGAAGGTGTGAGTACAGATCACTTTAATAATATTCTGGGTCAAACATGACATAATTAGAGGAATATTCTCTGGTCTAAATGATTAAAAAGACCCTCAGAGTGCACACAACACTGGACTATAAAGATACATGAAAAATTTTGTGTTTATTATTAATTTTATTCAACTTATATTTCACAGATCGCTTTTCTCAGTTTAAAACATAGATAAAGCTCTGAATCTAGATATTGACTCACCTTCAAAATCCAGCAGCATCTTACAGAAAAAGCTCTGTCCTGTAATTTATCAGCACCTCTCTGGAGCTCCCAGAATATTTATAGCTTGGTGATTCATAGTTCCCAGGCTTAGAGTCTGTGCTGGGTAATCAGTTTATTCATTAGGCTGTGCCACACTATCCCAGATAAACTAAACCGATCTATTAGCAAAATGAAAGAAAGTAACCCCTGGAAACTCATCAAACATAATCCTGGGCACTACATGATCATGGAAATTGTTATCCTGACAATTGAAAAATTCACATCTCAAATGAAAATAGTAAATTATTTCAATTATAAGAATAAATAGTCACATGGGTGTGAATATTGATTGTGTATGCATGGACGCACTGTGCAATTAATAAACCATAAAAATGCATGATGTTTTTCAAAATATTGCACAGATCATAGATTTTTGTTTAGTTTGCTTACATAGAAAATTGAGATGAATATATTTTCTTTTTTTTTTTTTAAGATTTTATTTATTTATTTGACAGAGAGAGAGATAGCGAGAGCAGGAACACAAGCAGGGGGAGTGGGAAAGGGAGAAGCTGGCTTCCTGCTGAGCAGGGAGCCCGATGTGGGACTTGATCCCAGGACCCTGGGATCATGACCTGAGCCAAAAGCAGACGCCCAACGACTGAGCCACCCAGGCGCCCAGAGATGAATATATTTTCAAGAACTTTTAATTTTTTTTAATTTCCAGAAGCCCAGGATATACAATAAAAATCGACAATTACCTTTAATTTCCACATGCTGAACTTTTCAGAGCACTAATAACTCAATTTAATAAAACTTTATTTGCCTATGTATAAAGCACTGGCTGCAGAAATAAATAATGTTAAGTTTCTGCCCCTAAGGATTTTGTACTTTATTAGAAAAAGAGATATACCAGAATCTGTCAAACTTGACTATACATTAAAACTGCCTGGGAGCTTAAAAAAAAAGTGGATGGCCAGCTCTAAGCTTAGAGGTTTTGATTTAATTTATCTGAGTCTGGGCCTGAAACTGTTTGTTGTTGTTATTTTTAATTCCCCAAAGGTGCTAATATGCAGAATAAAATAGGCAGTTCTCAATAAATCTTAGTTCAAAATAAGATGCTTCCAGATCCATGTGGTTGATTAAATACACTGAACTTTTCCCCTTTCTTTCTAATGTTCTTATGAAATGACAGAAAATATATATTTAAAAAATAGCAATAATGAAAAAGTTTTTTAAAAAGGATGTCATGAGGGGCACCTGGGTGGCTCAGTTGGGTAAGCATCTGCCTTGGGCTCAGGTCATGATCCCGGGGTCCTGGGATCAAGCCCCATGTTGGGCTCCCAACTCAGCAGGAAGTCTGCTTCTCCCTCTCCCTCTGCTGCTCCCCCTGCTTGTGCTCTCTCTCTATTTCTCTGTCAAATAAATAAATAAAATCTTAAAAAAAAAAAAGGATGTCATGAGAAGACAGACTTCCAGTGGAATTTCTAGAAAACAGAATAATTTTGCTGAGATAAGAGTGTGGAAGAACTAAAGCCCAAACCAGAGCAGAGAGAACCAGATTCAGAGCAGTTTTTCCCTAGGTTGTCTCAGAGAAGCTCCCAGGTTGGAGTCAAGAAATAGGAATATGATGTAAGGTAAAGATAATAGCCTTTTTTTTTAATGCACCCAGAACAGCATGGCAGTTGTGCCCCTGCTTCCCTGTGTGTATAGAGGAGATGAAGTCTCCCCGATAAAGCACAGTAACTGCTCTCTGAAGACAGATTTAGAAGTGCTCCTACTGAGAGTATTAGCAACTGATTTGCAAGAACTGCTGATTCTGCACCTCCTCATCTCATGCAAAGGGGGCAACGTGAACACACATTAAAGACAGGTAGCTCTAGATGAGTAAAATAAACTAAAATATTCCTTATATGAACTAACCCCCCCTCTTTATTTTGGCACATATAGGAATCTCTGGACTGTCTGCTCACATGCCCTGTGTGGAAGCAAGGCTGTTGGCATGAATAATCTTCACATTGTAATGACCACAATTAGTTACTGCAGAGGGGAGAGGCCCCTAGAGGAAACTGACCTACAAAATCATGAGAAAGAAAACCCAGGACTCCCAAGTATTCATCAATGTGGCCCTTCATTCATAACTATGAATGGACATCTAATGATCATCAGACACAGAGGGAAAACTAGTAGCATAAAAAAGAAGGACCAAATGAATAAACCAAAACCATGATCTTGAAAGAAACTATTTAGGTATTAAGAGAATTTTTATAACACTACATCAAAAACTAATGATGGAACGTATGGTGATTAACATAACATAATAAAAAAAATTTTCAAAAAGTCTATTTGGTATATTTGGGATTCTCTGAAAAGAACTGGAGCAGATTGCTATGAATAAACATATCACATGAAAAAAGAGCATTGACCATATTGAGAGGGCACCAACAGCAGGCCACAAGTGGACCAGAGTCCCTGCCTTTATGCTGGAGATGCCACAACATGAGATGGGAAGGACAAGAGAAAAATGAAAGAATCTTACTAAATATTTTATATATGAAAAGTAGGAGTTTTGATTGAGACCAGAAAGAACTGTAATCAAAATTGGCTAAAGTTTAGAAATATTACTGAAAAGTTCTTATACAAAAATTGTACATTCATAGATCTTCAATCAGCATCATCTTTATACTATAACGGATCTTAAGGATTACCTTAAACCCACTCTTTGAGGCCCTGAATTCCTACAAAGATGATAAAGCTAACTATTCCTTTTATTTTTTTCTTGAGAAACTTTCTATTCTTACTTTCTTGTGTACCACCTCCTTGGTTTTCCTTCTGTCTTAAAGCTAGCTACTCTTTCTCTTTGTCTTTTCTGATGAAATATTCTGTGTCATCAAAACATTAGAGTGGCACAGAGCCTAGGATTTGGTTGTGGTTTTTTTGTTGTTTTGTTTTGTTTTTGTTTTTGTTTTTGTTTTGTAGACCTACTATTCTTCAGTGACCTCATCCTGTCCCATGGCTTTGTGTAACATTTAAATGTAGATGATTACTAAGCCATTATTTTCTGTCCTAAGTTTCAGAACTCCAGATACTAACAGCCAATTCGTATATTTTGCTACTCCACACAGTGGCCTATAAATATCTCAAACATAAAATAGCCTAAAGAGAACTCTGATTTCTTCTTACCCATACCCTTTTCTCCCCAGTCTGCCCTATGTCTACAAAAGATACCACAATCCCGTACTAGCTTGAACTAAAATCCCCATCTCTTCTCTTTTAATCACCAGTACCTAATCAATTTGTAAGTTATGGCAACTCTGCCTTCATAGTATAATCTTTATCTATCCTACTTCCCCATCTTTACTCTACCATCCTAAACTAGACCACCAACATTAATTGCCAGATCCTTCTGAAAGCTTTTTATCTAGTCTCCTTTCCTCCATTCTTATGCCTCTCAAATCTTTCTCCAACAGAGCAGCCAGAGTAATTTTGTAAAGTGTAAATTAGATCCTGTAGACCCCATGCCTACATTATGCCCAGGCATTATTTTCTACTACATTTAATGTATGTACAATAAGATATATTTGGTTCTAAATTTGGCTACTGAATTTCTCCATATGTCTGATGAGCTTTAGCTTTCCATTTATGGTTATGAATTAAAGACCAGAGATAAGTGTTTGTAGGAGTCATGAGTTTTCTTAGCAATTTTGTAGGTGAGTTTCATCTACAGACATTTTCCATTGCATTTAAATAAAAACATTTCACAGTGTATTGATATATAAAATCATCACATTGTGCATCTTATATATGTATAATTTTTGTTTGTCAATTATATCTCACCAAAGCTGAAAAAAATAAATAAAACATAAAATAAAAATCATTGGATTATACTGTTTACACAGGTGAATTGTATCTCAATAAAGTTACATGTAAATTATATCTCAATAAATCTGTTAAAAACAAATGAACAAATAGTAAGGAGAGGGGCGCCTGGGTGGCTCAGTTGGTTAAGCATCTGCCTTCGGCTCAGGTCATGATCCCAGGGTCCTGGGATCAAGCCCCACATCGGGCTCCATGCTCAGCATGGAGTCTGCTTGAGATTCTCTCTCCCTCTCCCTCTGCCCCTCCTCCCACCTCTCTCTCTCTAAAATAAATAAATAAATCTTTTAAAAAAATAGTAAGGAGAAAAAAAAAATATATATATATACATATATATGTATGTATACATACATACATACAACCAAACTATTTACTCTGGTTTATAATGCCCTGGATTACCTGACCGTTGCCTATCCATCTGACCACATATCATGCCACTAAGCTTTTTTCTCATGCTGCAGACATAGCAGCATTCTGTTAAAAAGAGAAAGAGAGAGGGAGGGAAGAAGGAAATGGTGAAGCCTTTCTAGGCAATGAGAAAAAGTTTGGACTTCATGTGACAGATGAAGAGAAGTCATATAAGTTGGTTTGCTTGTTTGTTTTGTTTTGTTTTTAACATAGGGCTTGATATTCACATTTTTGTTGTGGAATGAGGAAAATGGATTGCAGCAAAGCTAGTGTTAATGTAAGAAACCAGTAAACTGGACGAGAGCAGTGAATGTATGAAAGGATACAAGTAGCTAGAACTCAGAGATAGTTCAGTTATAGAATTAAAGAACTTGATGACCTGATGTAGGACATGAGTGAGAATATGAGTCAACACCATCTCCCACATTTGTGCTTGAGCATCCTGGTAGTTGATGTTGTCCACCTCAGAGTTGGGAAACCCCGGAGAGATATTGTTTTGGGAGATGATTAATTCAGTCCTCAAAGTACTGAGTTTGATTTCTTTGATGAAATTAGTGGAAATCATAAGAAAGATCTGGACATGTGATGAATCTGGCCTAAATTCTGGAGTCCATTAGATTTATTCTGATTTCTATGTCTAAGTATATAGAATCTCTTGGAATTAACACCATATAGATAAATTTAAGGAAGCAAAATTATTTAGTAAATACTATGTTAGGCATATACTTTAAATAAAGAATATATTCATGATCTTTGGGATACCATAGTTTTTCTACCTTTGTCAATTTTCATTTTAGTACAAACCAATATAGGAAGAAAACAAATACTCTCAAGTTTATGGCACTAAAGATGTAGTAAAGAAACAAACCAAATATGAAGTCTAATTAGATCCTATTTACTTTCTTTAAAATATAACTGCATGGGGCACCTGAGTGGTTCAGTCGTTAAGCATCTGCCTTCGGCTCAGGTCATGATCCCAGGGTCCTGGGATCGAGCCCTGCATTGGGCTCCCTGCTCAGCGGGAAGCCTGCTTCTCCTTCTCCCACTCCCCTCTGCTTGTGTTCCTTCTCTCGCTGTGTCTCTGTCAAATAAATAAATAAAATCTTTAAAATAAATAAATAAATAAAATATAACTGCATTTTTATTTCATGCTTTATTCTGATTTTCCACTTAGAATATGGGCCTAAATGGTGCACTTCCTTATTCTGAGGGGTGGATGTGTATGTGTGTATGTGCACACATGCATGTGTGAGTGTGGATTAGGAATACATCATTATAGAAAAGCTAAGTTTCTTGCACTTGTAGACTACATTGGTGACACAGTATATTACTTGATGACTCACTTTACAAAATTTCAGTTTCTCTTAGTCACACATTTTAACATCATTACCTCCTTATAATGGCTTTTTATTTGAATGTTTGCATAAGTGTGCATAGGACATATGTGTGCATGCTTGCATTATGTTTAGACCTTAACTATGAGACAATTCTGTGCCTTCAGCAAGCCTCTGATTTCTTCTGGACCTGAATTTTCTCATTTGTAAATTGAGGCAGTAGAATTAAGTAATCTCTAATGTTTATTTTAGGTTTAAGATCTATATTTCTATGATATAATGGCTGTAATTTAAAGCTCTGCCTGGATTTGTATCTTTTCTATGCCTTTTTATTTTTTTCCCACTCATGCCAGATATTATTTTTATTACCAAAACAAAATATTTCCCACAAAGTCCTGGGAAAAATAACCTCGAAGACATATATAAGTGCTTCTCTTATTGCTACAAAATAAAGCCCAGCTCCTTTCCTTTGCATATGCATGGGACATCAGGTGCTCTGGGCAATAATTCCTCAGCCTTGCACAGTTTCCTTGACACACAATTTCTGCTCCAGAAATACTCACCAGCATACTGATTCTTCCTTCTTTCCCTCTGTCTGTGCTACTTGTTGCTTTTCTTTGCCAACCTAACCCCTCTTTATCCTTTCAAAAAGGGGAAGCATCCTCTCATTCAAGCAAGCCTTCCTCCAACTCTAAGCCAGCCTTGGTGCTCCCTCTCTGGGCTTATGCTTTCATAGCACTTACTTAACATGCTGAAACCACATCTTTCTGTAAACACCCTCAGCACAGGCCTGTAAGCTCCCCGAAGACAGGGATTTCTGTCATTTATTTTGATATGCTCTAAACAAATATTTGAATTGTTAGAAGGCAGTTAAATATTATTTTCTTTTAAATAATTGGTATTTTTATTTTTCACTTTCAATCTGTTCTACATCAACATGAGGCTTGTTCTATCCATATTTTTTAATTATTTTAATATTGACTTACCAGATTTCTTCTAACTTTAGGACTCTAACACTTGAAAAAAAATTAAGTAGTCTTCAGTGATATTTTATTATAAATAATTGGATTGATAATTAAAATAACAGTTGTAATCTATTAAGTACTTATTTTATTCCAGATGCTGTTCTAAGTACTTTAAACATATGTCTGTTGATACCCATCCTATAAGTAGGTGCTATCATTGTCCCTATTTTAAAAATGTGCTTATAGAGGAAGTTAACCTGAAGTGTAAAATATCAGTGTAGTGGTTACTTCACTAGGTGTTTTTCATTTGGACCTGGCATACCTATTGAGTGGATTAAATTAACCATTAAGCAACAGAATAATAATAATGGTATTAGGCAATATAGTAAAGGAGCATCATGCTAGGTGCAGTGGGGGAAACATAGGAGATTAAAAAATAAATCATAACCTTGAGACATTTGCTGTCTTATAAAGGAAACAAGATATAAAAATATTCTATTTAATGAATTCTTCTAATTTTTTCATCTCTCAGAGATTTAAGTTATGTCTAATTCATTGTTTCTTTTGGTACATCTTCAACAATAAACATGAGAAAAAATAAAAGTGTAATTAATCCACATAGCAATCCTTGCTTGTGAAAAAAATATTTTTGATATCTTTAAAACTGCTGGGAATAAATACTTATTAAGATAAATACTAAGTAACAATATTGTTTGACTCTCTGACCACATCATATATAACAAGAATGCTAGGATTAATTATTTTGATAAAATTTAAATTGGACCTAAGTTGAACTTTTCAAGGGCTATCAAAATCACAAGAATTATTGTTAGAAGAACGGTGTGTTTTGAACGCACACTTTGATAGTCCCAGTTATTCATAGCACATACCATTCAATTTAATTGATTTGCACTCAACCATCTGCTGTCTAATTGCCTCATAGCCAGAGGGATTTATGTAAGTAAATGAATATTAGAGATAGAAAGAATACTAATGTGAAGTTTATGTTTTATTAAAAATGTCTTCTTGTTCATCCACAAAAATTAGATGTATTAAGATTTAGATGAATTTTTAAAAGCCTACTTTTAAGACTTTCATTCCTTACCAAGATGGAGTAACATGAATCAGATACATCCTTCTGCCCCAAACATCAGAAAGTGGATAAAATACATGAAACAAAGGTTTTCGAGACTTTGGACATCAGACAGTGAAGGAAATAGCTGAGAGATAGGAAATCAACAAGGTGAACTTTCATTGCCCCCATTTACTGCCTGGATGGGGATTTCTATGTGATGGTACAAGAGAAGAAAACCGGATGAAGCCCATGGCTTGAGAAGATATAGTGGAGAGTGGGGAGGACCAGTTGATAGAGTTTGCAGTATAGAATACCAGACAGAAGAGAGTTGCACAGATAGAAAACTCCAGAAATCTGAAAGGGTTTCTCTTAAATCATCAGCTGAATACTAACCAGCAGATGCCATGGGAAAACAACTTGAAACTGGTTAAAGAAATGCCCAGAAAGATTAAAGGCAACAACCCTTTGAGTTCACCCAGGGCTGAAAAATAAATGCCGATTCTCACCAACCAGAGTGGAAATTCTCATAATTCACAGCATAGCAGATAGAGTACTCAGAAAACTTTGCCTCAATTGTGAGGTATAATCAGTCACAGGCTAAATTCTGCCCTGGTCCTGCCTAACAAGATTTAAAGGCAATAGGCAGACCTGAATTGTAAGAAATAGTAAAGGAATTCCTTCTTGCCAAGGAAAACAGTATCAGAGGGAAATGGGGATCTTAGAAAGGATGACTTTGTTCTTCATTATAAGTCACATTTTTCTGCTTTGCATGCCTTGGCACTTTACATGTGATAGATATTGTGAACTCTTATGGGGCACTTGATTTTTTTTTTTTTTTTTGTCTACCTATAAATATTCTTGAGCTTTGTTCTGGAATGATTGAATTTGTTGAAAACACTGATTCTTTCAAGTCTTTCCTTTAGCACACAATAACCACTCATAGAAAGAGGCAATAGTATAAAATTCATCCCAATAAAATTTCTCTACTAATGTTTCAAATCATGACAAATTTGTCCCTGTTATGATGGCTCATGGACTATGTTACCAAATATCCATTTGAAATTATCTGATGTCATCAGATAGCCATCATGGTTTTGTGAGATCATACCTTCATGGTTCTTGCAATTTGTCAATTTCTATCTGTTCTTTTCAGAATTGGAAAGCAAATTTTGTGCACTATGATGAAATCCTTGAATTCTTTCATGGATTCTGTTAGAGGAGAGGTCCTTACATAAAGATGGTTAATAATGAATAATGAAGATTAGATCCAAAAAGTGTTAAATGAAAACTTTGTATTGAGGTATTCAAAATATTTGTTTTGGGTATGGACACTTTCCAAAGTACAGAAGCACAATCATCAGATCTCCTTCACCAGTAAGGGTATTGGAATATGATGAAAGAGAAGGTTAATATTTTTTAAAACTTCTGAAACTACATATGAGATGGCTGCATTACTGGAATATGACTTTGATTAATGTATCCAAGGTTACAATTGTTCTGAGGCAAGGATAATTCTTTTGCTACTGGTCCAAGGGATAGCTATAACAAGCAATGGGTCTTTCAGTCGTGTCATATTGCTGAGCTTGTCTCTCTAGAGCATGACCTAATATTTTCATATACATAAAAAGAAAAAATGTGTGAAATTCTGGAAGAATCAGTCTGGATTCTATGTGTGCCATGTGCTGACTTCACATTCCTAAAAAAATGAACTAACTCTTGCTTAGATAGATAGATAGATAGATAGATAGATAGATAGATAGATAGATAGATAGATAAACAAAAGTAGATGATATTTTAAGAAAAAAAGTCTATATTTTTATGGCTCTTCTCTAATTATTCTGTTCCCCAATTGTTATTGTGGATTTTTCTCATTAGAATTCTTAAATAGCACATGGTATAAGTGATATGTCTAGATTGGTTATAAATGCATTATTTATAGAAATTTAAGGGACTTTTACAAATCCTTCCGATATATATTTTATCTGGAAGTTCAAGATGCAAAGTAGGTTACCACATATAAAGAATATGAGATTTATATCACAGAGAACAAAGGAGTTTCCACTGATAACATTCACAAATGAACAGTTACAGAATGATATATTAGAAGAGACTAAGGATTATTATAAATTTCAGTATTTTCAGGGGTTTCTATAAACCAAGGCAAATAAAGTGCACTTCCCCTTAAGCATTTACTATTTATTTTGAATCTCAAATTTCATATTTTTAATATCCTCCTTTACTTCTGGCATAATCAGGTATTTTTATTCTATCCAGAAGGCCATAATTTAGTTTTCATTTCTAGCTGATTTATATTCTAAGTCAGTTTGAAATGTTCAATCACATTTGGAGATTTTATAAGTTGGCAATTTCTCTTTTCAATTTATATTTTCTGCTTCCTTTCTCTTAGTTCTGTGAACATTTACAAATAGAGGACAAGGATCTCTTTATACTGCTCTTGACTACTTCAGGATACTGTTTGAAAATGTTCTAAAGTCTATTTTCTTTTCTTTTTACACATTTGAAAAGTCTTCTGAAGTGTTTCTGAAAATGGCATTACATTGAGGATTTTTCTTTTATTTTTGTATCACAAGACCATCTTTGAATTAGGCACAGCTAGGTTATTTGAATCATTTCCTGGTCTTTCCCATCGTGCTGCTTATAACTATTTTTTTTTCCATCAGAAGGATTGACAATTAAATGAACTCATTTGTACAGATCTGATTGTCAAGAAAAATAAGTATTTAATAGAATCCTGAATTTGGAAGCAAATTTCTATTACTCTTTCAGTAGTTAAAAAAATCCATAATTATATCTCTGAATGTGGCTCTGGTCTGGGCTATAAAAATACCTGAAAAATAATAAATAATAAAAATAAATTAATTATTTTTTAAATACCTGTAGTTCTAGCTTCCACCCATAATGTAATAAGACTGGATTTACCTTTCTGTTATAAACATAACCCCCCAAAAATCAAAAACTGAAAACAGACACTAGATAACAGCATCTCAGGACTGTGATCTCTAAGAGAAGACAAACAGACGAGACCAGCCTTGTAATTGTTCTGGCTTGCTATCTAGACACAACTTTTAAAGAGCCAGCAACCACACAAAGAATGTGAATAGTGGGTGAAAAAGACTGAGGCAGTTGGTAGTGGTGGGGGCAGAGTTCTGAAAAGAGGGAGCTTTGCAGAAAAAGAGCTCTAGAAATCTGAATAAGGAATTCTTTTGCATCTTTGCTAAGTACTCAGATATGTAAGCATAGCGTGAAGCTCCATGAGGCCTAGTAGAGAAGAACCAGGTATCTGGAAGATCAAAATTCCCAGGGCGCAAACCAGGTAAGCTCTAGGAAAATATGTTGAACTCTAACCAGCAGGAGTAGAGCGTCTTTGATGATCTGTTAGCCTATTTAGGAGAGTGAATTGTTATCAGAAGGGACTATGTGTAAGTAATTGGGGGCAAACTATCAATTGACCAAAGGCTACTCCTTTTCAGAAAAAAAAAAAATCCATGAATATGGCAAGTCCTGTATATAAAAGTAATTGAATTTGTAGTTTATAAACCTTACCACAACGAACACATAGTTCCACATACATTCACAGTTCAATTCTATAGTTTAATCCTATTCCTGCACAACTTTTTCAGAAGACAGAGATGAACATTATCCTCATACCAAAAGCCAAAAAATAAATTTCAAAGACATAAAATTTGGAATTAATATCCTCATGAACATACACATTTCTTAACAAAATATTAGCAAATATGATGCATCAAAGTAAGTTAGTTTTATAATAGGAAAACAAGGTAGGTTTAATATCAATATCAACCTATATAATTCACCATATTAATAGGCTTTTACAAAACTATAATTATCACAAAAGATGCAGGAAAAGCCTTTGAGAAAGTCAATACTTATTCATGATTTTAAAAAAAGACAAAACACAACTCTCAGCAAATTCATAATAGAAGGGAATTTTCTCAACTTGATACATGGGTCCTATGAGAAACTTTCAGCTAAAATAACACTTAATGGTGAAAGAATAAATGCTTTTCCTTTAATATCAGCAAGAAGAAAAGGATTCCCACTCATCATTACCAGCCCATTCATCAAGTCAAAAATAAAAATGTGTGGAGATTAGAAAGTATTAAAACTGTCTTTATTCACATGTGACACATGAAGAAGTATGTATCTGCATATACACTGAGGAATCTACAAAAAAAAAAACAACCAGAACTTGTGAGTAAGCTAATAAATGCTATACAATACCAGATATATATATATAGATATTTACACTAGCAATGAGCAGCAATGCAAAATAAAACTATGATGAGATACCACTGCAAACCTCAGAGAACAGTTACAATTCAAGACTGATGATTCTAATGGTGACAGTTGGTTACTTACATACATTGCTTATGAGAATATAAAATGTCAACCATTTTAAAAATCAATTTAGCTCTTTCTTATAAATTTAAAAATATCTGCCATATAGCTTAACAATTTCATTCCTAGATATCTGACCAAGAGAAATAAAAACACAAGCCCACACAGAGATATGTACATACATGTACAGCTAACTTCCCCACAGCCAAAATTTGGGAACAATCCAAATAGCCAGTAGGCAAATGAATAAACATGTTGGTATATCATACAACTGAAGGTTAATCAGCAATAAAAAGGAATGAACTACAGATACAACTCCACAACATGGATTGTTTCACAAGCATTATGTTGCAAGGAAGAAGTCAGACACAGAAGAGTAGATACTCTTGAGTCATTTATATGAAACTCTAGAAAAATAATTACATTCTACATTAGTAGAAAGCATATCAGTGATGCCTGGTACTGAGGATGGGGAGATGAAATTTACTGTGAAGGAACTTTCTGGGTAATGAAAATGCTCTGTCTTAACAGTGGTGGGAGTTGCCTGACTGTATACAGATCTCACAACTCATCAATTTATATACTAGGGATAGATTTTATGTAAATTATGCCTTGATGGAGTTTACTTGAACAAAAAAACTTCTCAGTTTTATACCTGTAATAAAAAATTGACAGTCCCCAAAGTAAGAAATATGAGTGTATATATTTTTATTCTGTATCTCAGGCAACACATCAAGCAGCATATAAAAATATTATGCTAATTTACATTTTAGTAATTCAATTTAATATATTGTGATGACATAATATAATTGGGAAAGCCCTAAGATTCCTAGGATTAAGAACCTCTGTGTTAGATTCCAGTTCAGCCTAGTACTAGATATATGATCTTGACCTTAACCAATGATCCTGTCCATGTCTCAGTATTCATATTTAATAATAGAAAATATAATACAAACCCAGGAGAGCATAGTAATATTCAAATGACCTAACAAATTAAAATACCTTTATCAGAATTTTAAAGGAGTGTGCAAAGATGGACTTACTGCTATATTATCAATATTACTTATAAAAGTAGACATCGGATTTGCTACAGCTTATGCAAGGAGTCCACAGTTGTCTGCAACAGGAGTTGATTTATGCTATAAGGTCAACCAAAATTTAGAGAATGTTTAAGCTTCATATTCACTTGTGTGTATTTTGGTGAGAGAGATGAGAGACTACAAAAAAAAATTAAATGATGGCAATTTAATCACCCCAAAATATAATAGGTGTCATCATCAAATAGAAACATATATCCTTCTTTTGATTCTAGATGAGGTTTTATTTTTCTGCTAATATATCTTAGTTTAATATTTTTCATTAGAAGTCAGATAGGTTGATTTTTATTTATTCTAACATCTATTTATAAATAAATTTAAAACTGTCAGCTAAGTGCTTCAATGAGGATCCCTTTTCCATTTTCTTTAAAATTTCTGTTCAGGGCGCCTGGGTGGCTCAGTCGGTTAAGCGACTGCCTTCGGCTCAGGTCATGATCCTGGAGTCCCGGGATCGAGTCCCGCATCGGGCTCCCTGCTCAGCGGGGAGTCTGCTTCTCCCTCTGACCCTCCTCCCTCTCGTGGTCTCTGTCTCTCATTCTCTCTCACAAATAAATAAATAAAATCTTTAAAAAATAAATAAATAAATAAAAAATAAAATTTCTGTTCATGCACCCTTAAAAATATATTGATTTTGCTATGTGCTGTTTTTTATTCATTTTTTCCTGTATATAAATGTATTCTGCATTAAAATGATTAACCAACCATAGCAAACTTACTGGAGAGAACAAAGCAACTATCTAAATAATGAACTGTGATTACGAATAATTTTATGAAAAAACAATCTACTGTCTTGTTGCTAGATAATCTGGGTCACTTCTTTCGGACTATCTAGTAAAATAAAATAAAATAAAAACATTTTTACCAGAACTTAATATGTGAAATAGAGGGAAAAGGAAAACAACTTAGTTTTGTAGATTTATTCAGTTGTAAAGAAGATGGGACATATTAACACTTTGACAGACTGAAAAGTAAAGGGGGAAAAGAACTATTTAGATAAGTAAAATGGAATGTAAAAAAAAAAATAGCAGATAGAAGACTTCTACAAAAATTCTAGCAGCTTCCTGACAATGTGATTAGCTAAATAAGGAAGTCATGCCCATAAAGAAATTCTAAGTGCAGTATTACTTAGGAAATGTAAAACCTAGTTTGGACAAATAATTAGATGCAGATGGACTGGACAAATTCCATGGTCATTGGCAAGAACTTGGCTTTCTGAAGGCTCTCTGATGGCAACAGCTTTGCAATGAACGAATCTAAGCTGCAAGCTTGCTTGGTCAACAAATAGATCAACATTTGCTCTTGGGATGGATGTTAATATAAATCTATTATTTTCCTTCTAAAAGGGTTTATCTTTCTCCTCTTTCCTAAAGAAAAGCATTTCTCTAATCTCCCTCAGCATAAATAAATGTTTAATTTTCTGTTTAATGTTAGGAAATAACTATTTTTTTCATGGCTAAATGAGTTTCTTGATTTCAAGTTGTTCTCATTTGTTTGAATCCTAAATTAGTTTAAAAGATGGACTGTGACTATAAACAAGTCCAATTAAAGAGCAATCACTTTTCAGCTAGTTTTCCAAGACTGATTTCCTATTAAAATACGCTGGCTCTACTTTAATCATAATGCAATAAAGTTATCATTTTAAATTGCAATGGATACGACTGAACCACTCCAAACCTATTTCCAAATGTTAGGACTGCAATTTGCCAACATATAGGAGAGAGATACAATTATTTTAATCCCTCTAAGTTGGATGTCCATGACCTTTCATTTTCCTCTTATATCCTTCCTCTTTTAATCTATTCAAAATATATAGGCATGACATTGTTTTAAGGCAAAGTTTGGACTTGTGAAATTACATACCTAACCATTTCATAGAAAGACTTTACAACCAACTTTATGAGATTTTATAAGAGAAAACTCAAATTACACAAGGTAAACTGATATTAAAAAAAACACACAAAAAGTACAATTTGTGATTGCCAAAAGGATGAAACAGATGGTAAAGTTGTTTTATTAAATTTTAGAAAAATTAGAGAGCAGTAGGAGTTAAGCCTTTCAATGGAAGACAATACAGAAAAGGGAAAACTTCATAGCTTTATTCTACAAATATTCTTTTAAGTATCTTTTGTATGCCAAGGTATGGGCTATCTACATATGCAAAGATAAATAGCCTTATACCTTGTAGTGTACAGTCTAATATCTACAAATTGATAATGACAGTGTTATTTAAACTGAAAAAAAAGAGAGATGAATAGTTGGAGCAAAATGGGGGGAGGAGACTGCCATTTGTTGAACATCTTCTGTGTGCTCGATGCATCATTTTACATATCACGTTTTACAATACTCCAAAGTATTATTATTCTCATTTTAAAGATGAAGACATGATTTTTAAAGTAATTTTAAGTAAATTTCTCTAGATAAATGGGAAGGTTAAGGTTTTAATTCAAACCTGCCAGCTCCAAAAGCCTTCTTCCCTAAGATAGAAATTTTTAGGGGATTTCCATCCTGAATAAATTCTATACAACATATAAGTTTGCACTAATTTCTTCTGGGCGATAGAATGAAGATCTAACTTCCCTGAATATGTTTATACTCTCTCTCTCTAAATCTGCAAAGTTCCTTTACAAATGAGATACAGGAAGAGAGGAATTAACTTTATTAAAATACTTGCACCAAACTTTTGTGCTGACCTCCCTTTTAGAAATTTCAAGCAGAGGTGATTTGGGGGAGAGGAGCAGGAAGCTTTGAATAAGGATAGATGAAGGTGACTCTTGTGCTCTAAAACCTAAAACTGAAACTTGGATATTGTTCTGGTTATCTATTGTTACATAACAAACTACTCCAAAACTTATATACTTAAAATACCTATTTTATTTTTCTAAAGATTTTGAGGGTTATAAATTTGGGAAGGGCTTACCTAAATAGTTTATCTCTTGCCAACTGGTATCATATGCAGAGACTGGGGTGGGGGATCCCCTTATAAGTGGTCTCTTCACTCACATATTTGGCATTTCATTGCTCCTTGGTTTCTCTTTTTTTTTTTTTTTTTTTTACTCTCTGTATATGGTATCTCAACATACCTGGCCTTTCAATGTAACTTGGAGATCTCACAGCATGGACAGACCCTTACACATCATTAATTACTATTACTCCCAGAGTAAGCATTCCAAGAGCAAACAGTCCAAGAGGACCCCAGATAATTTGCAAGGGTTTTTCTGACCTAACCTTAGGAGTTGAAGGATGTCACTTTCTCATATCCTATGGGCCAAATAAGTCACTCTGTCCAGTGTCCAGTACAGACTCTAGGGCAAAAGAGCAATAGGCTCTACCTCTTCATGGGATTATGTGTATCCAGAAAGGGAGGGAATTGGCGGTGACCATCTTGAAGACAGTCTTCCACAAGAATAGAGAAGTCCTAATATGAATAATTATTAAAGCTCCTTAATCAACCATCATCTGATCTACCCAAATTTAAAAATAGTTTCATCACAAGTATATAAACCAAATAAGTGGGAAGTAGCATAAACATCCTAAATTTACTAGAAATGATGTGAGCCAATGTCAGCAAAGCTTTCTACAAGCAGGTAGAGAGATCCCCTTTGGCTAAAAGATATAGAAAAGAAGTTTGGAAATTTAGATTGGTTTGGATGTAAAAGGCATACAAGTGTAAAATATGATACTGGACACTTTGTCCAAACTTTGAATATATAGTTTGACCAGTGAGAAACTAGAAGGGATTTTCATACTACTCACTGGCTGAAAGAGCTTATGAACATCTAGGATGCATTTGAATTAAATTTAATAATCAATAAGATAGGCTACTACCCTTAAAGACATACAAACACGATCTGGCAACAATTCACTTGAGTCATTTTGCAATGCACAACAAAAATCCACTCAAGCCCAAGCCCTGGCTCCATTCCCAACAAAAGTAAGCTGATACATACCAGACAGGATAACTGTGGGGTAAATTTAAAAAATGATGACTGTCTACTCAGAACTAAAGGAATCTACTCACACACACACACACACACACACACACACACATACATATACACACCATATCTTTGTTCTAATCTCTGTGTCCAGGCAGAAAAGGGGCTGGTGATTTTCTCTTTCAGCTCCTCAGAAGATGTTCATTCACATGAAATGGAAATGGGATATGTCAAAGAAAAATTGCAATAGTAAAGTTAAACAGGCAAGAGAGACCCTTTTTAAGACTATTTGCAATAGGGAAGAGAGATTGAATTTAACCCCCTGAAACAAAAAATGAGAGTGTTTTTAAGGATTGGGGTGAGCTAGTGGAAAAGTACTAGAGGATGTTAGTGGGGAGGTTGATCAATGTGATTAGGCCATCTGTGTTTGCTAATTGTTGCTTATGGAAGTTAGGCTCCTACCTCTTGCAGAGACTGGGAGATGGGAGCAATATCTTTCTTGATGATTACACCTCGAAGGGATGCCTCCCAAGTCCTTAAAAAAGACATTCCTGGGAGCACCTGGGTGGATCTGTTGTTAAGCATCTGCCTTCAGCTCAGGTCATGATCCCCGGGTCCTGGGATCAAGCCCTGCATCAGGCTCTCTGCTCAGCGGGAAGCCTGCTTCTCCTTCTCTCACTCCCGCTGCTTGTGTTCCCTCCCTCGCTGTGTCTCTCTCTGTCAGATAAATAAATAAAAATCTTTAAAAAAAAAGAAAGACATTCTTGGATTACAAAACTGTAAAGAGGCTGGGAGAAGATTTATATCTCAAAGGAACAGAGAAAGAATTTACAATTGGAAGTATTCTGAAGCAAATATTATAAGAAAAGGAAGGTCAAACCCACAAGTATATGGTCAATTAATCTTCAACAAAGCAGGAAAGATTATCCAGTGGGAAAAGGACAAGTGTCTTCAACAAATGGTGCTAGGAAAACTGGAGAACAACATGCAAAAGAATAAAACTATGCCACTTTCATACACCAAACACAAAAATAAATTCAAAATGGATTAAAGACTAAATGTGAGATCTGAAACCATAAAAATCCTAGAGGAGAACACAGGCAGTAACCTCTTTGATATCAGTCAGAGCAACTTCCTTCTGGATATGTCTCCTGGGGCCAGGGAAACAAAAGCAAAAATAAACAATTGGGACTTCATCAAAATAAAAAGCTTCTGCACAGTGAAGAAAACAATCAACAAAACTAAAAGGCAACCTACAGAATGGGAGAAGATATTTGCAAATGATATATCTGAAAAAGGGTTGGTATCCAAAAATATTAAGAACTAATAAAACTCAACACCCAAAAAACAAATAATCCAATTAAAAAATGGACAGAAGACATGAATAGACATTTTTCCAAAGAAGACATACAGATGGCCAACAGACACATGAAAAGATGCCAACATCACTTATCATCAGGGCAATACAAATCAAAACTACAATGAGATATCACCTCATGCCTGTCAGAATGGCTAAAATCGACAACACAAGAAACAATAGGTGTTGGTGAAGATGCAGAGAAAGGGGAACGCTCCGACACTGTTGGTGGGAATGCAAACTGGTGCAGCCACTATGGAAAACAGTATGGAGGTTCCTCAAAAATTTAAAAATAGAATTACCCTATGACCCAGCAATTGCACTACTAGTATTTACCCAAAGAATACAAAAATACTAAAAAAAAAAAAAAGAATACAAAAATCCTAATTCAAAGGGATATATGCACCCTGATGTTTATAGTAGCATTATCAACAAGCCAAACTATGGAAAGAGCCCAAGTGTCCATCAACTGATGAATGGATAAAGAAGATGTGGTATATATGTACAAGGGAATGTTATTCAGTCATAAAAAAGAATGAAATCTTGCCATTTGCAATGAAACAGATGGAGCTAGAGAGTATTATGCTAAGCAAAATAAATCAGAGAAAGCCAAATACCATATGATTTCACTCATATGTGGAATTTAAGAAGCAAAACAAATGAGCAAAAGAAAAAAGAGAGAGAGGCAAACCAAGAAACAGACTTAACTACAGAGAACAAACTGATGGCTACCAGAGGGGAGGTGGGGGGACGGACAGATGGGTGAAATAAGTGATGGGGATTAAGGAGTGCACTTGCTGTAATGAGTACCAGGTCATGTATGAAGTGTTGAATCACTATATCGTACACCTGAAACTAATATTACACTGTATGTTAACTAACTGGAATTTAAATAGAAACTTAAAAAAAAGGAAGGTCAGTGGCCTATAGTCAAGAAGAAAAGTATCTGAAGTTTAGTAAACCTGAAGGGCACATTAAGGCCATCTTTGAGGTATATATATGTCAAGTCTTAGATGTGTTATCTAGACAGCCATACCTAAGAAAGGATTCTAAGTAACTCATATAAAGTGTACAAGCTAAGAGATGAATCTTGTGCCCCAGCAAGGACTTTAAACTGCCTAATGAACTGGAACACACCCCTCAAGCTTCAATTCCTCCCTCCAGACAATTTGGAACAAAAAGTAATTGTTATGATGATGTCCTGCATGGAAGAAAACCCAATCTGTATCCAGCTTTATCCAAGCTTAAAAGAAAGCCCCAAAGCATTAATTTTGCAACATGTGGAGAATACTGGATTCAGCAATCCTATATGCTTTGTTAAAACTAATTTACAACCTTCAAATTGCATCTTATATAGGCCATGCCCCTTCAGGCATTTCAGTCATACCTAAGATTCTGTAAAATAGAATCCCCTCATAGAGGAGTTGTCAGGCTCACAAGCCTCTGAAAATTTGCCTTAGGGAGTCACACAGTGGTTGTGAAAAATGCTGTCTGTGTTTTACCATTTCTGAAATCCTTCCCTTGAAATCACACAGAGCATGGCTGGCATTTTCTAGGGAGCAGAAAGGTACTGCTAGGTCTCTGGTATAATATATAGGAAAAAACAAAAGACAAAAATCCAGGCACTTGCCACCTAAAATTCTTCTTAAAACTAATTCAAAAAAAAAAAAAAACTTGTATAAGCTATATATATAACATGTCCCAATCATAAGGCAAGTATTTTGAGTATTTAAGGAAATTTCTGAGCTCTTTACCCTGAATCTTTCCTGATATTTGACTTTTTACAATTATACATTAACAGATTTTGGTTGAGGCTCTGGTCTCAGTAAAAATTTAAATAACTCAAAGTTAGAATTTACAATTATGATATGCTGACCCTTCAGTATACTGAAGACACAGAGTATGAATAATGATTTTTGAAGAAGAAAACCCTAAAAGACCCAAGATGGGCACAAAGTAATAATGGGAAATACAACTCTATTGTTTTAAGCAACTCAGATTTGGAGGCTATTCATTACAATAGTATAACATCGCATATGCTGATAAATACAAACATTGAAAAATATTAGGAAATTAGGGCACCTGGGTGGCTCAGTTGGTTAAGCGACTGCCTTCGGCTCAGGTCATGATCCCGGAGTCCCAGGATCGAGTCCCACATCGGGCTCCCTGCTCGGCGGGGAGTCTGCTTCTCCCTCTAACCCTACCCCCTCTTGCGCTCTCTCTCTCACTCTCTAATAAATAAATTAAAAAAAAAAACTTAAAAAAAAAGAAAAATAGTAGGAAATTAAAAACAAAAAAAGAATAAAAAATATAATAGAAAATAATCTATAGACTCATACATAATCGTTAAAAGTTGGTTCTCAGAAAAGACTAATAAAATTGATAAGACATCGGTGAGACATTAAGAGAAGAGTTAAATAATCAATGTAATGAATGAAAAATGGAATATCACAACAACCTACAAATATTTTTAAAATAAGGATAATATAACCATTCATATAGAATGTTTGCTTTGTGGTAATAACACTGAAGAATGATAAGGAAAGGAAAGTCTCTTCAGTAAATTGTGCTAGGTTAAATTGGATACCGTAGATTGCAAAAACCACTACAAATTCTTTCCTTCCACCAAGAAGTGGAGTCTGTCCCCCCTATCTGGATTTGCCTTATTTGGCCAGTGAGACAGAAGGAAATAGAATACAACACAGATTGAAAAGTGTTTGATGTCTTGGAACTTGTCCTCTTTTGCTGTGCTTGGGACTTCTTTGACCACCGTGATATGAACAAGCCTAGACAAGCCTGCAGGATAATGAAGAACAGATGACCCTGCCAGTCAACCACCATAACTCAATCATACACATGTTATCGGAGGGGGCAGTCAGTATGTCTAGTGGTGGTTCCCCTCATGAAAGGCAAGTAGGATTTTGTAAGAAAGACTAGCTTTATTTCATAACTGGTCCTGATGAATTCAGGGAAAGCTTCTCTCTTTTTATAGTGACCATACATTTTATGTCACGCTTTCAGATAAAAAAAAAAAAATGCTTAATTCTTTGCTGAGTGAATAGAGATTTAAGTAATTCTAAATGTGCTACCTACTCACGTTTTTCTATTTAAAAATTTGTATATTATTTCTCCCTTCCCACTCTCCTCAATGTTCTTGGCTTTCTACATTATTCTTACTCTAGGAGACTGGCATTCCACCCATACACAAATTTATTTTTTTTAAGGTTTTCTTCTTTTTAATACTGTGTAGACCAGGCCTAAGGAATGTCTCTTTCCTTGCTAATAAAAGACGTAGTATTAAAACAATCATAAAATATCAATCAGAAGAAATTTCAATATATTTTGGTTTTCTGAGTGCTTGGAGAGGGGCTAAATTACTTGACATTAAAGATTATTAGACATCACAATGAAATTTGGTGGGAATCTGTTAGACATCCATTGAACTGAGCCATATTCCAGGTTGTCCTAGACTACAGAAATCTGACCTGGGGCTACATATGGGTATGTATGTAGCTTCTCCTCATGTAGCAACCAATTGGGAGGTCCTCATAGTTTGAATAATCAAATGACCAAATTTTAAGAGACATTTAAAAATTTAACAACTTTAACAACAGGCATTAAGTTTAGACATTTGTAGGCAAATAAAAATAGAGAAGGAAGTTGTAAGGAAAGTTGATTATGAGCATAATCTGCAAAATTGCCAAAAAGCAAGGGATGGAAAGTTCAAAAATCTTACAATTTTTTTTCCAAATCATCTATAAAGAATGCTGTCAAAAAAGTAATGTCTCCTGTGAAGGCAATTCTAAAATTCATCATATAGAAAAGTCTACCTCAAATAATTAATATTTTAATTATATCCTTACTGCCTTGACATTTGCTAAGTATTGTCAAAGTTGAAAATAAAAACCTTCAGGTATGAGTTTGGATGTTGTAATCTAAAAAGGAAGTAGCCAAACTTCAAAATTCAAAGAAATGGCTATTGAAAGGATTCATGTCTGTGTTTTCTGAGAATCAGTTTAAGGAAATGAATGTGAACCTGGAGAGAAATTAACTCAGTGTTGTGGAGAAAGTTAACTTTCTGAATATATTTTAGAGATTTTCTTGGAGACAAAAATCTGTGTTACTCTAGGAGCGTCTTAAAGGATGTCATTGACATTACTGAGTACTCTTAATGGATAGTTCACTGCCATATTAAGAAAAACTTTATTACAGAGTTCTCTAAATGCTAAATAAGCTGCCTCAACAAACAATAAGCTCCTCACTAGCAAAAATATGTATAAGCTTGACAAGCATTTGACAAGGCTGATTTTAAGTCTTTTTTTTTTTTTTTTTTTAAAGATTTTATTTATTTATTTGACAGAGAGAGACACAGCAAGAGAGGGAACACAAGCAGGGGGAGTGGGAGAGGGAGAAGCAGGCTCCCCGCTGAGCAGGGAGCCCGATGCGGGGCTCGATCCCAGGACCCTGGGATCATGACCTGAGCCGAAGGCAGACGCTTAACGACTGAGCCACCCAGGCGCCCCAAGTCTTTACAAAACTAACAGATTCTAGTAAATGAATCAACTTTGGTAGGTAACTTTTACTCCTGAAGCCAACAAGTTAGTTGAGTAGGACAAATTACTAAAGGCAAAACAACTAAAGAAAAATGTACTCTTAAATCAGGTCATGGAAAAAAGCCCATCAACCAAGAGACACTATGGGGAGGAAGGTTCTCACAAAGGTGGAAGGGCGGCTGCAGGTAGGCTTTCTGTGGTGACCTCTACAAAATACTAAGATAAAAGCAGGTTTGTGAAAAGTCCAGGGCTACAAAACAATGGGAAGACTGAAGCAGTAAGCTTCGATCTGGTGGGTAAGGTGGGATATGTGCAAACAGTAAGGGTGGGATTCGCATAGCTAAAATTATTGAGGTGGAGGGGGAGGAGCAAGATGGCAGAGAAGTAGGTGACCTAAATTTTGTCTGGTCCCAGGAATTCAGCTAGATAGGGATCAAACCATTCTGAACACCTACGAACTCAACAGGAGATCAAAGAAAAGAATAGCAACAACTCTCTGAACAGAAAAGTGACCACTTTCTGGAAGGTAGGACGTGTGGAGAAGTGAATCTGAAGCGATATTTGGGAGGATGGATGGTGGGGGAGGGGGCCTCCATCGGCCGCTTCTGGCAAGTGATAGAGCCGTGGAGCACAAAATCGGAACTTTTAGAAGTCGGCTCCGCTGAGGGACGTTGCTCCAGTGGCTAAGCGGGAGGTGGAACACTCTCTGGGACAGTGTGGTCTCAGGACCCTTGGGGTCACAGAAAGACCGGGGTGCCTGAGTGCGGCAGAGCTCGCAGGTATCAGAGCGGGGAAGCCGGCTGCAGAGACAGAGTGGAGGCATGGGCTCTCAGCTCGGGGTTGCCATAAACCGTGATCCTCGGCACAGTCGGACCACTGCTCCTCCAGCAGGGACCCGACAAGCGGCAGATCCAGGGAGACTCTCCTTCCACCCCCAGGAGGAGCGACACAGAACCACACCACAGAGATCTGCTGGGTTTGGAGACTTCACATGGGGTCGTGCACCAGAGATAGAAATGCTCCGTCCCAGGCTGGGTGAGCACGGAGTGAGGCCAGAGACCGGGGAGATAGGAGTGATTGACTGCTTTTCTCTGGGGCCGCACTGAGGAGCGGGGCCCCGAGTTCTCGGCTCCTCCGGGGCAGAGATTGGGAGGCTGCCATTTTCACTCTCCTCCAAAGCTGTACGGAAAGCTTGCAGGGAACAAAACTCCCTAGAGCAAACCCGAGAAGATTACTTAGCCTGGACCGGCAAGGGCGGGGCAATTCCGCCTCCGGCAAAGACATTTGGGAACCATGACAACAGGCCCCTCCCCCAGAAAATCAGCAAGAACAGCCAGCCAAGACCAAGTTTACCGATCAATGAGAACGGCAGAACTCCAGAGCTAGGTGAATAATGCACATATAAGCCATGGCTTTTTTACCATGATTCTTTAGGCTTTCAAAGTTAATTTTTTTTTAACTGACTTTTTTTTTTTAATTTTTCTTTTTCCCTTTTTCAACCAACATCTTATCAATCCCTTTTTCAAAAAATATTTTTTATTTTCCATTTTTAGTGTCATATTCCATCCCTTCATAGTAGTTACCCTTATTTTTGGTATATATAGATATATAAGTTGTTCTCTCTTTAAAATTTTGAGATACAGTTTCTTCTAACAGATCAAAATATACCCTAAATCTCTAGTCTATGGCTTTGTTCTAGTCTCCTGCCTGATCACATTCTCTCCTTTTTTTTTTTTAATTCCTCTTCTTTCTTTTTTCAACCAACTTCCTATCTTATCAATTCCTTCTATAAAATCTTTTATAATTTTCATCTTTACAATCACAATCCACCCCTTCATCGTATTTACCCTTATTTTTGTACATATATAAGATTTTCTTTCTTTAAAATTTAGGGAGACACTTTCTTCTAACAGACCAAAATTCGCCCAAAATCTAGTGTGTCACACTGATCTATGCACCAGCCTGATCATATTTGATCATATTATGTTTTTTGTTTTTGTTTTTGTTTGTTTGTTTTTATCTTTTTCTTTTTTTTTTCTTTTTTCTTTCTTTCTCTTTCTTTTCCTCCAGTTTCAGGTCTCTTCTGATTTGTTTAGTGTATATTTTTCTGGGGTCATTGTTACCCTGTTAGCATTTTGTTCTCTCATTCATCTATTCTCTTCTGGACAAAATGACAAGATGGAAAAAGTCACCTCAAAAAAAAACAAGAGGCAGTACCAACTGCCAGGGACCTAGCCAATACAGACATTAGTAAGATGTCGGAACTAGAGTTCAGAATGATGATTTTAAAGATACTAGCTGGGCTTGAAAAAAGCATGGAAGATATTAGAGAAACCCTTTCTGGAGAAATAAAAGAACTAAAATCTAACCAAGTCAAAATCAAAAAGGCTATTAATGAGGTGCAATCAAAAATGGGGCACTAACTGCGAGGATAAATGAGGCAGAAGAGAGAATCAGTAATATAGAAGACCAAATGATGGAAAATAAAGAAGCTGAGAAAAAGAGAGGTAAACAACTACT
>NC_138376.1:36521990-36564542 GCF_054177405.1 Leptonychotes weddellii | reverse complement strand
TCTCTCTCTGTCAAATAAATAAATAAAATCTTTAAAAAAAAAAAAGAATATAAGCATTCAAATATTTATATTGAAATGTGGTATTCCATATGCAACTTCCTAAAAGTTCAGAAAAAAATAAATACATAAGAGTGACAGTGAAAGCACAGAGAGAATTCTCTTATTCCTAAATTTGGACCATCTTCCAAGATTTTATCTTTTGTGCTTTCAGCTTATGAAATATATCTGAGAGTTATTTTAATGCTAACTTTTTGCTGGCATCTAAGTTATCCTCATCCTTTTCATTACAACCTTATTTTTGTTAACAAGTTTCTCTTGACTAAGTTCCTCTGGATATGTATGTAGAGTCTCTTGACTGGCTGAAGTATCAATGTTCCCTTGGTCAGTAATTCCTTCCCTATCTATCCATCTATCTAATTGTATATAACTATTTTTTCTATAACTATACATAATTTGTTTTAATTGAATTCTACCTCCAGTGTTATCACTTTTTTGTTTCTTTGATACATTTGCATATTCATTGATCAGTTATCTTTTCATATTTTCCATGTCTTAAAACATCACATGCATTTATCACTGGGTGATGAGAAGGCAACACAACTACACCTGTGCTGTTTGTGTAAGAACTGAAAGACAGATGTGCAGTGACCAGTCTCTGACAGAAGTGATGTGATTGGTCACTAGTCATGATGCATATTTGTTATTTACTTGGTAATTTGTGAATTGAAGATCCAGCTACAAAGTTTGAAACTCATGCAATTACTCCTAGTTAATATCTCAAAGTGATTGAAATATACACCATTTTATTGAGGAACTTGTGTCATTTAAATAAATTGTGGAGGGCATCTTGATAGTTCAGTTGTTTGAGTGACCCGACTCTTGACTTCGGCTCAGGTCGTGATCTCATGGGTGGTGAGATCGAGCCCAGCATCAGGCTCCATGCTCAACAAGGAGTCTGCTTCGTATTCTCCCCCTCTGCCTTCCTCCCCTCTCCTGCACACTCTCAATCTCTCTCTCTCTCTCTCTCTAAAATAAATAAATAAATATTTATAAGTAAATGAATAAACAAACAGCAGTAACTGAAATTTGTGCATAACAAGAACTGGGCAAAATAAGAACTATACACAGTAGTTCCCCTTTGGTTTCAGTTTCAGTTACACGCAGTCAACCACAGTCCAGAAGCAGATGATCCTCCTTCTGACATATGGTCAGAGAGTCAAGTGTATCCTAACTCTACATCCCAGTGCCCAAGTCATTCATCTCACTTCATCTCATCACATAGGCAATTATCATCTCACATCCTCACAAGAAGTTAAAAGGTGAGTACAGTACAATAAGATGTCTTGAGAGAGAGAGAAACCACATTCATATAGCTTTTGTTACAGTATATTGTTATAATTGTTCTATTTTATTATTAGTCATTATTGTTCATCTCTTACTGTACCTAATTTATAAATTAAACCTTATCATAGGAATGCCTATATAGGAAAAAGCATAATATATATATATATATAGGGTACTATCCTTGGTTTCAGGCATCCCCTGGGGGTCTTGGAATGTATCCCCTGTGGACAAAGGGGACTCCTGTATGTATATATTTGTAATTCCACATATTAGCTAAATTTTCTAATTTAATAACCAACCATTAATCATGATTGTTTTCACAAAGAGGACTTCTGCAATAGTTTTATTATTTTTCAAAAACAAAAATAGCTTGTCTCCCAGGAAAAAAATATACACATATACACACAAAATAGAAGGAAATCATTACAGATAAAATATATCTAACATTTAGGAAAGAAATAGTCTAAATCTGTCTATAGTTTAGTTCGGATTCCTTGAAAAAGATTTTACCTAATTCAATCCAGAAAAATAAGAGCAAACACTATTCTCCACCAGATAACATTACTTTCTAATAAAACCGATTGAGTTTTCTACAAATAAAAATAAGCTTCAAAACAAAATGAAAAAGAAATAAAATCAATAGACTGGAGAGTGCCTAAGGACTCACTGCCAGATATTCTGAAAGGAGAGTAAATGGGTGGCTAATTTTGTTAACTTGTTTTTAAAGACCTTTGACTTATAAAACACAAAAACTTTGTAAAGTGCTTTCTAGCTTAGATTTGCTTCCTGAGCTGCTTAGGTTAAGAATAATCACTTTAAGCAAGGCCATAAATAAAATTACTTCATATAAAGACCAAAGATCAAGTGAACAAAGTTTACTGCTTATCTCACTTCACCTTCCTTCATATGGCTAAGGTTGGCTTTTCATCAGTTTTTGGCAGTCCCAATCTACTGCATCACCAAATACTTGATAATTGCATCTAAGAACAAATATACTGATCTCTATAAAGCCCGAAGAACCTCTGCATTATTTTATTTGTGAGAATTTTAATTTTAGGTTTTTTCCAGATCTTAGATTGTTGCCTTTTTAAGGTCGAGTCTCCTGGGACCTACCTAAAGTTCCTGTGATAGGTCAACTATTCATCCTCATTCAACAGAGATAAAATGTCTTTGGAAAAAATTTCATCAGCCTAATGGAAACCACCCACATGGCACCAGCCATCTATCTTCCTGAGAAACCTCTGAAGAAGGCTACTGTACTTATAAATCCCAATTGTGGAAAAGGTGACACAAGATTTGCTTTTCAGCCTGCTCCGCTGTCTTATAGTCACAAAATAAGCTTTATTCTTAAATCATCTTCTGAAATTAAACTGAGCAAAATAAAACCCTTCCCCTTTAATTGGGGTTGAATATTTTGTTACCTGGAAAGAAAAACACACTAGGCAGTTTGCACATTAGCAGAAAATATCTTATACAAGAAAGGCTTTACCACCCATTGTGAAGAAAGGTATGGGACCATTAATTCATTCAACAAATCTTTTAAATGCCTATTATGCGAATCCCTGAGAGGATAATATCAGAGCAGGAAATGAAAATGGGAAACCAAAGCAATTACCCCTGAAAAAGGTGTAGGCTTTGGTTCTTAATCATTTTGATCAATAGTTGGGTCAATTATCACAAAGGTTCTACAAATGAAAGTGCAGAGCAGGCACTGTTCACAGACTGAATAAATGTGTTACATTCCAATGTACTGTCATTTCATATATACTTCTCATACTTCTCGTGGAGAGTAAATACAAACTGCTTCAAAAGTAGTGTACATGCATATTAGTTAGCTCATCACCATAATACTTTCTGATTCACTGGACATCAAGATAACAATTGCTACTCAGGGAGGAGTTTGTGATACTCATTTGGTTATAAAAAGAAAACTCCATATTTTACAATGATAAAAACCAGTAATACAACTTAGGAATGAAAGTTTTGAGGGGGAAGGAGGCATAATGATTGAGGGTGACCCATGACTGGAGAAGATACAGCTAATATCAAAACATGTCTTTAGAAATATAAGCATGTGTGAATAAAAGTACACAAAGGGAGAGAGGACAAGAAAAATGCAAGGCTTCAAATAAAATCTACTGTTTCACAGTTACCTATGAGATTAATGCTGATAAAGTATATACTAAGTGGGAGGACTTCCAATTAAGTCTCTTGTAAGATATTCTCTTATTAGATTTAATAATGGGTGCCACCTGATCAGAGATAGAGAAAATGGAGCATTGGAAATTTCTACTACCTTTTCTACATAAAACACAAGCAAAAATCATATTTTAACATTAATAAATATTTCATAGAATATAAGCTTCTCCTTGTGCAATCCTTTACAACAACCTATACTCGTTAATTGGTTTAGCTGCCTGAAGAAACTAATAGCATGTAACACATGCAATGAATAAATGCACATATTTGACCATGGAGCCTTTACCTTACATTAGATTTGAGGGTGTCTGCTTTAGGAAAGTAAGGCACTCTGAAGTCCTATTGACTTCCTTCCTCTTGATATATGAGTTTTGCTTGTACAGTGTTTGTAAGAGAAAACTCTATCCAGCTTTGAGGGATGTAGATCCAATTTCCCTAAGAGATGTCACTGAATCCTCACAAACATGAGAATTGTGTTTTTTTTTTTTTCTGGCACACAGAATAGTTCAGATAAACTGAGAACTAAAATTATAAATCCTAAAAAAATAAGATACCCAAAATATAAAGGCACATTAAGGTCAATTTAATCAGTCTCATGGGTCATTTAACACCACTTGAAATGTAAAGCTTCAGGTAGAAGACAATACAAGTGTTTCCTTTTTCTCAGTTGTGATTCTTCTTATCTAAAGCTTTAAAAGTAATTCTTTTTTTACTTTTTAAATAAGGACTGTTATAATGATAATTTAGAGCCATGCCTACAATTACCTTCATTACTTCACAGCCTGTCTTTTTGTGACATTATGTGCCTTTTGGAAAAGTATAATCCCAGGCATATGCCACCTGGGTGGAAGAATTTTCTAACAAGTGACATGAATGATGTTTCTAATTCCTCAAATGATATATTTTCTTTCATAATATCTTCTTCATTTGTCATGGTTTCTTTTCCTTTTTGACATCTTTAATCATTACGAATATAGTAATTTTATAATCTCTTTTAGATTGTTCGATTTTATTTCATTTTGGGATGTCAATTTTACTCTCTAGCAGCTACTGGTACTTCTTTATGGTCATTCAATTAGTGTTTTGATTTATGACTCTAACTTTCACTTTTTTCTTTATCAAAGATAAGAGAGACCTGGTCTAGGAATATCTTCTTGAAGAAGCATTCTGAATTATTTTCTGAAGGCTTCAAGGATTTTTACAAGGGCTAGATCTGTTTGTAGAATTTATTCTGAGCCTGAAATTAACCCTTCACTTAACTAATGTAAATTTAGACCCAGTGTGCATGTGTGGTACTGGCTTGTGTGTATCACTTTTTTTTCAAAAATATGTTTTTCTGCCCAATACCTGGAGGTGACTCAAATAAGTCTTTAATGGTGGGTAGAATTCTCTGAAACTATGAACAGAGTTTCTCTGAGTATGTTTTCATAGACTAAACAGTCCTTTGCAGTCCCAATTTTAAGGAGGTATCTCAAATCCAATATGCACTCTGTCTGGATCCAAGTTCCCCTATTAAAGATCAAAACTCAAGCCTCAACATCTTAGGAGTATCAGGGGAAAATCACAATAACAAGCACCTGGATTGGGAAACTTCAGCCACACCTCACTAAAAGACAAGCTGCCTCGTCTGGCAAAACCTCTTTCTGCCCCCAAAAGGAGCACCAGCAGGAAACAGTGAAAAACCCAGCAGTGCCAGATAAACCAAGAAGACCAAAATAATACGTCAAAGACTCTGAAAATTTAACTTTTCCTGGAACCACAGCCCACAAAATCAGGCCAGTTGCTTCATGATAAACCTATAACAGAGTGTCTTTCTACTAAAAAAAATAAAATAAAATTCAAATTGGACCCAGATTTTCTTAAACATAACAGTAAAAATGTCTAGGATACACTAAAAAACCACCCAAGAAACATTGGGTGTTTTCATACCAAGAAACAAGAAAGTCAGTACATGAATATAAAAACACAATCCACAGAAGCCAACACAGATGAATCAAATGTTGAAATTATCTGATGGGGATTTTAAAAGCAGTCATCATAAATATGTTTCAACAGCAATTATAAGTCCTCTTAAAACAAAATAGGAAATCTCATCAAAGAAACAGAAGTTATTAAAAAGACCCAAATGGGGGCACCTGGGTGGCTCAGTTGATTAAGCCATGGACTCTTGATTACAGCTCAGGTCATGATCTCAGAGTCCTGAGATTGAGTACCACGTGAGGCTCTGTGCCTAGCCAGGAGTCTGCTTGGATTCTCTCTCTCCTTCTCCCTCTGCCCCTCCCCACTCTGCTCTCTCTCTCTCTCAAATAAATTGATCTGCAAAAAATAAATAAAAAGAACCAAATGGAAATTATAGGACTGAAAATACCAATAACAACGACAACAACAACAACAACAAAAAGTCTTGCTGGCTAGGTGCAAAATGGGGTAAAGATGGCTGAGGATATAACCAGTGAAACTCAAATAGATCAATAGAATTTACTCAATATGGAAAAAAAAAAACAGAAAATAGACTGAAAAAAAAAATTACCAAAGCCTCAGTTTGCTTTGGTGTATTAACAAAGATCCAGTATTCGTCTAAGCTCCAGAAGGAGAGGAGAAAGAGACTGTTAGTTTGCAAACTGGCCCCCATGCAAAGTAGAAGAAAGAAAGAGGCAAACAGACCACTGCAGATCAGTAGGTGGCAGACTGGTAGGTTCAATAAGCAAAGACACTTACATAAGAGGCTTGTCTGGGGCAGCCACAAGACAAGTAGATCTCCACACCTGCCAGCCAGTATCTTAAAGTTTCTATAGAGTCCTTAACTAGGTTCACTTACACCCTGCAGGTGGTCTCAGCACCACATTGCTCTCTCAAGACTACATCCTTCAAAACGGCTCTGATTGTAGGAATGGTGGACAAAATGTACATTCTAAGGATGGGGAAGGAATGAGGAGCCTCACATAGTTTTAACATATCAAATAGGCCTAATTAGTTTAATATCTCTTTTATAAGGAGAGATGACAAATCTTTTGAAATGTTCCAGGAACCCTCTGGAAAAACCCCAAAGTTAAAGATCAAAAAGACTTCATTTAAAATTTGATTTTTGGGAAGTTTGTCAAAAGTATCAAAAGGCTTAAAACATTTGATTAAATAAGAGCATAAGTCACTGTGAAGCAAAACTTAGTTACCATTTAACCAAAGTGACAATTAAAAATTTCAAAGGCAAATACAGAAGTTACAGAGTTATAAAAAAAAAAAAAAACAACAGCTTATCACTTTTATTTTTTAAAAAAGTTTTTTTGAGAGAGCGAGAAAGAAAAAAGCTAGAAAGAGAGAGTATAAGCAGGGGGGAGGGACAGAAGGAGAGGGAGAAGCAGAATCCCCACTGAGCAGGGAGCCCAATGCAGGACTCCATCACATCCTGCTGAGCAGGGAGCCCGATGCGGGGCTCGATCCCAGGACCCTGGGATCATGACCCAAGCCGAAGGCCGACGCTTAACGACTGAGCCACCCAGGAGCTCCTTGGCGTGGATTTCTTAGGAAAAGAGCTTTCTTGGATTATTGGTCTGTTTTTCATAAGATTATAAAAGGTTTTTCTTTATATTTTCAGTAATCTGCCTAGAAAACAAAAATTCTGTGTTTCACCAAAATAATTTCCTGTGCTTCATGTTGTCTTTATCAAGTCTTTGATTACTTCAGAAAACTGGCCCTTCTTTATTAAAAGAGATAAGTTTTTGGGGTGCCTGGGTGGCTCAGTCGGTTAAGTGTCTGCCTTTGGCTCCCTGCTCAGCGGGAAGCCTGCTTCTCCCTCTCCCACTCTCCCTGCTTGTGTTCCTGCTCTCGCTATCTCTCTCTCTGTCAAATAAATAAATAAAATCTTTAAAAAAAAAAAAAAGAAATCCATGCCAAGACACATCATAATTAAAAATCTGAGAAGTAAAGACAGAAAAGTCTTGAAAGTAGCAGAAGAGAAATGATGGATTACCCATAGGGGAACACCAATCAAATTACAGATGATTTCTCATCTGAAGCCATGGAGTCAGAAGCAAGTGGCACATTTCACAAGTGCTGAAAGAAAAGAACTGTACCATGCATTCTGTATTTGGTAAAACTATCCTTCATGAATGAAGAGAAATAAAAGCATACTTGGATGAAGGTATTTCATCTGTGAAGAATTTGTGGTTAGCAGATCTACCCATAAAGTTTGGTTAAAGGGAGTTCTTTTCACATAAAGGATTGAAAGAAAGAAAGATGAAAAGAAAATTTGGAGCTTGAGAAAGAAAGATCAATGGAAAAAGTATGGGTACATATAATAGGCAGTTGTTTTTCTTGAATTTTATATTTGATGACTGAAATTAAAATTATACCATTGGATACTCCAGCCAATGATAGTTAAAGTGGGGGAGGTAAAGGAAGTGAAGGTTCCATACTTCACAAAAAATGGAAAAATATTGATACCAGTTGCATAGTATACTGTAATACCTCCATCACACAGAAAATTATACAAAGAGATAAATCAAAAGCACTATAAATAAAGCAAAATTGAACAATAAAACTTATTCAAGCAACCTAAAAGAAGGTAGAAAAAGAGAAAGAGACATGAGTATCCTAGGAAACAAACAGATAAATAACAAATAATAAAATGACAGTGTTAGGCTCTAACATATCGAAAATTGTCTTAAAGTTCAGTGGTAAAATACACCAATCAAAAGACAGAGATTGGTAGAGTGGATTTAAAAAAACTACAACCCAAATATAGTCTGTTTACAAAACTCAAACCCTAAGCCCTAAGGGTCTTTACCCAGATTTAATAATTCTCCAAACCACTGCAACATCAATTTGTTTTTCTTATTTTGAGCTCCCTTTCATTTCTGGCATTTGAAGCTTTACTTTTCATTCAAGCTAGGTTTATGTGTTTTTTATTAGGGAGTTATTCCTATGGATTTTAATGTCATATTCTGCTACAGTTCTAGATCTTGAACTAGGTCCTAATAGAGACTGTGGAGTGTTTTTATGATATCCTAAAAATGTGGGAATGAATAGAAAGTCAATCTATTATGGCTCTCAAAAAAATCCACATTTTATAGATACACAACACATTTCTCAAAGTGCTTTTCTTTCATTAAACCTTCATTCTTTTTTAACATAATGCCATAAAGACTTCTAGTTGACCAACAAAATCTATTTCCCCTTCTTTAATAATAGAACTCCTAGGTATTAGGCGAATACATGAATGGCAAGCTAGAAACTATATTTTCCATCTTCCTTTGATACTTGATATAACAGGTGATTAAGAACTGGCCAATGGTAAGTGAGCAGGTGTGATGCATGCCACTTCTATATTGGGACCCTAAAAAGGAAAGGACATATGATCCCCTAGTCTCTTTCCCCACTTCCTACTGACTGGGAGATTATGAGAGCTAGAGCCACTACTATCAATGGATGTAGAGATGGAAGCCACATGTTAAGAATGTTAGAGATGCCCTTTCTATCCTAGAATAGAAGTTTAGGTGAGAAAGAAAGAAACTTCTGTCTTGCTCAAGACTTTTTACATAGGGGTTCTTTTGTTTTAGGAACTTAGACTTGTATAACCTCAGGAGAAGAGTAAGCTAGGGCTCAGTAACATTCAGTGAAGAAATGGAAATGAAAATCCAAGAGAGGATAAATTGTGAAAACTAAGTTGGTCATAGATATTGATCTCCAAGGGGTAGTCAGGTAGATCAATGTAGGCTTCCTGACTGAAAGGGCTCAGTCATGGCTCAAAAAAGTATTGATAATTACATGGGCCAATTTAGCAGTGGGATATCTCTAGAGAGAGGAATGTGTTGTATACTTCCAGAAAGATCTTAAATAATGCAGTAGGGCAGGGGTCAACCTTCAGGCCAAATATAGCCATCATCTGGGGTGTGTGTGTGTGTGTGTGTTTTGGGTTTTCAGTTTTGACAAATTCTATGGGTTTTGACAAATATATACCGTGTCCCGACAACATCAAAATAAAAATAAAGAATATCCCACCACCCTCACAAATCCAGCCTCTCTCTCTAGCTCCAGCTCCTGGAACTCATTATTTTCTTTTTTCTACTCCTACAATTTAGGCAACTACCTTAGTAATAGTAGTAGCAGCAGCAGTATTTGATTCCTTATAAATTCTGTTTTTCTAACCGATGTCATGACCTGGAGGAAAGGACCTTCCTCTTTACAAGGAAAAAGCCTCTCTGGAAGGAAATAACATGTAATAACATGCTAATTCCAGGGAGAAGTTGGCATTGAGTGTGTTGGCTGAGTGAACCTGCAGAAGCACAGTTAGGTAGAAGCAGAAATTCCCTCCACCTGCCCACCCCACCCATATCCTACACCCACATGGGCTAACCCTTCCATGCAGGTTTTTGTATCTCCTGAACAAGGAACTGAGCTGGTTATGGGGACAACAATAAGAAAGACAAAGGATATTTGACTGCCAGCTGCCTGGTTTGGTGTACTCTTTATCCTTGTAAATGCTTCTGAATGAAGGTGCAGTAAGGGCCTTGAGACTCCTGCTAAGTTATTTAATAACTTCTCCTCAGCTTTAACCTGAAAAGTCCAGACTGGCTTTTTCCAGAAGCCATTTCAGCAGGAGAGTGAAAGCCAACAGAGAAGGCTTTCCTGAGGGCATTAGGCATGGGTCTGAGATGAACACAGCCCCCTCTTTTCTCTCTCAATTCAATTCCTGGGACAGAAGCCATCAGCCAGAGCTCCTGAAATTGACTTTACTTCAATTCCAGGTCCCTTCATGATCTGAGGTTAACACAGGGGCTCCATTTGCTGAGAGGTTAGTTCCAGGAGATGAATTTTGTTGATGAGAGGATTTTGTAAATAAAGTTTTATCAGAACACCACTATACTCATTCTTTTACACACTTTTGCACTGCAACAGTGGAGTTGAGTTGTTGCAACAGAGATGATATGGCCTACAAAGCCTAAAATACTTGTTATCTCTCCTTTACAGAAAAAGTTAACACCTGACACAGGGTACAAAGAGAAAGATTCTGCACCCTCCTCTAACAGGAATGAAGCTGCTTATCAAGCATTCCAGATATCAGTAGAAAATGGAATGCTAGGTAGGGAACTGCAACAAAGCTCCAAATGTATAATGAGGCATTACAGGACCGATAGAGTAGATTTCAGGAATACTATAAACACATAACTTTTCCTTATAATGCTGACACCATTGAAAAATAAATTATCCAACCACAGCTAAATCTCATTGTCTATAGCTATTTTGCTTAGTAAGATATTAAAGTGAGATAGCTTAAGTAGAGAAAGTCAATTATCATACAGTTTCACTTATTTGTGGAACATAAGGAATAAATGGAGGACATTAGGAGAAGGAAGGGAAAAATGAAGGGGGGGAAATCAGAGGGAGAGACAAACCATGAGAGACTATGGACTTTGGGAAACAAACAGGGTTTTAGAGAGGAAGGAGGTGGGGAGATGGGTTAGCCCAGTGATGGGTATTAAGGAGGGCACGTATTTTATGGAGAACTGGGTGTTATACGAAAACAATGAATCGTGGAACACTACATCAAAAACTAATGCTGTACTGTATGGTGACTAATATAACATAATAAAAAATTTAAAAAATAAAAAATAAAGTGAGATAGCTCAACATCTTGTTGACAAAGAGAAAAACCAAAGTCAACCTATTATAGTTGAACATGACACAAAAATTTCTTCACAGTTGTCAAGTTTGTGTATAAGTCTACAATCACAATTCCAGATTTCCTCAATTATGTAAATTATATTATCTAGATTTGTCCCATCCTGGCTAAAAATTGTTTGGGATTTGAGTTGGAAATAAACCTATGGGAAGAGGACAAGAATGACTTGAAATGAAAATGTCTGGAAAAAGTAAAAGCTAACACTTCTATAAATGTTCTTCATATCTTGGGTTGTACCTAACCTTGTACACTCTGTTCACATCTCCTTTCAAATTTTATTCACAGACCTTCCAGAGGTAACACAGGTTATCCTATTTAACTGTAACTCTCTTTATCAAATCCCATCTTCATCACCTTTTTTTTCCTCTAACCACTTCTGTCATTTGCATGAACATTTATCCCTTGACTCATTAATACCTTGGGGTACATTCCAGTGTTAAAAAGAAAATATGCATTCAACAATGCTATTGTTAGTAAGAATATTAAAATATTAGATATGTATCTCTAACAATAGGTATAAAATATGTATATACATTTATATATTGAAGGATCAAATAAACAGTTATTCATATTAATGTTGTTAGAAGTCAAGTTTTCAATATATGAAAAAATCTGAATTGAATTTTTATGATCTCTTTATTTATTTTTTCTCTTTTAAAAAAAAGTATATGCCCCCCAGCTCTGTTCACCATAAAGATCAAGAAACAACAATAAACTGAGGCCAATGGGAAACACTGGTACCTAGATTACAACATCTAAGTACCATCACTTCCCCCTAAAATGTGCCAGCTCCTTGGAGAAATGGCTAATTCATGACTGTGGAAGGAAACCTGGAACTTCTTGACACACCAGAAAGGAAGGACGTAATGAAAGACATTCTAGAGACATCTCTAAGACATATTATTAAGTAGAACAAATCACAGAAATGTCAAAGTATACAGGAGCTGACAAGCAAAAGCTATCAATAGCCAAAAATAAGACAATTGGACATCAAAAAGAATGAGAGAAATGGATTAAAATACATAAAATATATCAAAACCATAATGATATTTTTTAAAATTACTTATTGGTTACTCTTGGAGGTTACCATGACACCACCTCATTATTCCAAAATTTGGTAAATAAGTCCAAAAAAGCATGCATTTATCTTGCCTTTCCAGTGTGGACTATAAGTGGTCAATGAAAGAATATTCTTTCTTATGGAAGAATCATAACTAATAAGAGCAGTGATAATGATAGAATCAAAAAATCACCATTTTGAAAATTCTAATGAAATTCTATGCAGAGGTAATTGTTATCAATGTCTGTTAAAACCATTCAGATAAAGATTTCTGGGAAAATTTAAATGAAGTTATCAGGCTTGCAATACCAGACCCACAGATCAATCTCCACATTATTAAAACTAATATCCCTTCTGGTGTAATGCAATAATAAATTTACAGCCCCACCTATGAATTATTCTAGCTCCCCCCTCTGAAAAAGAAATTGAATCTGAATCTATTCAAGTCTTTATATCTATCAAGTTTACAGGAAGTAAATGGGATAAATTGCCATCAGCAAAATACAGAATGCGGAAAATTTTATGTGACAATTGACTGTTTCCTTCAATAAAGAATTGGCATTTTAAAGAGGAAAGGGGAGCTATTATGGATTATAGAATATATAATCCATATGCAATATATGGACAGGCTTACATCCTTGCATTATTGGCAAATGAACTATGAAGACATTTTTGAGAGCAATAGGGAGTATTCATCATATAGACTGGCTATCAGATGAATACCAAGAATTATTCTTAATTTTACTAGATTTAAAATATGGTTATATTATTAACATCTTTATCTGGTAAGGGGCACTAAAGCATTTGTGAATGAAAAAATATGGTATCTTAAATTTTCTTTTAAATATTACAATAAAAAAAATGGAGGGGTGATAATTGAACCAAGAATGGCAACATTTTGATAATCGTTGTAATGGGATAAACCTATGAAGTTTCATTGTACTATTCTCTTTACTTTTGAAAATAAATGTACATTTGAAAATTTCCATATATAAAGGACTTAAAAGGGAGAAGAAAATTATTGTCTATGCAACCCGGAAGTACAGCTGGGAAAAATAGAACTTTACCTTCTCTCCAGTTCTTGTGCAACTTTGGAAACATGTATATTCAGTACTGCTCCAAGTGGAATTCAATGTAGATATCTTGCCAACAGTTTAATTATTTGAAAGATTACCATGTTTTAAGGGAATGATGCTACTACAGTGATATTGAGATCTGTGTTCCACTCTAGTCTATCTGTAGGTAGCAATGATAAACCTCAGTGGTTCTGAAACTTCTGGTCCTCAGATCCTTTTTATTCTTAAAAATTGTAGAACACCCCAAAGAATTTTTTAATGTGGGTTACATTTATGCCAATTCTTTGTTAAAAAACTCTATTACATGTTCACATAAAAGACCTATTTTATAAAAAATAACTATATTTCCAAAAACTTGGTAAGAAGACTGGCCTCATTTTCCATAGTTTTTCAAGTTTTCCTGGTGTTTGGCCTAATTAAACGTGACTGGATTATCATATTGGCCACTGCATTCAATCTGTTGCAATATATTCTATTTAAAGTAGGTAACAAAAATTCAGTTTCACACAGATAAATAGTTGGAAAAGGTTATTTTGATAGCTCTTTGAGATAATTGTGGCTATCTTTCTTTTTTTTAAGGATTGTATTGATTGACTGATTTAAGAGAAAGAGCATGAGTGGGAGAATAGCAAAGAACAGGGACAAGCTGACTGCGCTGAGCATGGAGCCTGACACAGGGCTCAATCTCACGACCCTGAGATCATGACCTGAGCTGAAATCAAGGGTGGAACGCTTAACTGACTGAGCCACCCAGGTACCCAGTAGCTATCTTTCTTTGATACCACACCAAAACCGGCCAAGGCCATTGTTTCTTAAAGATGAAAACCCATTTGTCCCTCCACCACTTCAGATGTCCTTTTACTGATGCATACTTTTGTTGTATAACTCATTGGCTGTTTACAAAATATGGGTTCACTAAATTACACATATCTTCCAAAAATTGACACGTTTCACTATATAATATTAAAATTCACATTTGTTAATATCACCATCGATCACATCGGAAAACTTTTAAGTATGAGAAAGCTGCCAAGCTCACAGTGGTAGATTCAAGTGTTGCAAATTTCTAGTTTTTTACTTGAAGTCACAAATTTTATCTTTGGTAACAAACACTGTCATTGTTTTCCTTGAAATGACAGGCTTATCTTATTTGTTTTTGAAAAAACGTCTGCCAGTTACCCAAGTGTGAATAGCCATAATTTGTGTGTCAGTTGTTGCTTCGAGTCAAATGATGTTTCATGAAAACAGCAGCTTGCTCAACTCAGAATTCAAAGAATCTCACAAGTGCTTTTGTTAGAGACAAGCATCACACTTTGGTTTGCATCAGAAGTGATTTATGCACACTCCCTGTTTCATCACACAGAATATTAAAAACAACATCTATTCAAAGGTTGAAGTTTAATACAATTAATAATTTTTACTGCCTCATTAAGGGCATTCTTAAGTGTAACTGTGACTTTTATTACTGTGGGTTCATGGTAGTGGAGAATATAATGACTGCTAATAAACTTTAGTGCTACTTTCTTGATTCTTGCTAAAGTTCCAGCAGTTTTACCCACTATCAGTGGAAAAATCAGCCACAATGAAGAAGGCAAATCATGTTTATAAAAATAGTGTTTACTTAGAGAATACCTGCAATGGTCTCAGGGATCTCCAGGGGTCTTTGGACCATGCTTTGAGAGCCACTGGTCAATCTTGAATATACTACTTCAATTCCTCCGCATATATTAAAGAAATGTTAATTTTAATGAAGGAAATTCATAGAAACAAGTAAGTAGAACTACAGTTTTCCAAGGCTTGTTAAGTCATTAGCTCCTCAGTCAGGCCAATATGTTCTCATGTACAAGTTTCCAGAGGAAAATATAAAACCTATCTAAAATTTACTCATATTGTTTTGATATCCTCAAAAGAAAATATACAGAATACTGAATTTTTTCTCCTAGATAGAAAACTTTAAAAGAATATATAAGGCATAGAATTTTTGAAAATTATTTGTAAAAAATAGTTGTATATTCACATGCAGCTATAAGAAATAATACACAGAGGGATCATGTGTACCCTTTACCCAGTTTCCCCCAATGGTAACCTTGCAAAACTATCCTGCAGTAACACAACCAGGATATTGACATTGATACAGTCAAGAGACAGAACATTTCCATTCCTTCAAGTATTATTCATGTTGCCTTTTATAGCCATACCCATTTCCTTCCCCCTCCTTAATTCCTGGCAACCACTAATCCGTTCTTTGTTTCTATAAATTCATCCTGTCAAAACTTTTATATAAACAGAAACATAATATGTAAACATTTGTAACTGGCTTTTCCACTTAGCATGATTCTCTAGAGAGTCATCGAACGTCTTGCATGTGTCAGTAGTTTATTCTCTTTTATTATTCACTAGTAATCCACAGTATGGACATACCATAGTTTAATCCATCAGTGGAAGGAAATTAAGGTTGCTTCCAGTTTTGGGCTATTAAGAAAAAAGCTGCTATTAACATTCATGTACAGGTTTTTGTTTGAACATAGTCTTCATTTCTCTGAGATAAATCTCCAGCACTACAATTGCTGAGTGTAGTAGTTATATATATTCAGTTTTTAAGAAACTCTCACACTGTTTTTCAAAATGGCTATACTAGCTTCCATTCCCACCAGCAATATGTAAGTGATTCCATTTCTCTGCATCCTCTCCAGCATTGGTGATGTTACTATTTTATATTTTATATTTATTTTATATTTATATAAATATAATTTATATTTATATTTATTTTATATTTATATTTTATTTTTATATTTATATTTATAAAAAATATTTTATATTTATATTTAGTTGGCATGCAACAATAATCACTTTGTGGTTTTAATTTACAAATGGAAACATTTTTAATTTACAAATATTACATCATTTGTTATAGTTCTATAGGTCCCTAAGGCTCCATTCATTGTTCTATTTTCTCTCTATTGCTCAGATTGGACAATTTCTATTGTTTGTTTTATAGTTTATGGATTCTTTTCTCTTACCCATCCATTCTGTTGTTGAACCATCTACTAAACATTTTATTTCTAATTGTTCTTTCATTTGGTTATCCTTGATATCTTCTATTCTTCACTGGGAATTTCTGTTTCTTTACTGAAATTTCTATTTTTTTTCATTTCTTTCAAAAACTTTTATAAGTACATATTGAATTTATCATGGCTGCTTTCAAACCTTTGTCAGACAATTCTAACATCTCTGTCACCTTGGTGTTGGCATCTATGGATTGTCTTTTTTCATACAATTTGAAATCATCTGTTTCCTGGAATGACTAGTGATTTTGCATTTTACCTGCACATTTTTGTAGTATATTATGAGACTCTAGATCTTATTTAAACCATCTCTTTTATCTAGTTTTCTCTAATATTCTCTGGCAGGGGAAGGAGGTCACTAACTTCTTACTGCCTAGGGAAAGTAGAAGACCAGGTTCCCCATTTGGCCTCCATTGATACATTAGGAAAGGAGCTGCCTGTTACTGTTGGGAGGGGTGGGATTTCTAGCTACTCAGGTGATCTTCCACGACATTACAGTGTGATGCGCTCATTAATTCTGGGAAGTGGTGAAAATCCTGATTCTTCAGTGGACCTCAGACACCACCCCGGCAGAGAAGTGAAAGGGCACCTCATTACTTCTATTGGGGCCCGATTGGGGTGGAAATCAGTTCTTCACACAGTCTCTACCAATATCAGAGGTAGGGATGTTCCATTATGAGCCCACAGAGGTGAAATACCCAGGTCCATACTTGGTCTTCCCTGATAACACATCTATGTGAGTGTTAGGTTCCTCCTTACAGCCTAATGAAGGTCAAGCCTAAGCTCCTTAATAATGTGTGGGCTCTCTCTCTCTCTAATAAACAGATAAATAAAATCTTTAAAAAAATTGTATTGCCTCCACTATTATTTATCCTGAATATAACTCTATGCCTTGTATTAACTTGAACTTTACATTGAATAAAAACTTTATTTAAAAGCACTACTGCTTGACACAGGACCAGAGCATGGGGACCCAGCCAGATGGGATGGCAGGCGCAGGGGACCTTCCTAAAGGTTTGGTTCAAGAACCACAGAGCAAAAGTCAAGAAAGCCAAACAACAGCAATTAGCTGGGGCGGAAGTCAAGACCAGCTCTTCCAAGAGACACACGGATGCCGCTCCAGGAGCCCCCGATGGTGCCTACCCTGCTTCCCTAGTTTATACAGATCACCCCATCCATACCTTCCTTCCAACTCAGCATATGCTCCAATTTTAAGGCTCTCCCAGACCATTCTTTTGGCCACAAAATAGTCCATTTCGGCTACTGCCGAGATCCTAACATCTACTCCTTATGTCCCATTATGGAATCCCAAATTCTTTCCACAAGCTTCACTGCTAACTCTTTGGGTTCTTCATCTCCACCAAGAACTTAGTGAGCAAAGCCAGACACAAAAAGTCACCTACTGTAACGATTCGCAATGATGCCAGACGAGAGACAGAGTCGGGACCTACGCAACACGGAGGCATTTCAGAAACGGGCTTCATGAAAACAAAAGAAGACCCACAAGTGCCCGTGGGGTGGAATTGAGTGGCAAGAGTCTCTCAACAAACTATTGCGATGGGCATGTTTCATGTTGTAATTCGGATGGCAGGAACCTGCATGTATAAAATCATCCAAAGACACAGAAGTGTAATATTATATAACATACACCACAAAAAAACAATCACGTGACAGGACAGAAGCATCAGCTAATGCCAAGGCGGTAACCATTTTGCAATATATAAATGTATCAAATCAACACATCATACATCTTACACTTGTATCTCAGCCAAGATGGAGACAATTTTTAAATTATATATCAATAAATACATACAATGAGACTAAAAAAAAAAAAGAGCACTACTTCTATCTTCACTAATATTTATGAATAGTATCACTTTTCTCCTCTTTTTCACTAAAGAATGTTTAGTATTTCTCCTCCCTACCACAAACCACTTTTTTCATGGATTTCTTCTGGAAAATACTTAAAAGATATAAGCTATACAAGAAAATATGGTTATTGAATAACCCCTCCTTACCACTAACAGCCACATGGAATCCATTTTAATTAATTCAGTGTTTGATTGCTTTTTCAAGATCTGATTATGCTTTACAAATAAAGAAACAAAAAATCATTTATGAATAAGGTCATACTTTTTTTTAAAGATTTATTAATTTATTTGAAAGAGAGAGCACGAGTGTGAGGGGGAGAGGATGAAAGAGCGTCTTAAGCAGACTGAGCTGAGCACAGAGACCCATGAGGGGCTCGATCTCATGACTTTGAGATCATGACTTGAGCCAAAACCAAGAGTCGGACACTTAACTGACTGGGCCACCCAGGTGCCCCAAGGTCATACATTTTTATTAAATGTTGAAGATTAAGTAGATAACAGAATATTTTTCTTTGTAGTGTAGAGAGAATACAGCAGCTATACATGTAACTGGAGGACACAGAAAAATAGAGGATGCTATTTGAGAGTTATCTGAAGAACTCTCTTGAAAGTCAATATTTAAAGTCATTTGGTGTTATATACAGACCATCAATCCTTAAAGTTAAAACACTGAACCATGCTATCTGGAAAACATGATACTATGTCAATCCAACATCAGTCATTAGTGCTTTATAATAAAATCATGTATCATGGAAATAAGGGACAAATATTTCTTGATATAGACCAAGGAAGGAGAGCTTCTACATGCAGCACACCATCTGAGAGTGCTGACACACTCAGAGGGCTTGAGGACAACACCAGACAACAGCTGAAGAGGAGAGGACATGATTATAAATAAGAAAGGGCACAAGAAATGCTCGAAAGAAAGTGATGAGGTATTGCTGCATGGTTTTGTAACAACACACATCAGTGTGACCTTGGACAAAGCCTTTCTCCTCTTAGCTTTTCTGAGCCCCATCTCCCTCCTCTGCTAAATATGGAGCATGACCGGGTAATTTCAAATCACTGACAGAACTACGTGCCTGGCTTCATAGTCTTATGTTGGACCCAAATAGAATAAGCTAGATATGTTTAAAAAACCAATGGGTAATTATTATTTATGACAAGAAAAGGAGTAGGAAATTCCATTAAACTTGATTCTAGTTTAAACTTGATTATCACATTAATGCCTTGATCAAAAGCATTTCCACTCAAAATTGTTTCCTTTGTGTAAAATGTAAAATTAAGCATTCTTTAAAAGGCAAAATCTAGTAAGGAGTCAAGGAAACTGTCACTCTCTTGATTAAATGAATACATTGAGAATAATTCATGAATCTGCTTACTCTTCCCTAGTATTACAAAAGCCTAAACTTAAGTGATAACGTCAGCAGTGAAAGTCAGATGGGAAAACTTTGACAAAGAGCTTGTCAGTCCAGAGCAAGGTAAATGCAAAAGAACCTCTCCCTTTCTAAACCTCCATCCAGAGAGGCTCCTTTGCAGTTTTAAGCAACTGCCTCCCTATAGTAGCGCAAGAAGTCCTTTAGAGTTTCTTGGACAAGAGTAAAGAGAAAACAATAACTTTTGAATGACTGAAAATATTGTAACATAAATGAGAAAAAGAGCGGGTCAAACTTTTCACTGCAACATATTTTCAAATAGGGTATTATATTCAGTTATTAATAACATTTAGTCTGATTTTTGAAGTCTGAAGTTATTTTTTACACAAAAGAGCTTTCTTAATTTTGTATCAGAGTATGAAAGGTAAGAGTTTAAGAAGTAGATTGGGGAGTCTAGGTGGCTCAGTCAGTTAAGCTTCCAAGACTCTTGATTTCAGTTCAGGTCATGATCTCAGGGTCATGGGATCAAGCCCAGCATTGGGCTCCATGCTCAGCATGGAGTCTTCTTGTCCCCTTCTCTCTGTTCCTCCCTCGCTTGTATACTCTCTCTCTCAAATAAATAAATAAATAAATACAATCTAAAAAAAAAAGACTTTTAAGAAGTAGAAAGGGTGAGGTCTAGATGCATAATTGCACCTGAGTTGGATCAGAAAAACATTGTCCTAACAATTCCAGGTTAGCACTTGAAGTGTTTTCATATACCTTCAATAATTTCCTCACCAAAAAAAACACCACTAAAAATAAACGTCATAGATAAGGGAAATTGAGGATTAGAAGATTTGTTTGACTCGCTTATGTTTAGTATCTAATAGGTGATGGAAATAGGATTCAAACCTAGGACCCAGGCTCAATGGAAAGAAAAGACTGGAAGAGAGAAAATAAGGCAAGGCATAAAGGCATTTGGTGTCTTCTCTGGCCATCGCCACTCTTCGTATTACACACTTCTGATCCTATCATCTTATTTTCCTAGGCAGGTTTAGTTTTAGTCAGAGACATAATTTTCAGGGACTACTACAAGGTCCTGCTGCCTCCGACCTGCAGCTGTATAGTTGAATTCTATTTTTTGCTGAATTACAATTACTTTCCCTTCTCAGGTTGAAGACTTTAATCCCAGTTTGAATTCATACATCTTTGAGAGGTCCAACATTTATAGTTTTATCAGGTTTGATTTCAAGTTGGCATAGAAAGGAGCTCGGAGAACAGGGTTTAATGAAGGATGTGAAGAGAGAGCATGAGATTACTGAGAACATAAGGTAAGAATCAGTGAATGGGGTATCAATTCAGAGAGAAAAAATGGCAGATATAGAACAGGGATTCCATGACCTCTAAGCATCACCTGCATCAAAACCACATCTAGAGTTTTTCAACTTCCTTTGGGTTCTCAGTGTGGAAAAAGAGAATATGAGCCAAAGCACAAGAAGATAAGAGAATTTCAGGGCTGCAGTATTTTTAAAGTTTTTTTTTTAATTTTCTAATTATAGAGAGTATATTAAGAGTGCCAAAAAGACCAAGGAACTTTCCCTACAATGAGTTACTACTTTTGTTTAATTGTTTAAAAGTCAGCAAGAAAGATGTCTTTCCGGAATAGGTATTGGTCTCAGTAACGGCCACCAGTTTGCCCTCTTAACTCCCTGACAGGCCATTGCTAAATGCCTTAAGTAAATTAGGATATGCAATCATTTTGACAACTCTGTGAAATAGGTGGTCCATAATCACTGTTTTATACATGAGGAGAAACTTTAATCAGAAAAGTGAAGTTCTTGCCATGGTCATTGAATTATTAGATAATTTGAGCCCAGATCTATAAAACTTCACAGCCTTAGAGAATTACCACTGCATTTCACACTTCCTTTGGGTGGAGGGGTAATCCATAATATGAGAAATAATTACAGCTTACATGAAGCACGTCTTTAATTATATGTCTAGCACAGTACCAAGCATTATACATATATTTCTTTTAACTATTCCCACAATTTTATGAGGTAAGAATTACATCATTTTACAAATGAGGAAATGGAGGGGACAGAGAAAGTAACTTATCTAAATGGTAAAACCTGAATTCCAATCAAAATGGCTTAATTCCAAAAGTTGTTTGCCTACTGATTAAGTCTCAAAATGAATAATGGCTCAAGAGAGATGTCTAAAAAGGGTGCTGTTATAAAGATATTCTTGCAGGAAAACTTGCATGAAATTGAGAATGTTCCCATTTTCACTATTTATATAAGTCTCTTGCTTTTTTGTGTAGACTGTCCAGCTCGGGACATCCTTAAGAACTGGGAAGGAGGAAAACAGACCATGTTTACTGAGCAAACATTTCAGAAATTTAGATTAACATCAAAAGGGGCTGCCTTTGTCAAGTGCTCTCCCCATCTCTGACACCTGCTGCATTGCTTGTGTTTATGCAATTAGAAGTAAAATCTTAAGAATCAGGTTTTCACTTGGGCCTGGAAATTTTAAAATTGACTGATCCTTTTGAAAATTGCAAGCAGCTCTCAGTCTACTGTTAAAAGTCTTCGGAATCTTTTATAATACTCCTTGTCAGGAGTTCTCTTCAATTGGAACACTTCCCTCTGCCCTTCCTTTCCTTAATGGCAGGTCCCCTCTTCCTCCATTGTTCAGTAGTCAGATGTTAAGTGACCATTTATTCTGCCAGCTTGCACTGCCCTAAGTCACCCGGATAAACCTCTCCTCACTGCTGTTCTTTATAATTTCACTAGTCTGCTGTAATTTTTCCAAGGGCAGGGATGTTAAGTTCCCTCAACCATGATGCTGTTCATCAGGCAGCTGTTGTTGGTGTCTTGATCAAGAAGGACCCATTTATTAGGTAAGAGTTACACCATTTCAGTACAAATATAGAAAAAAAAATCTTTCTCTTCACACTAGAATATGTTTATTATCAGCAAGCTGAAGAGTTACCCAAATATAAGCTAGTTCTAGTTCCTAAATTGATTCACATACTCATGTAAATTTATAACAGCTTTAAACAAAACGAAGACAATAAAATAAAAGACTTTACAAAAGGATCAGTGATTTTTAAAAATTGGTTTGGTACTTATTTTTTCTTCTGTTAAAACACAATAGTTTAGCAATCTTTGGTGCTATTCTATTGCAATTTGAATTTATGACTTCCTAAACCAGGGTTTTAAAGAAATTAAAGGTGGGATTCTAGTAATTTTGTCTCTTTTGTGTTATTAACGTAATCTTCTTTACTTCATCTGCTTGCCATTGACATGATTACTTCATTATGAGCCAGAAGAGAAAGGATTATCACTCTAAAAGTACTGGTAAAAAGTAAGATCATACCTATTAGTATGAAAATATTTTGTCTATTTGCCAAAAGTATGGAATAAAACTCTTGAGTGGGATTAAACTATCACTACTATGCAGTGGAGAGTGAATGGGTGGTGGGACCATTATAAAGTTAGGAGTAAATTATTTAACTTCTATAAGTCAGTTTCCTTATCCATAAAATGGGAATAATTAAATTTAGTTTTAACTGTGGTTCATGAAGGTAAGTTACAAGACATATAAGATATGCGATACATTGCAGAGAGTCTAACCACTTCTCTTTGGTGCCTGACCCCACTCAAACACTGTTTAACACATTCCAATGTTTATCCATGTAAGAGCCAGGAAAAGTCATTGTGATAACCAACTTTAAGGATAAACCATATGTTTTGAAATGATTTTAAGGATTTTTTCCCCCTCAGTTCCAAATCTTATTCATTGTGAATAAGCTGACAGTACGAGGTCATCTGACATCTCAAACACAACCCAGAATTGCTGCATCTTGTTAGTTTTGGAGCCAATTGTCCTCCCAAAGGCCTTGGAATTTTACAAGCATAGTCACTGAGCTTCTAATTGAAAGCCATTTGGAAAAATTAAATTTGATATTTAAAGAGAAGTCATTAAATGCAGATATCAATGACCCTCATGAAGCCACTGATTTCACTTTAGATGCACTCATTGAATCCCAGGAAATCGGAAACCAGAAAGGAGGCCATTATAATTGATAAGATGTCATCTGCATTAGTAAACCCTTCAGCTGCAATTTAAAAAGCCAGAAATGGAAATTTATTTCATCAGGCAACTCAGAGTCATTGTTTTTTAAAACATGTTCTTCTATTGAAATTCAGTTCAAGAAGTGTCTTAAAGATACATTCATGATGTTGGGGAAACTACCCTGGTTTAATAGTGATTTATATGTATAGTCCATGCACAAGAACCTGGAAAGCTAAGTTAGCATTGATTGTAATTTGGGAAGAGATACTAATATATCTTTGGGTTTTCTTACCTTCAAATAGTGAACATCTGTGTAACTTAATTTTTTAATCCCCAAAAATGAAGAACTGGAAATATTACTTTTAAGGTAAACGGAAAGGAGCATAATTTTAAGACATTCTGTTATTGGGGTTTTCACCGCATTTCCCTTACCATTTTCTCCAACTAATTTTCTAATGCAAGTAGTGACTCTTTTAGCACTGTTGCTATATAGCAGCAGTTTATCTTGGCCACCGATTCTTTTTTCCCTCCAAATTTTGGCACTCGCATCTGCCAACTCTGGCATTATCACTGAAAGGTGCACTCTAGTCAATGCAGAAGGTCCTTTATTTGCTATTGAGGCTTATTCCTAAACAAGGATGAAAATAGTTGTTATTTCCAGACCCCTGTTGTTATTCTATCTGGATCCAGGGACTCTCCCTTCTGTCATACCACTGTTTGCCAGGTACCTCTTCTGTCAGAGATTTTTGTTTTTCTGTTGTCTTTAAGAATGAATCCATTCATAGCTGTCTTGCTTTTACAGATTCCATGATAAAAGAGAAATACTTTGTATGGTCGTTAACTATTCAGTATTTGAGTAAAAATACAAGAGATATGTTTTTAAAGGGGTTAGTGGGACAAGGGTACTTTTCCCCCTTTGGCTTCTTAAACGGGTCTGTAGAGAAAAGTAAGTCATTGATCTAGAATAGCACTGATTCTGTAGATAAATTTCTCATAGTTGAGAAGAGAGAACAAAATAGGAGACACAGATATAATTCCATTTTAAAGATGATTTAATGATATAATTTGTCTCTATATCAGGAAGTAATATGAACCTAAGATCCTGACATAACACTACTCTGCAGTATAAGGCAAAAAATAATTTTTAAAAAGGAGGTATATGCAGTACACATCCTGGTTCTGCCAATTCAGAGGACCTACAGACAATGAGCCTGAGAGTAATAAACACACCCAGCACCCAGATCTTGGTTTCTAAGACCATTCTCCAATAAAAGGACTGAGGGCTTCTTAGAGAAATGACTGATTCTAGGTCTGGAGCAGCAAATACACAAAAGAACCTGGAGCATGTTGTAGTTCCAGAAAGTGAGGAAATGCTGAATAAAAAATAAATAAAATAAATAAAAATAAAAAGCCAGAAAATAATGAAATGTCTTTAGAGTGATTAAAGAACTATCCTATGTATCACCCTAACACCTCTTCTCTCTACCTTCATATAGGGTACCTAGTGCTATGCTTACAGTAATGGACAGATGATTCATATTGAGTCAACTGTGTTCATTGGATTGGTTATAAGTTTCTTATTTGCATAAGTTAGAAAGCTCATTTCAAACTGGCTTCAGCAAAATTTGGAATTTCTCGGTTCATGAAAGCTAAGGGAAACATCTCATGTGCTATAGAATGCAAAATTAATTAGGAGTCTAGTAATTCTGCCTTTAACAAACTCTCACGGATATGTAACAGCCCTAAAGTGTTTAAAATATATATTTATAAAATCAAACTGCTACTTCTGGGATGGCAGCCTGAGAATCTCCACAGACCTGTTCCCCAGTAAAACAGCCATAGCTAGTGAAAATTAATTTTAAAACAAGAAAAATCATTTAACACCTCTGGAAGTCTTCCTAAGAGCTTACAGTGTATGAGAAAACTTTGTTTCAAAAAAATCTACTAAATCTCAGTTAGAACAGAAAAAGTTTGTAGTACTTGAAGCATGACTTGCTCCCTCTCCTTCCTTCTCAGCTGACCAGGATGGAAGCTAAAAAGAACTAAAACAATCATTGGAAGTTCTATGCATGCCAGGCATTTGCTGTTCTGATCCATAGGTGTGTGTATATCACTTAGAGTAGTGAGTGCCTGGAACATAAATATAAATGAAGATAGATGAATATATACATATATACATATATATGTGTGTGTATATATATATATATATATATAATCTCCATGGTAATCTTCTCCATGAGATGGTTGACTACCATTATCTCCATTTTGCAGATGATGGAACTGAGCCACAGCAAGTTTAAATGACTTTCTCAGGTTTCACAGTCTAAGTAATGGGGGGCAGGGATGGAGGTGAACTCTGATACTCTGGATCCTCCTGAACCACCTTTTGAACAATCACAATACACTGTCTCTGTATGAGGAAGTAGAACTGGCAAGGGGCCCTGTTTCCTGGGGTCCCTGGACCCTCTCTCCCACATCAGAGCTCTTGCTACACTGGAGAGAATTATAGTATTTTGATATATTTCAAGAAAGCTCTGTGATGGTATAAAAATCTGTTAAAATTGTTTTACCAATGTGATACATATTTGCTTATTCTCTACTCGCCAATTTAAATTTTAACCTCAAAGGGCTTTTTATGCACAAAAGTCTGTGGCTTTAAGTTTATCTACTTCTGAGAAATCTTTAACTTCCTGATAGTCATTAGTGCCTTAAATTCATAAGAGATTTCACAACATCTGATGATAATTCCACGAATGGAAGATTATAGCTCTGTGTGGGGAATAAAATTCAGAGGGAAAAGAAAACTGAAATGAGAGAAATTTATATTTATGCAAATATTGTTAGTAATGAGCACTAAGACAAAAAAGAACATTATAAATAGAGAAATACACTAAAAAATAAATGCATCCTCTAAGTCTTTCATGAGGCATCAGCAGCTGTTTTAACAAAATAGAAAGTTATAAAAGCATTAGAGGAATTTATCCCTATACATTTGGCTTGCTCTTAGAAAGAAATTAATATTCAAGGAACATATTCATACCACAGATACTTCACAATAGTAGCAAGTATTTCTACATAATACTGAAGACAGATGTGTATAGAAAATGAAAAAAGGACTATCAAATGATATTATTAGTGTTTTTCTTATATGTCACAATTAATCCTTATAATGCTAAGGCAGTTTTCATAGAGCTCAAGGAAATGACACTGAGAGCCCCTTATGTATATTTCATAGATAGGAAATAATAAAAGGGATAGAAAGTGAGGTACTGACAAGCAAAATAGCGCAAGTCCTGAGGTGGTGGTAGGAAATGATATAAGGGTGCTAGGATCAGAAAGAGGATTTCTTTTAGTTCTTCAGTGTCTTTCATTCTGAAAGAGGAAGCCACACGCAATAACTTTTTCCACTGTATACTTTTGTGTGTGTTAAATGCCCATAGCACTCAGCGTGCCTCCCTATGGCATTTGCTTGATTCTTCCCAGCCTTGTGGTAACCTGTTTCTTTGCCATATTCTCCATTAATAATATAAGAGGACATTTCGGGAAGAGCTACTGCCAGACACTTGTGGAAAGTTTCTGTCTTATTTCTGATCCTTAACACAACCCTGTGAGCATCCTCGTTTATAAAGACAAGTCAAGAAAACAAAGGTACAGAATGCTTGAGTTGTTTTTCCAAGGTCTCATTGTAAGTTTTAAAGGTGGAATTTAAACTTACACATATGTAATTCAGTGTCCATGTTCTTTTTACCTTGCCTTTTGATGCCCTCCTGAGGAGAGGGACTTTGTCTCTCTCTGCAGAGTTCTGCCCACAGCATGTGGAATAACCTCAGTGAAATGTTGTTTAAGTAAAATGAATTAGGTGAGATATTAAGGTATCATGTAAATACAAATGGGCTAGCAGTCAAGAACTTTGGGTTAGAATTATGGCTCAATCACAGATTAGCTGTAAAGTCTTCTTGAGTAAACAGCTTCACCTCCCCAAGCTTTCATGCTTTGTTTTCTCAACTACACAATGGTGACTTGATGATTGGAGTGAAAGCTCAGATTTGCCAGCAGGTATCTTCCGTTTCATGCCTGTTCATAGAAAGGTTACCACAGAGAATTTCCTTTAACGGTGCTAAGAGGAGATCAAAGTTCTTCAGTCCAAAGTTTGGAACCCAAACAAGACCAATGATTCATTTCTTAGTTATAGGAGTTTCCAATAATTCCCTTGAAAGCAAAAAAAAAAAAAAAAAGGCAGAGCACATCAATGTATCTAAAACATGCTCCTTTGCTCCTTTTTCATTGGGTTTCTATTAGCACATCCTCAGCTCTGTTGTTTTAGGCTTGACAGTAATATTAAATTTGCTGGTATTTTTATGGGAAGCCACACATGTGTTTTCTGTTGTTGTAGCTATCCTACAAGCATAAGAGGCTTGTTTGAATTATTGCTTTCTCTGACACTTTGTGTTGCTCTTGGGTTTCTGGTTTCAGTTCTTCTATCCCATGGTTTATTGTCTGGGCTGGATACTCCTTCCTTCGACAGCATAGCATAGAAGGATAGAGTTGAAAGACCACAGTAACTCACAGAAAAATCAGGACCGTGACACGACTTTCCAAAGTGCTCCAAAAATTGAAGTGATGCCTCACTGAGCACCTCCTGCAGAATATGCCCAAGTGGAGCATTTTCTTGCAGGCATTTCTCATTCCTGCTCTGCCTTGGACTTCACTTATAATTACATAGTGAGTTTAAGATCATTTTAGACTGTATGCTAGACAGTATTAGTTTATTAAAATATCCTTTTTTTCTATAAGGTTCTCTGCTTTTCCACATCCTAAGCCTTCACATGCTGGGATGTGGCTTAAAAGTAGGAAATAAATGAACTAAAAAATAAAATTGTTAACCTTTGAGATTCGACCACATCAGTGAGAGATTTTTCCTATACTAAATAGAAATTGCATATGTTAATCTCTGGGCATATGTGGGCAACTCTGGCTCAGCTATTCCAAAATTAAATGCCTTTAGGCGTTAGGATTTGAAACAATCTCCAAATGATATTTGGAAGGCAAAGAGGGATTACACAGATTCCTTGCATGGAGAGATTCACCTTGAAGAGTGGAACCTTCCTTTGCTTCTGCCCACTTTCCTTCCGTTATGATCCAAGTTGATGTTTAGCCACTGAGAATTTCAGTAGGACTCTGTCACCAGAGCCAGGAAATTGGGTTCATTTGGCAGGTGATTATATAGATAGTACATTTTTGTTGGCCATCGATCCCATTTTCACTGTGGGGCATTCTAGTTTTAGTTTTGTATTTCCCAAACTACAGGTGTCAAGCTGCTATGATCATGCAATGTTTGTGTTGCCCTTGTCTAGATGGCTACAGTTCCATTCTGGAAAATTTATTAGCTTCACTCTGGGGAGTGTTTTTTCCCAAGCAAAAGCAAACTTAAATTGAAAACCCATTAACAACAGGTTATTTAGGCTTTCTTGACCACCCCCGCCCCTTCAAATGGCATGAAGTTCTAGTGAGAAATAGAAATGAGGGAAGCAGGTCCAAGTGAAAGGATCTCTTGTGACCTGGACGGTTCATGCTCCACTGCCTGGATGCCAAGTAAACTAATTTCAACAACAGAGCCATCCAAATCAGACTCAGTTATGGGTAAATTGAGATACAGGTCACAACTCCCTATAGGAAGGCTAGAGTGAAGGATCCTCCTATGGCTCTTCCACTTCTCTCAGAGGCAGGGATGCTGATTTGAGGCCTCACAGCCTCAGCCAGTGCCAGCCATGGCTTCATTCACAGCTCCAGGCAGTGTGGATGGGAAAGGCCCCTAAATACCCAGCACGTGGAAGTTAAGAAAGGTAACAGGCAACGAAGACTTTAATCGGGATCAATTTGCCACCTCTCTAAAAGTTACTTTAATGCAAATCAGCCTTTCTACCTTCATAATTAAGAGAATATAATTTTCAATCAACATTGTTATTGGCTGCTTCAATACTAATTCTAGCTGGCTCCAATCTTCTCCAAGATACTATATTAGGACTTGGTTAGGACTGCAAAAATATTAGAATTGCCGGTTCTCAGTGTTAAAGAATTATATAAACTCAACTTTATAAAATCATGGCTTCTTATGAATATTCCATTCTTATGAGTGAAGACCCTGAGGTCCTGCTAGTTAGGTGAATTTCTCAAAGTCACACAGTTGGTTGGTAAGAAAAAAGGACTACAGTGAGTATTTCCTACCCTTCATGCTTTTTCCCCCTCGGTTTGTGATATATACAATATTGCTACTTAAGCATATTCTACCCCACTTGCCCTTTTTTGGAACTACCCTAACTTTTCCATGCAATAGTCTATATACTGAGATGTACACAAATAAGTGAGGCATTAAATTCTGCAAAATGGGAGAAAGATTTGTGACTTGTTTAAAGTAGAAACTTACTCTGGTAGACAGACTGTATCTGCTACAGTGTTAGTAGCATGAGCCATTAGTAAGGATCCTTTCGAACACAGGGCCTGAGTGGCAGACAGAGGGTGACGTCTTCTATGATACCTACGGCCAGAACAGAACCCCAGCCCCAGACTCTGCTAGCAATGTCAGACGCACTGGCACCACTCAGCTGGAGGCAAAGCATGACAGTGGATGTTCAAACATAACACGCAAAGGACATACGATGCCATGTAGAGTATACCATATATTATAGTAAATGTGGCACGTTAGGAATGCCCATGTATCTCTACAAACCAATGAGATAAAGAATCTCAGTCTCATTTTCTGAGGCACTTCTGCAATGATCCTACCTTACATCCACCCCCAGTGCTCACAGACAGTCCTCTGCTTCCCAAGTGAGAGGTTTTCTTATGTCATTTCCATTCATCTGGTAAGTTACTCAAACATATTTCAAGTTTGTTTATGTTCTTTATGTATAAGCAGGGATAACTTCTCTGTTTATACAGTACCTACCACAAATTTGGGGATAATTAGAATCTCATTAAATGCCAAATTTTAATGAAAATCCATGGTGGAGGGAAACAAAAAAGAAAACCAATTACCAGAAGAAACAAAACTAGAAAGACTGGCAGAGCAGAACCATGAAAATGGGAGCTGCAGGACAAACTACATCTTTGTGGAGGAATCGACTGATACAGCAAGTGATATTTGAGGATTAGCAAATTACCAACTCAGTGAAAACAGAACTGTAAAAAGAAATGTTGTTTCATCTATTTCAGGTCCATCCAAGAACATGTGCTCAGACATGCTTTCACTAATAAAGCATCTTTTTTAATGTAATTTATCACTAGATTTTGAGGGTGATCAGATCTGACTAAAACGACCTGGAAGATGATATGTTTGGAAGTTAAAAAGAGGAAAAACTGATTTTTGTTGTGGGATGCCACATTTCAAAAATATGAGCCATGATATATAAGTTTAAATGTTGGTTAGGAAACCAGCATCAAAGATAAGCAAATCTAATTACAAATCGATGAAAAGTTAAAAAAAAAAAAAAGTCTATGTCAGTAGGTTAGGACAGACAGTTCTCTCTCTCTTTTATTTTCATTACAGTTTTTTTAAATGATAGGAGAAGATTTACTACCTGTTCAACCATGCAAATTATCTTAACTGCCCAGCTGCTACTACCTTTGGGTTCAGCTGCCTTGCGTAAAATAATATGGGAAAGCCTGTTTTCTGTTTCATAATTACATTTGTGGAAGGGAAGGGATTACATTCCATGAAATTGTGCTGAGATTGATAGGAGCTGAGGACTATCACCTGATGGAAGTTTTTATTCCTTTGTCCTCTGGCTTCCTATGTGGTCTCTGTCGTCGAAGAATTGGTGCTACTTTGGGGAGAAATACCACATTTTCCTTTTGCTAATCTTCTTTGCCATATTTTTTTCCAATATATTTAATACATCTTTACTTAGGGGCTGCTAAGTGCCAGGCACTGCTCCAGGTGCTGGAAAGATGAAGGGGGAAATGAGAATATTTTACCAAAAGATGTTTTATTATTTGTTTATTTTGAATGAAATCCCCTGCTCTTATTAAGGTAATGACTAGAAGATCTAAAATAATAACAGTTGAAAGAGGTTGCCACCAGTGACTAAAGATGAAGGTGGAAGAGATAGAGCAAGAGACAGCTGCTTTTCATCATAAGCTCTTCTGTATCCTTTCTTTTACCACCTTTATGTATTATTTTGATATAAATTAAAACTAAGTAACTGACTCCTTGAAGAAAAAAGCTTCGGATGTGTTTACAGCCTCAAAATGAGGATAAAAAAGACACTGACTGGAGAGATAAGAACAGGATAAAGGAGGAGTTAAAGACATGACTCAGAATTTGTCAATATAATAGAGAAGATCACAAAGCACAAAAACTCGTTTAATGTTATAAGTGAGAAAAGGGATTAGTTTTTGAATTTGCAGAGCTGATTTGACCAATAAAATTAGCTCTGCTGACCTTACAATTTTTGGAATCATGGAATCACTATATTGAATTTATTTATTTATTTTTTAAGATTTTGTTTATTTATTTGAGAGAGAACATGAACCAAGGGAGGGGCAGAGGGAGAGGGAGAAGCAGACTCCCCACTGAGCAGGGAGCCCAACACAGGGCTCAATCCCAGGACCCCAGGATCATGACCTGAGCCGAAGGCAGACACTTAACTAACTGAGATATCCAGGTGCCCCACTACACTGAATTTAACTGAACAAGTATTTATTGAATCACTACTATGTCCCTGGCAGTGTACTAGATGCTGAAATTTTACTACTGAGCAAGGCAGATGCAATCCTTCTTCTCGTGGAATTTACAGTGTATTAGTGAAACTAAGATCCAAAGAGATTATTAAATTCATCCTGACAAGCCTCAAATATCAGGTTTTCACACAGCAAAAAGCAATGATTGTTTTATCTCTTGAATGACCTGGAAGCATCAATAATTTTCTAAGTTCAAGTGTCCATTCAGGTCTCTTTAACTTGCACTGTTGTACTGCATTCAAATTTGCTTATGTATTGCAACAGAAATTTACAATTTCCCAATCAACCACATCAGTGTAGTATAATTTAAAATGCAAAACATACGTTCCAGCTTGCCAGACAGCAGACAGAAAAAAACACTTATGCTGTGGTCTATAGAACAGGTGACCCTTATTATTAGGATAAAATATTTGGTCAAATAATTGCTTCATATGATTATAGTGGCAGATACATTGTCACCCAGGCGTGTTGAGAAAAATAACTTGCAGCTGCTAATAGTCAGTATCAATAGCATGCTATACAAGAAAGCCAAACTCTGAATAAAGCTATCCAGTCTATTGTCAGAGATAGAGGAGAATACAGCTTTAATAAAGAAGGTATTCTCTGCCTGAAGCCTATAATCTAAGTTAACTAAGCATCCATTAATTTGGGGCCTCATGGGGAGTAGAAGCCAACTGTTTCTGCAAAGCAACAGGAGTATGACTAAAACTATGGGCCTTCAGCCTTTTCTAGTCCATTCCATAAAAATTCACTGCTAGACATAGGAGCACTACTAAATTGAGGTGTACAGACAAAGCAAAGAGGCCAGGAAGTGAAAGAAAGAGACTTCAAGTTTACAAATCATGTCTTCAGAAAAGAAATCATTTCTCAAGATAAGATTTGGAAAGAAACCTATTTCTAAGTCCCTTGTGACTCAACTTATAAAGGGTTGTCAAAACAGTCTGGTTCATCAGGCTGTAATATGCAAAATGGCATGGCACTCTCTCCTCGTGCATGTTAAACCAATAGAATTAAGCAATTAATCTTTAAGAGTTCTTCAAATGGCATATTTTTTTAAAAGGAAAGAAGTAATATTGTCAGCTACATTTTGCTAAAAAGTTGGGGTAAATTAAGAGATAAAATTATCTGAGAACGAATACTAGCATCCTTCTAGCTTATTTTCATTTAATGGTTTATTAATTCCATGAGTTGGATATTTGCCTCCCAATTAAGTATCTTCATCAACATGGAACCATTTTCATTCTTCTAAAAATTAAATATTAATGCCTTTGTTCAGTGGGTGATAATATATATTTCTCTCTACATTTATATCGACTTCATTGCATCTCAGTTATAACAAAATATTTTTCCTTAAAGTTTTTTTTTCCTCTAACTTCTAATCAGTAAAGAAATCATAATCATAAAACACTTTGAGGGTCAATAAAAACAAAACTTCCGTGGTCTATGGTTTTCCTTTTTTTTAATTTTTAATTCAATTCACATGCAGTGACTTCTTTCCTTTATACAAGTGATATTAACAGTATCAATCATTTTTTATTCACTCCTACAGATCTCTCCATACTAGCTTCCACTATGGATAGGATTGATAAAAGAAAAATTCTGCTAATTATCATCAAAGAACAAGTTTAAAGTCAACCAGTCAAAGTCAAGTCAAGTGACTAAACAGATCAGTGTTTCTCAACTTTTTTTTTCATCACTGCCCCTGCCAAGGAGATATTTTAGATATATTTTCCCAATTTCTCCAATGAATTAATAACACAGATATACTATGTATCTGTTTATGTATTTTTGGCCTTTTTGGAGGACCACAAAGAATTGCAATAGCTAAGATTTTTCTGCCCATCAAGAACCAATTTTTGCCCATCAGGGCCATATGATCTCCACTGAGAATTCATGAAATAGCTGGAAAAAGTTAAATATTTCCACCACAGCATTGTATAGGAAATTTAATGATTCATTAGATATTTGGTAGTGTAGGCCAAAATGTTTGCTTGGGAAGCAAAATTTCTTTGAAGTTTTATTTAAAATTTTTAGGGCGCCTGGGTGGCTCAGTTGGTTAAGCGACTGCCTTCGGCTCAGGTCATGATCCTGGAGTCCCTGGATCGAGTCCCGCATCGGGCTCCCTGCTCAGCGGGGAGTCTGCTTCTCCCTCTGACCCTCCCCCCTCTCATGTGCTCTCTCTCATTCTCTCTCTCTCAAATAAATAAATAAAATCTTTTGGGCGCCTGGGTGGCTCAGTTGGTTAAGCGACCGCCTTCAGCTCAGGTCATGATCCCAGGGTCCTGGGATCGAGTCCCGCATCGGGCTCCCTGCTCTGCGGGGAGCCTGCTTCTCCCTCTCCCACTCCCTCTGCTTGTGTTCCCTCTCTCGCTGTGTCTCTCTCTGTCAAATAAATAAATAAAATCTTTAAAAAAAAATCTTTAAAAAATAAATAAATAAAATAAAATTTCTTATACAGTTACCATCCTAAGTCATAATATATTTATATGTTCTTTGGCTTACATTGCATTTCTCCAAAATCTTTCATTAAAGTAGACCCTCTCTGGTAATATGTCATGTGTATTCTGTGGTTCTGAGTACCTCTGCGATTTTTTGCAACATATCTTCCTTTATCATTGGTATTCTAGGTCAAAAATAGTATTGAAAGGTTTGTATATTCTTGAACACTGCCTCTGGAGGACTAAAAAGACTCATGCTGGTACACTACAACTCAAAAAATTAAATAAATAAATAAATAAGACTCTTACACCATCATTTCCTTTTAGGTCCTAGCCCCTGCTTCTTGTCCTTTTTCCATGCAATTCCTGGCCTTTCTCTTCAAGGAAAAAAAGTGAGTTCCTCTTCACAAAATATTGGGGCCAGAGAATCTGTGATGTCTTGTAATGTCTTTCTGCCCACTAGATTCCTTTTTCTCAGTCAGAACATTCTTCCTTGCAAGATGTTATGATAATAACATAGAATGTATAATGGCCTCATAAAATGTTGGGAAAGAATTCAGTCTCAACCCTTACTCCTGAAAATATGACCTTGGGTTTGCCATGTTATAACACTGATCTTTTAAATATAGTAAGTCAATAAAAAGTGAAATGATGCATATTGTACTGTACTAGACAGTTTGTATTTTAAAATCACACCAATAATACATGCTTATTAATGAGAAATTAGAGGGAGAAAAACAGAGGAATGACAACAAAACTATAAAAATCATATCATCTTTTACCCTACTACCTGGAGATAACTGATTTCCAGTTGAATAATATTCTTTCAGATATTTTAATTGTTTTGTTTTTAAATTCATTTTTATATGAATTATACTTTATATTCCCTTGTTATGGACTGAATGGTGTCTCCCTGAAATATCATATTTTGGAGCTTTAATTTTTTTTTTTTAAGATTTTATTTATTTGCGAGAGAGAATGAGAGACAGAGAGCATGAGAGGGAGGAGGGTCAGAGGGAGAAGCAGACTCCCTGCTGAGCAGGGAGCCCGATGTGAGACTCGATCCCAGGACTCCAGGATCATGACCTGAGCCGAAGGCAGTCACTTAACCAACTGAGCCACCCAGGTGCCCTATTTTGGAGCTTTAATCCCCAAGGTTACTGTATTTGGAGATACAATTAAAGGAGGTGATTAAGGGGCGCCTGGGTGGCTCAGTTGGTTAAGCGACTGCCTTCGGCTCAGGTCATGATCCTGGAGTCCCTGGATCGAGTCCCACATCGGGCTCCCTGCTTGGCAGGGAGTCTGCTTCTCCCTCTGACCCTCTCATGCTCTATCTCATTCTCTGTCTCAAATAAATAAATAAAATCTTTAAAAAAAAAAAGGAGGTGATTAAGGATAAATGAGGTCATAAGGGTAGAGCCCCAGACCAAGAGGACTGGTATTCTTATAAGAAAAGGAACAAGAAAGGAAAATAGTACATCTAGTCTTCTTCTGCACACTTGTCTTCCCCATAAATGTTTAATACCAAGACGGATGGCTTGTCTGCTATAGATTTTATAGTTATGAGTTCAAAAACCAAATCTACTGGGAAAGAGTAGATTTCTTTCTACTAATGGAATTGGGTCAGATTTCTAATGGATCAGATTTCTAATGGGATTGGGTATGGAAAGAGATACATCAGTCCAGGTTAGCACTGCTCCCATGCATTGTGTTTTACTTGAAATCTTTTGTCCAGGTGATAACCGTGGCTAATTATTTGCTCCCGGAAAATGAAACCTGTGTTGAAATTTTCACTCAATTGTTATAGAAGTTTATCTTTAAGGATCAGTGTTAAGGAGTTTCCAATTTTGTTGCTTAAATCTGTAAATATGTAGGTAAATACTTAGGAGTTGAGCTTCCAGCAGTTGTTACAGAATTGCTTCAGTGTAAGATTATCTGTGGGCTTTTAGAATTGGCATAATCCACATACTAATGGCTAAAACATACATCAGCTGCTGGACAAAACACAGAATAAAATGGGTCATGGTGACTTTACTGGTCCTTGAACTGACAAGCATTCTTACACAGTGAATTCTCCATGTAGTCAGAGGTAAAGTAAGGACATTCACTCATCACCTCATTCTTTATTCTAGGCATCACATCTGCAACTCTCAAAATGAACATTTGTCTTATTCCCAGAACTCTACTTGTATTACTAATATTCATGAAGTAGAATGCAAAATCTTGATTCATCATTATGCAAACAACCCCTCAAATAAGTCTGCATATTGTTTACATTTTCTTTAAAGAAATTAAATGAAGTTAAAGTCAATATCTATACATTGTTATCTTTCTCACCCCCATAGATTTACACATGTATATACTGACATCATGATTAAATGGACACAAATTATAAAGATCAAAATCATTTAGTATAGATTAATTTCCAGCGGACCACTGTGGTTTCTACATCATTTTCCTGTGTGAAGAAGATGCCAGTTTTACTGGTGTTGTGAATGACAAATCCGTGTTTTGTATAACTTATCTTGATGTTTACAATGGCCTAGAATGTAGTAGGATCAATTTTTATAGCACCCTCTTCTCAAGGCCTATCATCTCTAAAATTTTCACTAAGATTCATTATTTGAAATTTTTAACAATACCTAATTTTAAAAGATGGCATGCACTCTCTCCCAAAAACTGCCTAAAATTTTCTTTCTGTTCATTATTTACACAAAATTCTCAAAGAAGTAAGTTACTCCAATAACACTGAGAACCATGGACTCATCCCCCAGGTGGGTAGACTACAATTGTACTGAGATGGTTGAAAACTAATCCATTCCTATGATCCTACCATCCTTGGCTTTTCTCACTTGATACATCCTAATTCACCCTGCTCCTGCTTATACTCACCTCCCATTTGTGCATCTAAGCTTAATGGCATGATTCTTCCCATGCTTTAACCATAAAAGACATACAACCCCTTCCAAACAGGCCTGGGAATGCATGCAAAAAGAGAAGCTAAAGTAAAGCAGGGCTGGGGTAAATGTAAGGGTGCTTGGTAAATATTTATTTGGGGTGGTTTTCCTCCTTCCTGATGCATTTATGATTTTCTTATTGCCTCATAAAAGCCCTTTTATCATGATGTGCCTAGATGGAACTGTCCTAGAAATTATACAGCTTATGTTTTGTTGGATATATACATCCATCTGTTGGATGTATAGACTGATGTTTTACCCTAACCTCTAAGAGCTTTCAATTCTTGCCTTTCATTTTCTTAGAGCCCCTGTCCCTGAAAGGTTTTGCCTGTTAAGCACCTTGAGACTTCAGGAATTTCCACTGTGTTTAAGGTAATGTCACTCCCACCTGATGCACCTAGGGAATGCAACAAATTTCTGGAAGAGTAAATCAAATAACTGTTGAGCCCCATTAAATCTTTTTTCACTTCAACCTGATGTGACTGCTGTGGGTTCTCTGTTTTCTCCATCCCCAGCAATGATCCTCTGCTCCCACAAGCCTGGATTCCCAGCTTTTAGCTCATGACCAAAACTGGTAAATGCCTTCAAAAGGAAAAGTAGCTGCGGGTCCTGAGTTCAACTATGAAAGGTCTCCCCTCTCTGAAATTTTAGTATCTCTATCCCCCTTGTTTCTGCAACTCCTAATATTTTTTTTAAACTTTTGTAATTTATTTTGTCTTTGTAGGGTATTTTTTGTTTGAAGAAAGAATTGGAATGCCACAAATTAATCCATTCTACTCCAAAATAGAAGTCTCCAAAACCACACAAAGTGTGGTTATCAATATTTAAAAGGTCCAAGGTCCTAATTGACTCTTAATTCTCATTCCACACCTCAATTTTCAGTACTTAAAGAGAGTGGACATTCTTTACACACACAAAAACAGTTAAAGGGCAAATAAAATAATTTATAACTTTGTAAATCAATTTCACTAAATAACTTTCTTTATTTTAGCAAACTAAGCTCAGCTAACATTGAAGGAACCTAAAGAGAGTATATTAAATAGAGGTATAAATAAGAAAAAAATTTTGCAGGACAAATATTAGAGGAGAAAGAGGTGTTTCTAGTCAACCACAAAGCAGAAGAAAAGTCTGGGCACACACACGCACATACACACACAAATATTAAGAATGACAGAAGATGTAGGAAATTACTACAAAGGGAGAAAATAGGTTTGTTTTACCTCCTTCATTATTACTTCTAAAGCCTGGCTCTTGGCAAAAGGTAACAATGTTCAAAAAGAAAAAATTCCCTTAGTATTTCTTGTTCATTCTCAACAAAGAGTGATAACATTTCAGAATTGACCAAGAGCAGAGATTGTTAAGAAGTGCTCTTTGGACTTCTAGGAATTATTTTTTGAAGAGATGTTGTGGTAGCCAGCCTCCATGATGGTTCTCTGGTAATTCTTCCTTCCTGACATTCATGCTTTATCTAATCCCCTCCCACAGAGGGCTGACTTGAGTAAACAATAGCAGACATAAAGGAGTGTGACTTTCAAGGCTGGGTTATAAAAGACATTAAACTTTCCCCTTGCTCTCTCTTGTATTAATCTCTGGGGAAAGCTACCTATCATGTCACAAGAATACTCAAAGTGTCCATGTGGCAAGAAACTGAGGCCCCCTGCCAAAAGCCAGTACCAAATGCTGGCCAATGAGGCACCTTGAATGTAGATCCTCCAGCCTCAGCCAAGCCTTCAGTGACTGGAGCCCTGACTGACATCTTAACTGCCACATTATGAGTGACATCAGGCCAGAACCACCCAGTTTTAGGATTCCTGATCTACAGAAAATGTGAGATCATGTTTATTGTCATACCACTATTCGGGGTAGTAATTTGTTACACAGCAAGAGATAACTAATACAGATGCCATGATATTGCATAATTCAAGAGAGGAAGGTGAAAGGTAAAACAAGTAAATAGAACTCCTGGGGCTGCATCTCCCAGTTTAACATTACTTCCAATATCCCTCACTAGTGGACCTACCATTTGTGTTCCGGGCAGCTGAGTATTATTTAAGAGAAGTCCCTTGAACAAATCCATTAGATATGATAGTCTCCTTTTTTAACCTTTATAATTTTTTTTTCCTGTTCTACCTTCCAGATTTTTCCTAGTTTTTGGAACTACATCTGACTCTTCTCATCTCCTTCCAAACTCAATAAACCTTATGTTATAGATTCAACGTTTGTGTCCTCCCAAAATTCATACATTGAGACCCTAACTCTAATGTGATGGTATTTGGAGGTAGAGTCTTTGAGAGCTAATTAGGTTTAGATGAGGTCATAAATGCCCCAAGGGGATTAGTATCCTTATAAGAAGAAAAAGAGACAGCAGATCTTGCTCTGCATACAAAGAGATCGCGTGAGCATACAGCAAGATGGCGCTGTCTGTAAGCCAGGAAGAGGTCACTCATAAAGAACTGAATCTGCCATCACCTTGATCTTGGACTTTTCAACCTCCAGAACTGTGATAAATGTCTGTTGTTTAAGCCATCTAGTCAATGGCATTTTGTTATAGCAGCTTAAGCTGACTAAGACACCCTATCACTAAGAATCATTCTTGTCCCTTGTAATAAAAGCTGTGGTGCCAATGGAATTAGTACATATATAATAGGTTATTATGAAAATAAGGAACCCAACCAAGCACATGCAGAGGATGAATGAAAAGTGACCCTAAATTATCATGTCTGTAAAACATATCATTTCTCATGTATGTATCCATGTAGATTAATGTCAATTTGGGGACATAATTTTGAGTACTTGCCTCTCTCCACAACTCTGTGTACTTTTTTCAGAGGCTATGGGTAATTTTAATATCCACTCTGTAAAAGACAATCCACTATCTGTGTGTGTTTACTAAATGTGCTATTGGACAAAAATCATTAAATGATCTCAACTACTAAAAAAATTCCTGGAATAAAGTTATAAAAAGTCAGAGTAGTAGGCAGCCACTTGACCCATTCCACAACATTTAAAAGAAAGTTCACTTCTTTTTAATTTTCCCCACTCCCCTCTGACCCAGAACTTTCTCCTCAGTTATAGTATGTCACAGAGGTTATATACATATGGAAAAGGCTTAACAGGAACACAAAGCATTTCCTCAAACTTCTGGGAGGACAGTTGAATAACCAATTGTCTTAATAATCCCTAACTGAGGTTAGGAGACATAGGAATATCAAGGTGATATTTAAAGGGTGAAACTGAGAACTCAAATGAAACTCAGTTTTTAAAAATATTTTGATTTCCTTGGCCAAAAGCCTTATGTTGTAACTTAATATTAATGATATGCCCTTGAACCACACAAAATCTTTGCCACAACATTGTTGAGCACTATTTTGCAAAAATAAACCCTGAATTGTAGAGGTTTATTTAGGATGATAGGAGAGAGAGAATGAAAATTAGAGGGCCTGGTTTTTAGGATAGGAGCTTTTCCACCAGAGAAAATTCACCATTTAGTTTTTCATTGAAATTTCCTTAAGAATATTGCTAGGCTAAGTGACAGCTCATAAAATTTTACTGATTCTAAGAAGATTCTTCTACCTCTCCAAAAAGATAACCACAAGGCATACTTCACAATAGAGCTTCTATTCTTTTTATTTAAAAGAAAATTTAATTCCCTATTAAAATGCAAACACCCGGGGATAAATTAACAAAACAGATTGATTAATAAGTATATGTCCCACATGTTGAGTTTGTTCCTTAATCTCTTCTCCCTAATAATCAAGTCTAGAAGAAATAATTATCAAGTATAAGGCATTTTCAGGAAATGCTCTTATAGATACATTCCAGTTAAGATTAACTAAATGGTTGCTGGTAAAAATGATACAATGCCAATGAGTTTTTCATATTAACAGAGGGCAAGATCTTTAGCCAAAAAACAAACCACTGATTTGGCATTTCATTCCCCAGCAAACTTTATGAGCAGATACTTTCCTGTAGTCCCTGAAATAATAGAGCACAGGTAAACACCTCACCATCTTACTATGTAGAAAGCATGAACACATGGGACTTCTCCTGGAGGGAGGGAGCTAGAACCATTAAGAGAATTTAGCTGTCATTGGTTCAGCCAAGAAAAGTAACAATGACAACAAGAGTCTCAAAATTTAAAAGAATGAGAATCAGTGGCGGTTCTTTTTTAGTCTTTTTTCCTCTGTTGTATATCTGTATTTCTCCAGGTCCTCTCCCAGGCCACATACTCCTTGACTTGGTGCTCTCTGCATTAAATCCTCCAAAATCATCATTGTCAGTCAGGATTTTTCTTCTGGGCCCAGACCCATATATCCAATCACCTACTCACCATGGCCACATGAAATGCCCTAAAGGGAATTCAGACTCATCAGGCCCAAAGGTAAAGTTATCATCTTTTCTCCAAAATTGCTTCTTCTTCTTTTTTTTAATTTTATTATGTTATGTTAGTCACCATACAATACATTATTAGTTTTTGATGTGGTGATCCATGATCCATTGTTTTCATATAACACCCAGGGCTCCATGCAGTACATACCCTCCTTAATACCCATCACTGGGCTAACCCATCCCCCCACCCCCCTCCCCTCTAAAATCCTGTTTGTTTCTCAGAGTCTGTAGTCTCTCACGGTCCATCTCTCCCTCCGATTTCTCCCCCTTCATTTTTCCCTTCCTTCTCCTAATGTCC
>NC_138376.1:36506263-36521490 GCF_054177405.1 Leptonychotes weddellii | reverse complement strand
GGATGGGGGAACTGGGTGATGGGCATTAAGGAGGGCACATGATGGAATGAGCACTGGGTGTTATATGCAACTGATGAATCACTAAACTCTACCTCTGAAACTAATAATACACTATATGTTAATTGAATTTAAATAAAAATTTTTTAAAAAAGTGAATTTCTATAGAATGTATAGAAATTATTACATTACAAACTCCAAGAGCTGTCACGGCACCTTTTTGAATCCTTATTAACAGCAGTAATCGGAGAGAAGAGAGCAGCAGAATGACAGAACATATCATTTTTCCACTTAGAAGTGGCTTGCTTCAAGGGTCTTCACCAAAAAAGATTTCTCAAAGTATATTTTTACTCACAATGTATGTAAAATTTCTCGTTGTGATTGTTTTCTTTATTTTCTTTTAATCAAGTAAAGAGTACTTTAACAAGGAAAGCTCTTGGTCATCAATACACTTGAAGGAAAAGCAGAGGGCACAGGACGTCAGTGAAAGGAAAGTGACGTCTATGGAGAAAACATTATGAGTCAGAACAATGTACTGTAGGCACTGCAATTATTTGCCTTTTTATGAGGGTAACAACACAATGTACTTGTAAAAAATACTGTCTCTTCCATATCCATTCTAGTATTTATAGAAATTTAGTTAAGGCTGCACAATAATAATAATAAGTACCATTTATAAGGTGCTTCTGTGTAACTGGCTCTATATTGGACTTTCTGAAATACATGATTCCATTTCACCCCAATAGGGTAGATCTCACTAACTCTTCTAGAAGATACAGAAACTTAGGCCCAAGCTTGCACTTCTAGTCAGTAGAGGAGCTAGAATTGAATTAAAATTCTGGTTTGGGGGCGCCTGGGTGGCTCAGTTGGTTAGGCGACTGCCTTCGGCTCAGGTCATGATCCTGGAGTCCCGGGATCGAGTCCCGAATCGGGCTCCCTGCTGTCAGCGGGGAGTCTGCTTCTCCCTCTGACCCTCCCCCCTCTCATGTACTCGCTCTCTCTCATTCTCTCTCTCTCAAATAAATAAATAAAATCTTTTTAAAAATAAATAAATAAATAAATAAATAAAATTCTGGTTTGTGTGACTTCAAAGTACATCCTCATAATCATTATGCTCTGTTTCCTTTCATGTTTGAGGAACCATGGGTGCCACACCAGAAAGGGATTTAAAAAATATGCTTCAATAATAGTTTCTAGTCCTATTTATTAAGCAGTGCACTACTCCTGTACATTACCCTAATTTAAAAAAAATAACAGTTTATAATTAATCGTTGACCAACTGATTTCATTTTATCAAATTGCATTCACCAGTTTAGATAAGTTTATGGATGCATTGATTCTTTAATCAACATTATTGCTTCACAAATATTTCATATTAGAAAGATCATAAATACTGCCAATCCAAATCTATTAGTACTTATTTTAAAAAATTTGGAAAGTTAAGCTTGCACTTCTGAATTTGGAAATCTGGAAAGAGCCTGTGGTTGCTGTTCTTGTTTTTGTGCTTCATCAACTACCATTATCCTATTTCAAACTGAGGCCCAGAACAGAGGGCTATCTATAAAGGCACACTTGAGACAGGTCCTGAGAAATTACAAAGATGGTGATCACTTCTGTCCTTTGCCACCTATTTATGGAATGAAATAAAATGAGAAAATTGAATAAATTTAAAAAATTGTGACAACTTCGATAAAACACTTTTATGAACAGCCCTTATTGGAAAACAAGTTCATAAAATTCATTTAGAAGTTAGGGATTTGGATCGCTGAGCGTACTTCTCCATATCAAAGAAATTCCTGATTTCTGTTGAGCTTCCTAGAGTAGCAGCCTTCAACCTATGTGTAATTAACTCAATGCTGTGGAATTTAGAGTCATGAAGTACTATGCTGGAGTGGAGATGGGGTTGCCTATTTTAGACTTAAATCAGCTCCCTGGCATTGTTAGGATGGTAAAGACTTTTAGTTCTTGACAACTGAGGAATCAGCACTGGGAAGGACCAAGCACGCTAATGGAAGGACAGTTTGAAGAGCTTTGAAGGGTCGTTAAAAGGTTCGAGAACTGAGACAAGCCAATTACCAAGTTCAAAATCCTCCAACTGACATGTCTATGGAAGGATACCCTAAGTCTGGTGTACAGTCAGAACTCAAGAAGATACTAAATGCCACAAAGGGGAGAGGCAAAGTTTCAGAGATTATTCTGAAGGGCAATTGCTTTACAGGTAGTAGGAGATTACTTTCTGAGAGGGAGTAGCCTTCCATGTTGGTCCAGCCTCTTCTGGTCGTTAAGAGCCAGGACCTCACTGAGCAAGCCTTCTCTGCCTTCTTAATATCAATTCCTGAGGGGAGACTGGGCTGATGAGACTGGGGTTGACATCATCCTATTGACAGAAGGAAAGAAACTGTGAGGTGGATTAAGGGTCCCACGACAGCTCTCCCTGTACCTGTATAAGTCTCTCCTCACAGTCTGTAACAGAAGCCCTAACAGAAGCCACCTTAGCTTTTTGTTTACTAACCTCTCTTTCCCTTCAGTGGCAATGTTCACACATGATCTTCCAGTCTGAATTAGAAAGCTTCCAGAGATGAGAAAAGCATTGCTTCATGGTATGTACCTTTCGTTCATTCATTCATTCATTCTCCCTCAACAAACGCTTGATCTCCTTGATGATTAAAGTTGCCATGAGATATAAAGACACCAGACTAACATTCCATCATTTAAGAAGTTTACATAATCATATCAATGATAAGACATATAGCAAAATAATTAAATTTCAGTTAAAGGTGGTAAGTATCTTTTATGGGCTGAACTGTCCCTCCAAACTTCGTATGTTGAAGCCCCAACACCTGACCCCTTCTAATGTGACTGTGTTTGGAGACAGGGTCTTTAAAGAAGTAAAATGAGGTATTGGGGCAGGAGAGCTAATTCAGTATTATGGGTGTCCTTATAAGAAAAGATGATTAGGACACAGACACACCCAGAAGGAAGACCATGTGAAGACAGAAGATGGTACTCATCTACAAGCCAAGAGAGAGAGGCCTTCAGAAGAAACCAACCTTACTGACACCTTGATCTTGGACTTGTAGCTTCCAGAACTGCTAGGAGATAAATTTCTGTTGTTTAAGCCCACTCAGTCTGTGGTAACTTTGTTATGACAGCCCCAACAAACTAACAGTGTCTCTGACCATATACGATACTGATAGAATTAAAGAAGATAAAAATATCACTTCACACACACAAACACACATACACACACACACACAAACACACACACACAGGAATTGAGTTTAAGTGAGTCTTCAGAATCCATCTCTTATTTTGAAATATTGGAACATTGGTTCACCTCCTTAAACCCTTCCTATTCAGTGTTCTTGATCACATTTGTGAATTTTTTTATTACACTAGAATATAATCTTTTCATGTCTGAAAACTGAATACCATTTAAGGGTCTAGGTGTTCACTTTATATCTTCTCTCATGTACTGAGTTTCAATTCCCCCTGACACCCTTTCCTTACATCTTTTTGTTAAAGAAAACAAAAGAAAATAATAGTTGAGTATGTGTGTTGTTTCTGTCGGGTTAATAAAAGTGTGCATCTTCCCTAAACAGTTCCTTCTCTTGTTCAGCTTATTCTTGTCTGTTTTAACAAAAACATATATATTTTTTATTGTCTTGAATTTTTTTTCCATAGATCTCAAGACAGTCTGGGCTTGGGCTATCCTGACCATATTGCTACAGACCTGTCTACTCTGTTTCAGGACTTCCATTCCCACTCTCAGGTTAGTGATCTCAGTGACCTCTCTGTGTCAATCCCTCCTGTTTTTTTTATGTGTTATTTTCGGTGCTGATAACAGAGCGTTCTGTGTATAGTCAAATTTTTCTCTTTCTTTTTCTCTTGCATACAATTATCAAAATTTTGTCAGAATTCTACTCTAGAAGATCCCATCATTCTTTTATATCAAAATTTATTTCAATTTGATTATGTAATTATAAAATTAATGTAGGCTCACTGTAAAATTGTTTTTCAATAATGCAGAAGTTTAGAGGGGAGAAAAGGATAAATTATGCCTTTGCCCATACCAATTCCAATTCTATATCCAGAGGTAGCTGTCATTCATACTTTGATGGTTCAGTATCATTTTCTAGACATTTACTGGGAAAGCCATCAAGAGGACATGACCACTAGTTACCTGCCAGCTGACCAGGGCAATTGGAGGCTTCTCAACACCCTCAGTCCTTGGACAATACATTCTATCCACCATTCCCACTGTGGGGGCTATTCCAAGAACACAGCCTGGAGAGTAAGGTGTTACTGAGATGATCGAGACTGAGGATGTGCTGAGCCCAATTAAGGCCTCCATATAATCTTTTGAGATTCAGGTGGGCGAATGTAGAGATCTACTCATCTTGCAGCCACCCAAAACAAGCTTTGTATGTAAGTGCCCTTGCTTACTGAATCTGCCACCTTCCAATCTGGAGTGGTCTGTCTGCCTCTTTCCTCAGCCTCTCCTCACCCTTCAGGTTTGGGGGCCAGTCTTAAATGTCACCAGGGAAACTCCTGAGGTTTTGAACCAATAGCATTTAAATATGGCACTTGATGTTTAAACACCAGAAGTTTTTAAGACTTTACAGTCTGTTCTTTGATCATCATTTTATAAACAAGAGTGCCATAATATTTCAAGGAACGACAGTACACAATGCTATTGTGTTATATCATGCATTACACTTGGTGATGATGCTACAAATGACCAGTAGGTATTGCTAGGGAATCCTTGTCCTCTGTGACACAGCCAGAGGGTGTGGAACCTTAGGAAGGGGTTGCATTATTGTCCCAGCATTGTTGCTGGCATGGCATAAGTTGTCCAGGATTTACAGTCATTTATATATTTAGAGGAATTAAAGCTCTTTTTAAACCACTGAATTGTCCAAGTGTGTATTATATATTCAAATCTTTCTTCTATTATAGTGTACCATGGATTTGAAATAGCTAAATGTCAAAAATAGCATTAAACCAAAACATGGAAAATGTTGACGGTGGATAAATGGTACATAAAAGGGTATCATTTTTTGGCCTTTTAAAATCTAACATATCCACTGTGGAATTGTTTTTATGTCAGTACATCCAATTCTCCCTCACACTATTTAATAGCTGCATGATAATGCTTAGCTTGTCTATCTGTTGTGGTCTGAATGGGAAATGTGTGGAGGCAGGGTTAAGGGAACCAGCAAGGGAGGGTAAAGCATCCCGGTTTTAGCAAGAGAAGAAAGTAGTCACCACCTTGAGGCCCCGAGGAAACAGGAAGAGAATTTTCTTTGTTATTGGAACCTAGAGAGCTGTGGCCATGGGTGGAGGAGGTGGGTAGGATGGAGTGGGGATTGCTTGTCCAGACTTAACCAATGAGGTCTGGTCATAATTAGGGATGCAATCACTAGTGTGGCAGAGAAGTATACTGCAATGCCCTTCCACTCTCTAATCCTGTTGGTGCTGCTGTGGGCTGTGACAAACTAAAAGCCAGAGGATAAAGAAATCCCCAAGTCAGCTTCCTAGGAATCAGAACAGGGCAGAAAATGGATATAGAGGGGCAATCACAGAAAAAGAGCATTATATATATTTAGGAATCATTTTAAATATGTTGATTGATGAACTGCTATGTATCAGGCATTGTTTTAGGCCAAGGGGTTACAGTAATGAGTGAAACAGACCAACGTGCTGCTTTCAAAGAGCTTATAATTCTAGGGGGGATAATAATAAAGCTAACACATATCTAGTGTTTATCAGGTGCCAGATGTTGCTCTAAGTGCTTTACGTATATTACCTCATTAAATAAATCAATAGCATAAACTTGTTGACCATTCTATAATAATGGAACATTATAGGTTGTGTCCAATTTTCTTTTCTTTTCTTTTTGCTATTACCAACAACGACAAAATAAATTTTCTTGAGCATCCATCTTTGTGCACACATATAAGTAATTCTGTGGAAAAGATACCTAGACATAAAAACTGTGGAGTCAAAGGAAAGCAATTTTTTTAACTTAATAGACCCAGTCAAATGATTCTCCAGAAAACTGTACCAATTCACATACTCACCCATGAGAGTGCCACTTTCCCCCTTGCAAAATCCCACTGTTAGCTCACACTTCCCAATCATCCAAGCAGGAAATGGGATGCTTGTTGTTTTAATATGTGTTCTCCTGATTACCTGTAACATTGAGCATGTCTTTTTATATTTACTAGCAATTACTATAAATCGTCATGAATTACTTGTCATAATTGGATTGCTTGCCTTTTAAAAAATTATTAACATTTTAAAAATATACTAAGGTTAATAAACTTTTATATGTTTTTTTTCTTTTACAAATATTTTCTTCCCATGTGGTGCTTGTCTTCTCACTTTATTTAAGGTATCTTGCATTCTACAGTACACGTTAATGTTTAAGTTACATTTCTCAATCTTTTCTTCCATGTCCTTTGAGCTTATAGCATATTAGGAGGCCTTTTGCTATCCCAAGGGAATAAAGACATATTCTCTCTCTCTTTTTTTTTCTAACAACTCTGTGAACTTCTAAATACAGATATTTGATTTATATGGAGTTTCCTTTTGCATATGATGAGTGGTAGGATTATAAAATTAATCTTTCCCATACGGATATCCAATGGCTACGCACTATTTAGTAAATAGCAAGTCTTTCCCCTCAATTATTTGAAATACCATTTCTACTAAAAACTAAACATAATTTCTTAATGATGAATCATATTTGCAGTTCTGAGATAAATATGCTTGGTTATGTTATGTTAGTCTTTTAGCACAGTAAAGGACTTAATTTGCTGATTTAAAAAATTGTACTCGTGTTCATATGTGATTAGGTTTATGTGATAGTCTTACATTATTAGACTAGCGCTAGAGTAGCCTTGTGATAAGTAAGAAAGCTTTAATCTTTTTCTCCACTTTGAAACAACCTAACCAACAGGAATTAGAAACAACTCTTAAGCGCCTGATAGGATTTTTTTTTTTTAAAGATTTATTTATTTATTTGAGAGAGCGAGAATGAGAGAGAGTACATGAGAGGGGGGAGGGTCAGAGGGAGAAGCGGGCTCCTCGCTGAGCAGGGTGCCGGATGCGGGACTCGATCCTGGGACTCCAGGATCATGACCTGAGCCGAAGGCAGTTGCCCAACCAACTGAGCCACCCAGGCGCCCACGCCTGATAGGATTTGATTGAACTCACAAGCTAAACAGATGTCGTCATTTAAAGCAGTGCTGCTTTACTTAATTTTTCTTTATCTGTTTTTTTTGGGGGGGGGGTTGGTTTCTTAAGGTACGTTGTTTGTTCTTCAGACATTCTTTTTGACACTCATATCTTCCTAGAAAATGATTAGTTCATCTAGATTTTCAGATATGTTGCTATGTGTATGTAATGTTTTCTTATTTTTCATTCCTCAACATCTGTGCTTATATCCTGTTTCTTTTTCCTAATCTTGATTTTTAGTAAATTTTCTTTCCTGTTAATCAGACTTGCTAGACTTTTTAATATTTTATTCATTAATCATTTTAAAATTTACTTTTTGGCACTTAAAATCACATATACTTTTAAAAAAATTATCTGTATTATGAAGCCTGAATTTATCATTGTTCATTCCGCCTATGTTCTTCTTGGAATTGTTTTCTAATATCTCAAATTAAAGGCTTAATATATTTATTTTTTTATCTCATTTTCTAATAAATGCACTTAAGGCTATAACTGGTCCTCTAAGAACCAATTGGGGAGTGAGAATAAGTTGTTATTCAAATACTTTCATCCCTGCTTGTCTCAGAAGATCTTGAAATGGAAGTTTGGGCTGGCACTCGGGAACACTACAAACTGCATTTCAAGGTTAGGCAGCAGAACCACAGTGCAGAATTTTCAAGGGAAGTATTTATGAAACTTTAGACAACTCTTAATTGTCTCACACATATCTAGGGTATAATGATCAAGAGTTGAATTTGGAGAAAATTGTTGAGGAGGATTTCTCTAGATCGAACTCTGCTCTGAGTCACAATTCCTCTGACTCCCACAGGAAAGAAGAAGGGGGAGTGTGCCACTGCTCAGCCCCCCATCACTAGAAGGGGAGTTGGAGGTGGCTACTCAAAGTCTAACCTGCGGACCCTTCAGTTTGAGGACAGGAGCTGTACACTGCGGTCTTAGTCAACATACTGGCTAAAGTGACCTCTGTGGGAGCAAAGTAGTAATTTGAAGTTTGGTAGGAAACTGCTCTTTCAAAGTCTTGGGGGAAAGACTTGCAATTTCCATGAACCAGACATCTATAGAAAGGCAGCATGGCTCCCCTCAGATTTGTCATCCACCCATCCCAGCTAATTAGAGGCATCAATCAGCCAGGAAAAGAAAAGGAGTAGAAGAAATACCAGGGGGGAAAAAAACAACAAGCTTCCTTTGCTTAGATGTTTGCGTGCAGTAGCTCTTGGCATGGAGAGGGAGAGATGTCATAAATCAAGGTTAGAGTTTTTAACAATTACATAAGACTGAATACTTTAATGGCTGAACTGAGACTGTGTTTGACAAAATTAACAGGAATTATTTCTTTAGGGCAAATAATGGGGCTACCCAGTTAACCTGAGCCAGGAAAAGGGGGAAAATAGGCCCACTGAAGACCTGCAAAAGGCCAATGAGATGCAAAATAGAGTCCGTTTATGACTACATCCCATGAGTCATGTTTGTTCACATTGTGGTTACACTGCATGGTCTGACAATTTTTGAAAGGAAGTGTTAACGTCTCCCATTTTGGCTATGTCTTCATATACTAGTCCTTACATGTTTCCTCTGGTTTGCTTTGCATATTTTAAACTTATGTGACTAGAAAAATAAAGACTCCTGAAGGCTGGAAGTTCTTAAAATATACCTGTGTCATAATAAAATAGGTTTCTTTATCCAAAAAAAAAAAAAAAAATCTTCACATTAAGTTCTATTTTTTTTTTATATATTAATGTCACAGTAGTTTTTAAAGTAAGTTTTTCTTGATATTTTTTCCATCCTGCATTTTAAAACTTTGTGTCGTTTTGTTTGGGATTGCTTCTTGAAAACATTTAAGTAATGTTGTTTGCCTTGTCTATTTGCTTTTATTCTGGGTTTCTCTATTTAACTTTTGTTACCCAATCCAATGGTATCTGTCTCATAGGAAAATGTAATCTTTTGTATTTATTTTGAGTACTTTTGATGTATTTTTATTTATTTGTTTCAGTATAATGAAATTTAAACCTGGTAAATTATTTTAGGTTATTAATTTATCATGGGAACTTATTACCTCAGTTGTTTTTTTCCTGAGCTTCTGGTCAGGATTCTCTATTCCAAGTGATAAATACACAATTCAAAATAGCATAAGAAAAAAATATACACGTGTGTTTATGTATAGGCTTAAACAAGAAAAATACAGAACAGCAAAAGGGCAGCTGGCCTCAGTGTTGACAGAATATCAGGGCTTAACCAGTATCAGGTAATCTCCCCACATTTTTATTACCAAGCTCAATGTCCTCTCTTTGTTGGCATCTTTCTCTCAGGCTTCTCCTCCATGTTGCTCCTACTCGAACAGCGATACCTTAGGCTCCTCTTCTTGTAACTCATAGTCTGAAGAGGGAAAAAGAGTCCTTTCCTATCTTGTCCTCAGTAAGACAAAGTGCAGGAAAAGATTCAGATTGACTTAGTTTTGATCAGATCCCTACAGTCAGACCAATGATTTTTGCTTGGGATTTGGGTCACTGTGACTGGAGATCTGAGATTCTGTTCATGGAAGGAAGGGGAAGGAATTACAGTGCAGACACACATGCTACTGCCACTAGGCCCCACGCTTGTGGGTGAGTCTGATTGTCTCTAGTAGTTTAGACATTTTGTAATCTATACTCATTAGCTTTGTGACTTATATTACTATTTAATACATATTTTAATTAAGCTTTATATTTACATCTAATTTTTTCCAGTATCTATATCCAAATTTTAAATGCAGCAGAATGTTTAACGTGATTTCACATTCCCTCATCCACCTGCCATGTTGATACCATGTGAGGATTAAAAGTTCCAGGTTATTTTCAACTTTATAGGCTATGTTCCGATAATTATTTGTTTTAGCTATGCTCTTCCTGGCCCATTTATCCTTAATAATAGTAATTTTGTCTGCATGCACCTTGCTGTTGAAAACTCTAAACCTAGCATGTGGTGTCGAACTTCGCTAATGCGGCCACTAAAAGAAACTGTTCATGGGGCATTTCCATGGAGGTTATTAGTAGAAAATCTACTTATGCAGACACTTGTTTGCATAGTAACATACACTTAACACTCTGGAGTACATTAAATCTATGTATAAGCAAATTGTATTCTGAGGTCTGGATCAGAATGCCTACTTCCGAAAGCTCTACTCACAGCATAGTCTCGGAGCAAATGTTCAAGCTAGCTGCTAGCCTAAAAGAATTATAACTTAGATTCCAAAAAGCCAGGAAACCATATCATACTTTTAAAATTTTTTTACTGTGGTAAGATATACATGACATAAATTTACCGTTTTAACCCTTTTTAAGTATACAATTCAGTGGCATTAGTTATATTCACAATGTTGTGCAAATGTCACGCCATTTATTTCCCAAACTGTTCCTCACCCCAAAGAGAAACTGTAACCATTTAGGAATAATTTCCCATCCCTTCTCCCCTAATCCCTGATATCCCCTATTCTACTATTTCTCTCTATGAATTTGCCTATCTAGATATTTTATATAATTGCAATCATACAATTATTTGTCCTTTTGTATCTGGCTTATTTCATATATTAAATATATAACATACACATACACATATATAAAACATATATTATTTCCAAGATTCATCCAAATTGTGGTATATTTAATAACCTTATTCCTTTTTATGGCTGAATAATATTATATTGTACATATATACCACATTTTATTGACCATTCATCTGTTGAGGGGCAATTGAGTTTTTCCCACCTCTTGGCTATTGTGAGTAATTTTCCTATGAACATGAATGTACAAGTATATTTGAGTCCCTGATTTAATTCTTTGGGGTATACACCTAAGAGTGGAATTGTTAGGTCATATGGTAATTCAACATTTAGTTCTTTGAGGAATAAACTTTTTATAAAACCAAATGAACATGGGTTGATGCTTCAAATTATAGAACCGTACAGAATTTTCAAAAATATTCAGAATATAGGGGTGCCTTGGGACACCTGGGTGACTCAGTCAGTTAAGTGGCTACCTTTGGCTCAGGTCATGATCCCAGGTGCTGGGATCGAGGCCCGCATTGGGCTCCTTGCTCAGCAGGGAGCCTGCTTCTCCCTCTGCCTGCTTCTCCCCCTGTTTGTGCTCTCTCTCTCTCTCTCTCTCTGACAAATAAATAAATAAAATCTTTTAAAAAAAGAATATAGGGGTGCCTGGCTGGCTCAGTTGGAAAAACATGCAACTCTTGATCTCAGGTTCATGGGTTTGAGCCCTATGTTGGGTGTAGAGATTACTTAAATAAGTAAACTTCAAAAAAATTCAGAATATGGAATGTATGACCAATTAGAAGGACATGGGAGGAGAGATTCAAGTATTAGATGAGGATTTAACCAGATGATTCTTGAAATATTTAATAACCTGAAGAACTATGATAACATACTATTATGTCTCATACTGTACTCATTTTATCTATCAATAAAATAAATCAAGTATAAGAAAAATCACCATAGTGTCTTAATCAGAAGAGTGCAATAGGCAGGTACAATCTGAAGAGATGCATCACATACCATCAGAGTGTAACAGAGGTGCTCTGGGCCTAAAAAAATAAATCCCCAAACAAAGCAAAGAAACTAAACTAAAAGGATATACTTGAAAACCTTGGATAATACAGTAATATTGACTAATAAGATAATACTAGCACAACAGGAGAAGAGTTTTATTTTTTTTTAAGATTTTATTTATTTATGAGAGTGAGAGCAAGCACAGAGGGAGAGGGAGAAGCAGACTCCTTGCTGAGCAAGAACCCCGATACAGGACTTGATCCCAGCACCCTGGGATCATGACCCGAGCCAAAGGCAGATGCTTACCAGACTGAGCCACCAAGGTGCCCCAGAAGAAGAGTTTTAAAGGAAACAAATAGACTTCTACCAAGATGAAAATTGGGTTAGAAATACATATAGAAGATGTAGTAACATAATGAGTTTCAGTGGTGGACTAATATATATCAACCTTAATAAGACTTGAGGTGTATAAATATACAAATATAAGACAAGCCTTACCAGGTGAAAGGTGTGGGAACTCAGCTTCAGACCCAACTCCAGAGGCAATCGTCATACTCAAGCCTCCACCCCGTACCATGGAATCTTAGTGTATCTTGGAAACTATAAAGTATCTTTGAGATACTTTGTACACCTGAGATCCTATGATGCTATGCTGTTATGTTTAACTATAAATTTATTTCACGTATGAATACAATGCATTTAGATTAAGAAGGAAAAAAAAAACATGATGGTGCCATACACCAACCACTAGGCAGCTTTAACTCAGGAATTTAGGATCTGGACCTTTCAGACAATTTCCCAAATGAACCCCTAACTGTAAGTCATCACTGGAGAATACCTGCTCAGAATACCTGTGTTGTTTCAGCACTAAAAGAAACCCATTGGAATTAACACAGATCACAGATCAAAACTGTCATTTAAATATAACATCAATGAGCAGTAAAACCCCAATATAGAGAAACTAGCTTGTGTTCTAGGTATTATTATATCTATATATTGGTATTCCCTACATATTAAATGTCTTTTTCTGAGGAGTAAATCTTTTGTATTCGTTATTTCTATGATTATTTTTTTTAAAGATTTTATTTATTTTCCGACAGCGAGAGAGGGAACACAAGCAGGGGGAGTGGGAGAGGGAGAAGCAGGCTTCCCGCAGAGCAGGGAGCCCGATGCGGGGCTCGATCCCAGGACCCTGGGACCATGACCTGAGCCCAAGGCAGACGCTTAACGACTGAGCCACTCAGGTGCCCCTCATCTCCATCTTTACACTTAAAGTATATATTTTTTATTTTTTAAAAATATTTTATTTATTTGAGAGAGAGAGAACAAGCAGGGGAAGGGGCAGATGGACAGGGAGAAGCAGACTCCCCGCTGAGCAGGGAGCCCGATGCGGGGCTCGATCCCAGGACCCTGGGATCGTGACCTGAGCCGAAGGCAGACGCCTAACCGACTGAGCCACCCAGGCGCCCTATTTCTATGATTATTAAAACATCTCTTGGGATAGATTTCAGTAAAACCATACTACCCTAGGACTTTAGAAGATGAAAGACTCTTGAAGTTCCCTGGTCTGCACTTTACCATCAGGGAGAATGAAGCTCAGAGACACTAAGGGATTTGCCTCAGATATCCAGTGAGGTAGTGGCAGAAGTTGCTCAGAGATTCTGGGACTCAGAGACTCTGTCCTAAACCTCCTGTCATAGTTGTTTTTCCTTTTTTGTGAATCCATGAATGCATCGCTTGAATTATAGTGAGGAGAACATGACTGGAAGGAAGTGGTTTGCTCTTGGGTCCTGGGATAACTGGTCAAGACTGTACTTGCTATTTGTTTTCTACATCTCCACTGCCATGGTTCTCCTTTTCAGCTAACCTCATTCTCATATGTGTCTCATGTTCACGTAGCCTCTGCAATTGGTGCCCAGAACCCAGGACACGGAGCAGAAAAGGAGACAACAAGGTTGGGTTACTTCCATGGACACAGGAAGTATGAACAGTCATGATGCCAAGTTCCAGAAGAGTAGAAACTCCAGGGGTGTCCAGAAGACCTGCTTCTGTTGGAGGCCCCTTACCACATGCCCAGCCACACTCGTGACTCCTGATGCTGAAAGCAGGTACCCCTTTAAGGAATGGAATGGTGCCAACCGGTGACCATAGCCAGGGATCCTGCAGTTTGAGAAGGCTTCTCCGAGTGTGCATTAGAAATCTGGATCAAGTCTGCATCAGCCATTCCAAAGTTGTTACTGCCAGGAAGGAAGCAGCTTCTCAAATGAAAAGAAGATAAATAAGCTTCTTTGTCATACCAATTCCAGACAAAAATAGCTGAAATGCTACTTAATATGAAGCAAATTGCTGTAGAGGTACAGAGCTTGTCCTCATTTTAAGGAATCTGCATCTAGGTATTTAAGTCTTCAAAAAGAACATGAGATACAATATGCTCTTCATTGAGCATCTTAAGTGATTTAATTTTTTTCTGGTATAATACTTAATTTTATTTCCAAACTTTAGTTATATTTTAGAGTTGATGGCAATTCATATTTCCATCATTTGAATCTTCTTTTTCCCATAGCCACTCAAATAGAATGAGGACAGTTCTAGAGTTTCTCGAAACCAAGAAAGGATTTGTGTTGAAAAGATCACTCTGGGCAAGCACCAGGTGGCAATAAATAGCATCAAGCATAAGTGTAATTTGGCCAGGGGAAACATCAATTTCAGCATCATAAAATTCCAGTTACTTCACCTTACTCTTTAGTCTGTACTTTTTTCACTTTTTTTTTCCTTTGAAGTAAAAGCAACTCTTTTGTTTGCTATTTTGTACCTTGCATCAAAATTTCAGTACTTCTTTGGATGCCTGGGTGGCTCAGTCAGTCAAGCAGCTGCCTTTGGCTCAGGTCATGATCCCAGGATCCTGGGATCAAGCCCCATATCGGGCTCCTTGCTCAGTGGGGAGCCTGCTTCTCCCCTGCCTGCCACTCCCCCTGCTTGTGCTCTCTCTCCTTCTCTCTCTCTCTTTCTGTCCAATAATGATAAAAAAAAAAATCCAGTACTTCCAGCTGCAATTGTTTTATGGCATGAAACCATGACTTTAATGATACTTAAAGATATCCTCAGTGCTTGTTTGCTCCTGCTCTTTTTTCCTGATGTCTACAAATTCGTTTGGGTGATTGTGGCTGGCAGCCTTAAAAAGAAATACAGGTCATGCTTACAGAGGGCCTAAGACCTGGCTGCTCTGGTGTGACAGATCATGGGCAGGCTACTAACCAAGGACTTAAATTGCTAACATAGCCTCTTCTCTGCTCACCACTACTTCTCCTTCTGAAATTGGTGTTAAGAGTTACCTGCCCCTTCTCCCACCCTGGATCACGACTTGGCCAAACTCACCCTATTCACATATATCTAGAAAGATGAACTACCCTTAACTTCTCTATTTATGATCTCTTTGATTTTTCCTTCCCCCAGCAAA
>NC_138376.1:36434579-36505763 GCF_054177405.1 Leptonychotes weddellii | reverse complement strand
AAAAATTTTTAATGAAAAGGAACTATTAGAAAAAAAAAGAATAAAGCAATCAAAGCCAAGACTGAAGTGGGAGTTGAAGAATATTCCACATGAGTTCTTTTAGCAATTCAAACATTTACGGGATTCCAGTTAGGTACCAATGCCCGTTCTACATTATGAGTTATTGTCTGCATAATTGTGCAGCCGGCCCCATGCCTGGAGGGATGATGACGGATAGGAATTCTGCAGCCCCTGGCAACCTGATTTTCTCATAGAATAGTTTTTTTTCCCCTTCTGAGATTTTGGGTTCTTTTGCAGCCTGGTGTAGAAAAATTGCAGGTTTTCACATCAGGCAGATCTCAGTTCAAATCCAAGCGCAGATAATTATTATAAGATGACTCTCTGAGCCTGCTACAAAATGGCACTAAAAAATACTTACTTGGTGGGGTTGCCATGAGGATTAAAGACAATGTAAGTTAAGTAGCCTTTGAAGATAGCAGCTATTTTCTATGAAGGAACAATATTTTCATAAGCTTCCCTGGGAAAGACTTACCCTCCAATCAAATATCCAATGATCAGGCAAAAACAGCTCTTGTTAATTTATAAATATTGACAGAAAAGATAATAGATGGGTAATAACTATAAGATTTGTGTGCATTTCTGAATGCATGTCATTCATAAATAAGTTTGCAATTTCTAACTAACGTTAAACTACCTATTTCAACTTTAAACAAACAATAATTATTTTTTATAATAACAGGAAAGTTCTGAATACTTATTAACTAAATCAAAGTTTAATATAGTACAAAGTATTAAATGGACTAAAATTTATGAAATAGCTCAGAGAAACTAGAGAAAAACGGTGACAAAACATTAAAGGATATCTAAAATTGACTTTTCAACCAAAACCACTTCTGTATCAAAGAAGGCAGACGGACAATATTTAAAAAAGAAAACAGATAAAGATGAAAAGCAAAGCAGTCATGTGGTAGTGCAGGATGTGAACAATTAACAGGCTATAATCAACATGGGAGGCATAAGATGGAACACATGTGAGACGTAAGATTTCAATTTATACATGGGGAATAAGAACTTTTAATGCAATTGATAAATGCATTGAATGTTCTCAGGATGAAAAGATTTTTCTCAACCTGCTGAATGAGAAATATCTACTCTATGTGCAGTGCTGATAAAGGGAATTCAAATTTAAGAACAAAAAGAAATTACAAAATCTCATACAAGAGTACATTTCAATAATGGGGGCCATGACAGTGAGTGCCAAAATTATACCAATAATCTATATGTTCATTCTCACTGAATTCCAATCATGTCTTATATAAATATGATTATTAGATGTCTTTACTATGACTGATTAAATACATTAATGTGTTAATATTTTATTACAAATCATTAGAATCTGTTAAAACAAAAAGTTCAACCTGGGTATACCTAGTGGTGATTCTTCTTTGTTTTATGGAAACTGATTTACAGACTTTATATAACCAATCCACCACTTAATTAGTGACAATTAACTTTCCAGAGTTTTCAGAGTCCAGTATTATGGAAAGTATTAAATAAATAATATTTAGAGCATCCTTAAAACCATGTCTGTCCCAGAATAAGTACACTGTAAATTGTTCTGCTTTCATTAACATTTAGTTGATACAGGTCTTCTGGGAATTTCTACCTTATCTGGCCTTGCTACTATTGATTTCCTCCCATTATGGCATCAGTATACCTCTGTCTCCAACATGGGCAAGACTGCACCAGAATGATAGCTACCCACATTTTTTTAAGCCAGAGATTTGGGCAAAACCTATGTATTGGGAGGAAAGACTTTACTTTGTGAAATATGTACATTTTCACTACACTGAAACTATAGTCTTCACTACACTGAAACTATAGTCTTTTAGTCCCTCAAACACTTAATGATATTCTTAAAAAGATATGTTGGACTTCACTGAATTTTTTATCACAGCTTTGAATATTATTTCAAGTCATCTTCAACAACTCATATTCACATTTACACAATCATTCAGACTTACGAGTCTTCATTTCATGCACTGAATCTGTTTGATCCATTCTGTGGTCATCTTTAACACAATCGAATGATAGTCCTTAAACAGAGGGCAAAAAGTCAATTGCTTTTATGAAGAAAGGAAGCACTGTAAACTATAAATCATCCATTGTAGAACATAGAGTTTTCATAAAATAGATTTTCTTAAATCAAATCAACATATTTGTTGAGGAGCTAACCTATGCTAAATGAGGCAATCAATCAATATTGAATGGAGAGGCCCACCCTTCCAACTGGGGGACATGGAAGTGCTATCGATGGAGACCTCTGAAAAATAAAAAGAGTACTGTTTCATATTTTATCTGATCAACCACTGAATTATACCCTGTAAAATTTCTTATAAGAAACGACAAGTCATCCAAGACCCTGAGTTTTCTGTTGATGGTCTTGCAACCTAACATACCCACTCAAAAGATCATTTTGATTCTGAAATAATTATTATACACTCAATTTATTGCAATCAACTGGATTGCATACTACAAAATAGTATTTATATTTTAACCAAGAAGTTACATCAATATGTTCTGTCTATTATACATTTTATCTGAGATTTAACTTCAGAAGAGGCTACCAAATAACAGTTCCAATGACAGTAGAAATAATTGTCATTATAATTGACCCTTGTCTTGGATGCCTAACTAATTAATAATTGAGAGCTGAAGGAAATGATAGATCACTTAATGGCAGGCTAATTCTTTTTAGATAGTTGTGACTTTTTCATTTGCCTTATCTGCTTTCTCTTCAGAATCCTGATATAGGCTTTGAGGCAAGATAGACCTGAATTTGAATCCAGGCTCTGCCATCTAGTGGCTTTGAGACCTTAAGAAAGTAACGTATCTTCTTGGAGCCTCAATTCTTCTGGAAAGGTAGAACAATTGATACTGCCCACCCAGGACTTTTGTGAGGGTTAAGTAAAACAGTATATGCAAAGGTCCTGGCTCTTAATAAGGGTCCCATAAATGTTACTTATGATTAACATCATTAACAAATGCAGTGTTACATCACTACATAAAGACAGGCTTAGAGGGGAACAGGGAGGGCTCTAGGAGTAGGTGGGTCAATGATGGAAGTGGAATTGGCAGCAGCTACCAGGTCTCTCATTCCAATGCTTTAAATACTAAGCTGCTCCATCTCTGCTTAAAGCCCCATTTTGGAACAAACAGCTCTTTTATTTTTATGATATCATTTTGAAAATGATATCAAAATAAAGACTTAGACATTAATGTAAATAAATTTTCCTTATTTGTACTTTTAGAGAAGAATATGAATAAAAATGATAGGACAAATTTTGTCATTTGTGCAAATGATAAAAAACAAAAGTCACATAGTAACCACAGAGAATCACGGTGGGAATGATTATTTCTAGATGTGTGATGTTTTTCCCCACAGACATTCTCACATTCTTGATTTGAAGCTTTTCCCCCCACTTAAGTAAGAAAACATAAGGGGAAAACATCCAAATGTCATTTTTCTTTTACATTATTCTAGTGCCCCCTATTCATACTAGACACAGAATTTAGTTTATTAGTTTGTTTGTAAGCAGATGTGCCCTGAGAAAGAAGTGAACATGTCTTTTCCTTTCACCTCCATAATACCCATTCTTCCCTACTATTTCCCACTGAAGTAAATCACAAAAAGACAGAGATGGTGAATATTTCATGGTTTCAGCTTATCTAAATATTTTGATTTTTTTATTAAAACATATTCTTCTAGTATGGGGGGTCTGCAAACTCCAGCACAAAAGCCAAATCCAGACTTCTTTCTGTTTTTATATAGATTATGAGCTAAGAATGAGTTTTTCCTTTTTAAATGCTGAAGTAAAATCAAAAGAAAAGTAGTAATCTATGCCATGTGAAAATTATATGAGACTTAAATGTTAGTGTCCCTAATTAAAGTTTTATTAGAACATAGCCAGGCTCATTCATTTACCCATTGCCTGGGGCTGCTTTTGTGCTCCAACAACAGAGCTGAGTAGTTGTGACACAGACCATATGTTGCATGCTCACTGCTTTGCACAGCTGCTTGGTTCACTACAAATCACAGTTATAATTCTACAATATTTCTGGTGCTATGCCTATCGCTGCACCACAATATTTGTTTTATTACTCATGTATGTGATGTAAAAAGAAGAAAATAGTGGACTTTGAATAATTCAGTCTTAAGGTACAGTAGAGTGTGGATTATTTCATTATCAAATTAGATGGCAAAATATCTTTGTATTAAGCAATGACACTATCACAATGTTAAATAAGTGTTGATATTTCCATACTACGCATTTACATCTCCCAACTCATGGGAAAACAACAATCGGGGAAAAAGCAGAAGCATTTAAATAAAATGTCTCATTACAACAGACTTTCTTCACAAAAATAAAAAACAAAAATGAGGCTGCAACTAAATTTCTGAGCAGCTCATTTATTAGCCAAACAAGAGAACGCATTTACCGATGTTGACTTATCAATTAAAGAAATGTAGCCAGAGAAAGTAGTTAAGATTGTCAACTATTTGGCAAGAACAGTTGCTCAAAGAGTTGAAAACATTGGCAGCAACATCAATAGTCAATTAAAAACAAGGCAAATTATCTTGAGTGGTTTTCCTTGGCTCTTCATTAGTCAAAAGATATTGACAATACTGGTTGGTTGTTGCTTATTAGTGAAGTCAATGATGCATTTGGAGTGACTGAAAAGTGACCTTTGTGAATAATCTGTGTGGAACAAATACAGGTGGAAATAGTTTCAAAGAAGTTGAGAAAACACTCATACACAACAACCTGAAGTGGAATCTGCTAAGATGTGTTAAAACTGATAGTGGTAAAAATATGTGTGAAGCAGAAAAAGGGCTTTCCCCACCCCCCTACAAATTCACAAAGCTTATGAAAAGGTAAGGTGTTTAAAGCCTATGGTTATTCATTGTATCATTCATCTGCAGGTCCTCTGCCGAAAGTATTTGAATCTATGTTGTCGAACCAGTTGTGTCAATAATGAACTTCATTTACTCTTGTGGATTTAACCATTGTCACTTGGGTGATTTTGAATTTAGGACCAAGAATTTAATTTTTTTTCAGCCACTATCATCAAACATTGAGCAGCTTTGAAATTCACATTTGCTATGGACTTGATAATGTTCCTTAAGAAACAGGCAGAGTGCTTACCTTTGTAATGTATACTTCAGTGTAATCATTTCCATAACACTGATTTTGGTTGAATAGCAAGTAATAACAAAGTGCTTTATAAGACCAGTGCTGTCAAAAGTTAAAACAATAAGCTGGATCTCCATTTTTACACAAGTTGTAAAGTGGGCTAAACCACAGTTCCGAGCTAAAACTATAGTTACAGCAGCATTTTTTTAACCTTCATGAATGGGCAAAGGATATGTACATATTTTATAATCCATTGAATGGTGCAACCAAGAAGCTTCTGCCATACCTTCAATTGGACATGATTCCTCTGCAATGTAATGACATGTTAAAAAGCAAATATCAAGACGAGAACCTAACAGAATCCATAAATTTCTTCCAAGAGATTGAATATATTCTATTAAAATACTACATTTGTGGAAGGTTATCAGTATCAGTACCTCTCTGTGGGAAAAGGCATTTCATAGATGAAATATACACAAAATCTCATTACAGATCAACATTAACAGATGGACATTTGTAATCAATTTTGATGATCGAGAACACTAAATTTGAAACCCCAAAGTATGAATTTTCTATCGCTGCTATAACAAATGACCACAACTAGTAGCTTAAAACAATACCCACTTATTACTTCACAGCCTTATGAGTCAGACGTCTGAGTTACAGCATAGCTCACCTGAGTCACAGCTGAAAATCTCACAAGGCCAAAATCAAGGTGCCAGCAAAGCTGCGTTCCTTTCTGTAAGCTCTGGAAATGCTTCCACTTCTAAGCTCATTCAGACTGTTGGACAATCGCAATTCCTATGGTTATAAAACTGGGGCCCTCATTTCCTTTATTTCTGTCAGCCAGGGGCCAATCTGGGGCTCCTCGATACTTCCCACATTCTTTCTCATGCTTTCCATGTGGCCCCTCCACCAGCCACAGGTTTGCTCTCTTTCATGCTTCCAATCTCTATTTCTCCTTCCCCGGCATCTCCCTGACTTCAGCCTAAAAGCATTCTCTCTGTTTTTAAGAGCTTGTTTAATTAGAATAGGCCCACGTGGATAAACCAAGCTGCTATCCCTATATTAACATCCATAACCTCAATTATATCTGCAACTTCCCTTCTGCTATATAGCATAAAGGACATAAGGATTAGGATATTGACATATTCATGGGTCATTCATTATTCTGCCTACCATATCCAATTGAGCAAAATGTTATTACCCAAAAAATAAATTCATTCTTTTCATTAGCAGCTTCATGTTATAAAAATTGTATGTTACTATTATTATTATTATTTTGAATTATGTTAATTAAAAATGTATGGAAATGTGTATTTGTCTCTTGTTATACAAATACCTGTCTAATATTCTCAATTTTGCCTTTTGGCCCATAAGCCTAAAATATTTACTATCTGACCCATTATAGAAAAATTTGTTGATTTATGTTGCGGTAGAAAAATAAATTGGTGCAGACTTTCTGGAAGTTTAACAAAATGTTTCACAAATTAAAATGAAAATGAACAAACAAACACATTTAAGAAAAATTGTGCCAGGAAATTTTGTCTAGGAAACAAAGTATGTGTGTGCTCAAATTTAGCAATAGTTTTGTTTAGTCAGCATCATTTACAAAGGGAGAAATTTGTAGTTAAGCCAAGTATGTACCAATAGGGGGATGGTTAAATAAATTTGAGTAAATCCATTTAGCACTAAAATTATATTATGATAAATGTAAACAGTAGCTATTTTTATTGCCATTGATTATATACATTTTAATATTTTTGATAATGTACATTTACTGTATTATAAAGATATAACTATAATTAAAAGTTGTTTTATAAAACAAATTGACTTAATTTGGTGGGAACATTAAGGAAGCAATAAAAAGAGACTTTAGTCTACTGTGGTTAATCCTGAAATAGAGCTCTATAAATATGGTTTAAAGATATGGGGAAATCTTCAAGAAGAAATGATGGGGGTTGTCCCTCGGGAGTGGGACCGAGAGCAGGAAGATATGGAACAGGGATTCTTGCTTTTCATCATAGGGTCTATGCACTAATCGATTTTACTTTGATAAAAGTGTAAAAATATGGAATTACATATGTGTATGTGGTTTATTTTATTTTTTTAAGAGTTATTTATTTACTTTACAGAGAGAAAGTGAGCATGAGTTGGGGGGGGGACAGAAGGAGAGGGAGACAAGCAGACTCCCAGCTCAGCAAGGAGCCCCACATTGGGGCTCAATCCCCTGACCCTGAGATCATGACCCAAGCAGAAACCAAGAGTTGGAGGCTTAAACCAACTGAGCCACCCAAGCGCCCCAGATTTTACTTTGGTAGAAGTGTAAAAATATGGAATTTGCACACGTGTATATGTATATGTGGTTTATTTTTTTAAAGAAATATATGCTGAAAGCTGTCTTTTGATCAGGAAAGCATTATACTTCATAAAACAAGAAATGACTAAAAAATTGAGAGAAGTAATTACTAAGTTTGCTTCCTTGACCAAACAGGCCAGAGCTTAAATGAATGAAATGTAAATTGAATGAAATCTCACAGGACCTGAAAACAATATTTTGTATATCATGTTTTTTCCTTTTAAGTCTCCTGTTCTAATGTCTTCCTTTTACATTCATTTCCTGAAGAGAAGACCTTTGAATTCTGCTGGTTATACAAAGCCTTCCCTTCCTACTAAGAGAAGGGAAATCTTTAAGCAAAGGCCCTTTTTCTCCTGGGGCAAATCTGACATAGGCAAGTGGAATGTTTTCCCTGGATACATGAATAGGTGAAGTAAGAAAAGTCAATAGATAGACAATTTTTTATAACAAGGAAATACCCAAGATAGGCTAAGAACACAGAAATGCAGAGCAGCCTGAATATCTGAATGAAGAGGGGCTTTGAAGTAGGCAGGCCTGCTTTCAAATTCCAGTCGTTCCTAATCCTCTGAACCTCAGTTCTGGTATCTGTAATAGTGAGTAAGAGATATTTATGTCAAGGATTCCTTAGTAATTAATGAATTAATGAATATAAAATAATAAGCATAATATTTAGCTTACAGTAAACATTCAACAAAGCTATTTCTCTGCCTATTATTGTAAATTTCTCCCCCCAAACTATATCCTTTCTAGTGTCTATAATCGTATGAATAATATCTAAATATATCTATATATATTTAGATACAGCTTTTAAATATATGCAAATTAATTTAATTATCTATGTTTTACTTTCAAGTAATTAGGTACTTCCTTTATTTTAGCTCTTTTGAAAGCAAGAAGCACATCTAATAATTCCTATATAACCCCGTATAATATGCATCCTGCTTCTATTAATGTATTTGAATATTTACATTCAGTATCCCACTGAATCCACACAATCGCCTGCAAGGTGTGAGCTTTTCTTACCCCACGGTTACAGATGAGAAGGCTAAAGTGTACAGTGGTTAAATAAGTTGGCCAAGCTAATACCACTCGAAGGTGACAGAGTAGGGAGTTGACGGACTTGAACCTGGATGTGTCTGTGTCCAGAGTCCAGATATCTGTTATGCTCTATTGCCATCACCCCTAAAAGAGAGCAGAAATGTTTCTGTCATTGCTTTCTTGCTTATCTTTAAAGGTGCATTCAGGGGGTACACTACCTGTTTTTAGCAGACACATCCACATTGACTCCATCACCAGATCATTTCTCTTTTCCCTTGTAGGTAACTCACGAATACTTCCATCTTCCACCATCCCTGTCCGTAGGACCCTGGTCCGGGCTGCTCTTGTCATGGCTCGAACAACTGTTTCAGCCTCCTGCAAGATCAGCCAGTCTTCACTCTTAACACCTTCCAGTTCATTCTCTACACCGCAGCCCAGCTGTATTCTAAAACCCAATCTGTTCTTGTAACACTTCAGTAGCTCCACATACCTCTGAGGAAAACCCTCCAACTCTTTGACTCCCCCGACCATATAAGCTCCATGAAAGTAGCAACCCTGTATAATTGGCATAGGAGGGGTTTGCACATTTTGGTTATTCAGGAAGTCTCTGTTTGGTCAGCATGTTGAAGGAACCAAGTTTCCAGGCTTCTTTAATTCATGTACTTATTCATTCTTCCAGCCTCATCTTCTGCTATTCCTGCCCTTGAACATACTCTCCAGCTTTAATAAACTTTGTTTAGACCTTGAAAATCATCAAGAAGAGAAACAGTTCTCAGAAACTCACAGAACTGAGAATGGGAAAAATAAACTCCAAGATGCAGACAATCTGATAATACCAGGAGGGCTGAGGCTGGTGACAGAGCAGCTAGAAGGGCCAAGGAGATGCTTAGGAACAACAGCAATAAAAGGACAGTGACACAAGGCAAACAGGAGTACAGACCCATGTCATCAACCACAAGGACTAAACCTCTGGCTCAAAAGTAATTTGTTGTGTTTTACCTTCATTTATACTTCTATCTTCCTTAGTTTTTACTTATTCTTTTTAATATGTCTCTCACTTCGGGAGAGCCATTCTGGGATGAGTCAGGCAGCTATTACGTTATTGTGTGTTTATTGGATGTGAGGTTTCCTCCTAGAAACTGAAGGTACGAGACCAGAGGGTAACAGGCATTGCCCTCATGAAAGCTGCAGTCTGTGTAGGAGGGAGACATAGATTATTTCAATACAACAGAATGAAGACTGCCCTAAGTTTCACAACTGCTCAGCAAAGGAGGGCCACTTTGCCAAAGACAAAGGCCCACAGAAAGATTTCATCACAGTTTCTATAAATGCCTATTGATTTTGCCTATGTCAACAAGATAACTAAATCTCCAGATGTTTAGTCTACATGTGTTCTAGAGATGTGTTGTTTATGTATAAATGTGAATGGTCATAGGAAGCTTTTTTTTATTTTTTCCATTTGAATATTAACTCATTTTGTTTATACCGATTTTCCTGGCTAAAAGGCTGAAAATTTCCCAAAGGTCACAGTGGAATCCCTCACCTTGTTTGACAGGCTGAAGACCAAATTTTTGAATGTCAAACACACTTATAAATAGTCTGAGTTTCTCTGTTGTCTAATGCCATTTCACTTCTATTTTTTTTTTTTTTTTGAAGAAACCTGTTTTCCTCAGCAAGAGAACTCTATTTGCAATTAAGTTGTATGCAGGCCCTGTTACATCAGGGGTCAGGCCCTTCCATTTCTCTCCCCTCGATTTTGATACCATTCTGGGTGGGGGTAAGGGGGTCATCATAGGGGGCAGGCATAATCATGGGAGCGGAACAGCTCAGTCTTCCGTATTGTGATTCCATACTGACTGCAAACCTACCCCAATCTTTTCAGCAATATGCAGCACTGGATATGCAGGATATTAAGTTACTCAGAAATCACAGTTGCAAGTATTGAGAGCAGTGGTATAGCAAGTGTGGGAGAGGGTAGGGCAGTAGGAGCACTCTACCTCATGTGTAGGCCGTAAGAGCACTGGCTGTAGAAAATTTAAAGAAACGATAAAACTGACTAAAATTTAGTTTGCTTTGTGTTATCACCATGCATTGTCATTTTAACAATGTCAGTGGTATGATCCTCCTCCCTGCTGGGATAGACCGTGATTTTATGTGACCCTTCTGCCTCCTCCCCAAGTTCTCTTCTTGGTACTTTTTTTTTTTAAGATTTTATTTATTTGACAGAGAGAGACACAGCAAGAGCAGGAACACAAGCAGGGGGAGTGGGAGAGGGAGAAGCAGGCTTCCCGCCGAGCAGGGAGCCCGATGCGGGGCTCGATCCCAGGACCCTGGGACCATGACCCGAGCTGAAGACGGATGCTTAACGACTGAGCCACCCAGGCCCCCCTTATTTTTTATTTTTTGACAGAGAGAGAGACAGTGAGAGATGGAACACAAGCAGGGGGAGTGGGAGAGGGAGAAGCAGGCTTCCCGCAGAGCAGGGAGCCCGATGCGGGGCTCGATCCCAGGACCCTGGGATCATGACCTGAGCCAAAGGCAGACGCTTAACGACTGAGCCACGCAGGCGCCCCTCTTACTGGTACTTATATATCTCTTTCTCTCTGACCGCGCGGGGCAAAGACAGAGCTAGGGAGTGTTATCTTCTGTTGCTCTCTGTAATGATATCAATGTTGGTATCTGATGATGCAGCAATAAATGTGGAGTTGTAACACGGGGCGACATCCCTAATGCTTTCCCACTAGAGGAGCTCTTCCATAGTGAATCTGATGCTCACTTCCACTCAACGATTGGCTTCATAAAATTCATTCTTTTCCAGGATCTGATGGGAGAACTGCCTTGTCAGGAAATAGGATGCATTTTCATGGTCAGACCTGAAATTAATGAGCAACTTGTCCTTTAGGAGCAGGTTCCTCTCTGGGTGCCGTAACACCACTAAAATCCCAGGTTGATAACCACCAACTCAATTTGATTATGAGCACCACGCTTTTTGGAAAATGTGTAACTTTATAACAAACAATATGAGAGAAGTATACTACTGAGTTCAACCGGAAGAGAGAAATATGTTTTTCAGAGTAATTTCAAGAAGACCTTGCTAGGAACATTTAAAAAAGAGAGAGAGAGAGAGAATTACTACTGGAAAGAAGGCAAGAAGGGAAGACAAAAGGGAAGGAACAAAACTGGGGGAAATCCTTCAGGTTTTTTTTGTACAGCCAATGGATTGATCTGTATTACATTTGGATTTACGAAAAAAAATTAAAAGATGATTTTAAAAAAAGAAGTAAGATCTAGGGATGTCTGGGTGGCTCAGTCAGTTAAGCATCTGCCTTCAGCTCGGGTCATGATCCCAGGGTCCTGGGATGGAGCCCCACGTCGGGCTCCTTGTTCAGCAGGGAACCTGCTTCTTCCTCTGCTTGCTGCTCCCCTTGCTTGTGCTCTCTCTCTTTCTGTCAAATAAATAAATAAAATCTTAAAAAAAAAGTATGATCTACTTCTTCCCAAATTAGAAAATTTTTATTTAAGGGCACCTGGGTGGTTCAGTCATTAAGCGTCTGCCTTCGGCTCGGGTCGTGGTCCCAGGGTCCTGGGGTCGAGTCCCGCGTCGGGCTCCCTGCTCCGTGGGAAGCCTGCTTCTCCCTCTCCTGCTCCCCCTGCTTGTGTTCCCTCTCTCGCTGTGTCTCTCTCTGTCAAATAAATAAGTAAAATCTTTAAAAAAAAAGAAAATTTTTATTTAAATGATTGAAAATGGAATGTGTACAAAGCAACATGTCATCTTTGTGCATTGTCCAATAAGTCTCTGCACAGAGCTGTATTTTGGCAGGCAGTCTTTCATCTTCAGTCCAGCTATTCCCCCGTGGCCACAATATTCCAAGTATTTTTCCAGCCTCTCTATCTTTTCCCAGACTAACACCAAAGCTCGCATTCTCCTCTGTGCTGGGCCACTCCCAACCCTCTGGGACTCTCTGTTTGATATTGTGCAAAGAGTAAACAGGAAAGCAAGGCAGGGACTCCAGCAGGGAATGGAAGTTTGCCCTTGTTAAAATGTAGCAAACCTAGCAAATGAACCCCATGAACTCAACTTCCAGAAGATTATGGAATCATAGAGGAAGGGCAAGGTAATGATCACTTAGTCCAATTTTATTACTTTCCATGAGTTTACAGATGTAAATCTAAGGCATATTGACCTGGAATGACTGAACCAAAGTGATACAGAGGTGAAGCAAGAGGAGAACCTAACTAAAAGTTAAGAGAAAGGAAAACCTTGATGTTTGAAATCTTCTCTAGAACTTAATCTTAAATTCCACCATAGGAAAATACTAGTTCTGGCAAAAATTTGGTACTGAGGATTTACTTATAAATGGTATAATAATGGATGCCTACACTTATGTTTCTTTTTTGGATACACTATTTTACGATTGGAAAGAGAATGGTGTTTATTTTCTGTTTTAAGCACATAGGGTGCAACAACATGACAAGGAGACTGAACTTCTAAGCCACATTTGATGCACAGTCTTATTTATGATGAATTTTTGGTTATCAATTAATGCAAATCCTATCTAAACTTCCTATTGCTTTTATTAAATAAAGATGCTTTCATAAACTCCTCAACCATTTCCAGTCCGTCATTTCCTACCCAAACAGAAATGGCGATTGGGGATAGTGGATTTTCCCGAAGAATATTTGTACCCTATGGAAATAAAGGTAATTTTTAAAATATCAAATATGATTGGACTTCTGCTGCGTCATATTATAAAGCTATTAACATAAATGGATTACAAATCAAAAAAACAATTCCTTTGTCAGATAATGAGTCTATTTTCCATTCAGAAAAGTATGGTCTCCAGAAACTAATTTGCTCTAAGCCGAAAAATTCAATACCCAAGGTTAATGTCAGCTGCCCAACATCCAAACATCCCTGCCATAACATTATGCTTCTTCCTAAAGAAACTTTTGTTCAAAACAAAACAAAACAAACTAACAAAGTAAACCCCACATAAATTCCCACATGACAATGTTCTCAGAGAGGAGGCTGGCTCCATTCCCAGCCCCACAGTGAGTCCAGATTGGTCTAAGCCAGTTATTTGTGTTACGTTCCTCTCACCAGTGATTGATTTAGACACCGGCATGAGAAATAAGACTGAAGAGGAAATCCGTTGGGGGTCTCCTGGGGAACGCTTCTTCACTCTTAGAAGAGATGCACAGAAAGAAGCAACTGCTTCTTCCCCTGGATCTTGTTTTGTCTGGTTGTGTGGTCTGTGGACAAGAACGAGCACAAAGCTCAGGCTCTGGGGATAGGCAAAGCAGAATGAGAAAGAGGACTTAGGTTCTTACTGACTCCCCTGAACCTCTAAATTAACAAGCTCTATAACTATCATTCTTCCGAACATTGTGTTGTATCAGATAAGAAATGTCCTTACAGTTTAAAACAGTTGCAGCCGGAAACGCCCAAAATGATCAAGACCAAAATTGCCTTTAAAACTGTACTCTCCAATGTGCCTTTCCTAGATACAACAGGTCTGACTAAGAGTGCGGGTGGTACAATGCAAACTCCTTAAAACTACCACAGAAGAAGTTCAAAGAACATCTTCTTGAAGCCCCAAAGCCAGCATTGCTTGAGATGGCTGTGGTGGAATGAGTTCTGTGTGAAACTGCATTATTCAGCCTCTCTTGTGACAAAACTCCAATCTTAGGATGTAAGAGGATGTGATGTATGCTATTCCAGACTAAGCCAAAAACACCTCCCCGGTGGGCTCCTCTAGGATGGTTCCCTCTTGTAGCTGGCTGGCTAGGAAATGACCTCAGGAATGTCCTTGGAAGCCAGGAGTTAAAGGTGGATGAATGACTTGTGGAACTGAGGTCTATATTTTCCTGCTAAGCAGGAAGATCCATAATGGACTGTTCACCTTGAACAAGATAGAAACTTGTATTATGTTATACCGCTAACATTTAGAGGTTTATTTGTTGCAATCGCTAGCATTACAGCATTAGTTAATACAACAAGAATTGCAGTGTTTTGGTGAATGGTGATATGGATGAATTGACAAGTGGGTAAAGAACATAATCCAAGTTCATAAACAAGGAAACAGGATCAGAGAGTCAGGTGTCTTGCCCAAAACACCCAGGAAGTAACTTGTGTAACTGGCCTAGAACTCAGCCATTCTGAGTGCAAATTCATGTTTTTCTGGTGTCCTATCCTGCAAAAGGCCAAGTGGATAAATTCCAACTTGTTTCCAAGTCTTGAAAACTGAAATTGACCAACACATATCAGAAAAGACACTACCCATATGTACCAAAGCACAGATTTTTGTGTTCTTACTGATTGGTCTCTAAATGCATGGCTTTCAGCTTTATATTAAGCTTTATTTTAAATCAGGTTTGCTAGAATTATCATGTGATTGATATCCAGTGATATTTTAGTGCAAAATTAACTTCCTCTAGGTTAATCTGGAGTATTGCTAACATTTCTCTTCTTTTGAACATATACTTCATCTTTCTAATGAAGCCATAATAGTATTTGACATTAGCTTTTTATAGTATTAAAATTAAGGAACCATGCTTTTCTTCTTTCCCCTATTTTTTTCCAATAAAAATATGTTTTCATTATAGAAAAGCAATTTAAAAATCACCTGAAGTGAAAGGTTACAGGCAAGCATGGAAAAGAGGCTTCAATGATCCATGTGGCAACAGATTAGAGTCAGAGGACATAAGTGTAAACTCATGTTTAGCTTAATATAGATATGGAGAGCCATATAAAGAACTTTTTATAGATACTCACATGCACAGATTAGTACATAGACAATCCCCAATTTACAACAGCTCAACATAGGATTTTTCAACTTCATGATGCTGTGCAAGCATTCAGTAGAAACCAGACTTTGAATTTTGCTAGCCACAGGCAGTAAGACAATCTCTGGTGATGCTGGGCAACGGCAGTGAGCTGAAATCCCCGTCAGCCATGCAATTAGGAGGGTGAACAACTGATGCACTTACAACCATTCTGTTGTTCACTTTCAGTACCATAGTCAATCAATTTACATGTGATATCCAACACTGTATTATAAAAGAGGCTTTATGTTGGGACACCTGGGTAGCTCAGTCGGTTGAGAGCCCGACTCTTGACTTCAGCTCAGGTCATGATCTCAGGGTTGTGAGATCGAGCCCTGTGGTCGGGCTCCATATGGAGCCTGCTTAAGATTCTCTCTCACCCCCTCACTCTGCACCCCCGCCCTCCATACACATGTGCACTCACTCTGTCTAAAAAAAAAATAGGCTTTATGAGAAATGATTTTGTCCAACTGTAGGCCAATGTAAGTGTTCTCAACATGTTAAGGTAGGCTAGACTGAGCTATAATTTTGGTAGTTTAGGGGTATTAAATGCATTTTGAACTTACAATATTTTCAACTTACTGTGGGTTATTAAGACATAACCCTAGCATAAGTTAAGGCAGATCTGTACAGCCATGTATTTCCTTGATGTCCGTCGAGAAGGCTTAGAAGGGATGTCACCACCGCAGCAAGCAGCACAGTTAGAACCGGATTTCTGCTTCTAATACCACTGTCTAATGAAACAAACCAGGGCTTCTTAGAGAAATGGCTGATACTGCGGCAGGAAAGATACAAGACAAGCCTGGAGTATCTTACAGTGCAAGAAAGTACGGGATACTTTTTTTTTTAAAGGACCCAATAATAATAATGGGTTATGTCAAAGGGAGACAGAAGCCAATGGACAGAGTTGGAACAATTTGAGCAATAAAGTAAATGGAGTGGTATTGAATTATAACCCAAACACAACAGAAATATTTATAAATACCCATGAGTTCATACTGATATAAAAACACTGAGGGGCGCCCGGGTGGGCCAGTCAGGTAAGCATCTGCCTTCACCTCAGGTCATGATCTCGGGGTCCTGGGATTGAGCCCCATGTTGTTGGACTCTCTGCCCAGTGGGGAGTCTGCTTCTCCCTCTCCCTCCACCCTCCCCCCATTCATGCTCGCTTGTGCTCTCTCTCTCTCTCTCAAATAAATAAATAAAATATTTTTTTAAAAAACATCAAATAAATAGAGTGGAATGGAATAGAATAGAATAGAATAGAATAGAATAGAATAGAATAGAATAGAATAATGAGAATAGAATAGAATTGAAATCCCGTATAGAAGCGTGAGCTGGGTGGAGAGCCATCAAGAATATTATAAAAGCTATTCTTGCCCGCAGTGGGGATGCAAACTGAACGGTCACCAAGGTCACTTTCAGTTTAAAAGGTTGGAGTTTTTCTTTCATCTTGTATGTAACACTACCTTTAAACTATTACTCTTAAGCATTGCCCCTGTTTTTTAGCTCTCTGCAGTCTCTTTGATTTCCTAACTGAAAAATTGATTCCACTAGCAAAAATAAAAAGCATCTATTAAGAGGATGAGTCCTTCAGCTTGTTCATATGCATAGATGGGCACATCGCTAAGTATGTGATGAAGAACAGGTCCTTTCACTATGATTAAGAAAGTGTGAATAAATCATCTCTTGAAACTCAATCTTCTCTACGAAGTCAGTGCAAAAAGAACAGAAACTTTGGAAGGCAGGTCTCCAGTTCACAACCAAATTTAGAACTTGTCTTCAAGACTTCTTCATATTCTTTCCAGAACATTGGGCCTTGTGAAAGGTCCCATCAGTAAAAAATAAAATACACACACACATGCTTATTAATATTAAAGCTTTTGAAGGAGTTTCTCACCTTCACAGTGGTAGGTACTGAAGGATGAATTGTACCTGGTGGGAGTTTTCTTCCCTCTGTGGTGAAGTAAACTCAGTTTTACACATCAGATGACTCCAGTGTGTTTCCCCCTAGACAACTAGTCCTCTTTATTCAGGCAAAAACTGTGTGATGGGAGTCCCAAAATGTTTGTTTCTGGAATTCGACTCACAAGAGAAAATTAGATAGCCTCTTGGTCCACTTCCTATCAGAGTAAACCTGATGGAAGGGCGAATGGGGGAAGGGAACTGAAACCAGCTTTAAGAACTTTTTGTCCTAAACTTCACAAGCACAGAAAGTGAATGTAACATTTTTTGGGAAACCACACATTGCCTGTGGATCTTCACTACCAACACGCAAGACACACACACACATACACACACACAGCCCCCAAGCCATAGGCGACTGCTACTGGCAAATGCCTCCTCTCCAATCACCACAGCTAGGAAAGATTTCCTAGAGCCCCAACGCACCACAACAGATGGGGTCTCTGGCAGCCCTGGGCTGCAGCCCACTAGTCTGTGGAATGACAGCGTGGAAGGTGTTGCAAGGAAATCCCTTGCATGCTTTGTGGTATGTTAAAAATGCAGCATCATCCTCTTTGCTCCCTTTTCTTCAGCAGAAAAGCAGAATTCGAGGGCACAGGGAAACCGGAGGGGCAAAAAGGCGGCTTGCCTCCAGGAGCCCTCCCTCCACGCCCCACCCCCCCGCGCCCCGCGCCTCAGGCTCTAATTGCCAGCGCTCCAATGGGCCAGCAGCACCTTCACCAGTTTCCTCTTCCATTCACTATAGCAAGGAGCGAAGAGGGAAAACAAAACTCTAAAAATAACTGCCCGCATCTTAAAAAAAGAAAAGCTTAGCTCCCCACCACCACCGCTCCCTCCCTTCTAGTCTCTCTCCTCCCCGCCCCCCCCCGCCCCTTATGGGGCACATGCCTGCTTCTTACAACACCGAGGCACATGGTTCCAGTTAGGCACCGAACCCCATCAGGACGGAGAGGAAATCCACATCTGTGGGACGCTCCGCACGGAACCACCTCCAGCGAGGGAGGCCGGGGGACTGCAGCACGGAGATGAAGGGCTAGACCGAGGGAACGCTGCTCATGCGGTGAGAGGGGCGCGGGAGGAGGCAAGAGCGCGGGGAGGCAGGGGAGGGGTGGGCCCCGCGGTGCCCCCACAGCGCCCGCCGCGGGCCCCCACGCGCGCTGTCGATATTTGCCCGCCTTGCTGCAACTTGCTGCAGTGTTTGAAAGAGTAGTAAGAGCGCATGGAGGTGGGGCCGGGGAAAGACCAGGCGGAGTGGTTGGGGGTGAACGCGGAGGGGGTGGGGAGGCGGCGGTGTGGGGAAGGGGGCTGGCCCGGAGGGGGTGGGATGGGGGAGTGGGGGTAGCCCGGCGCTTACACATGTCACATGTGCTTTTTAAGACGGCCGGGAGCGCCTGCGAGCTGGATCTGGTGGAGGATGCTGCGGCAGGTGCTTCGCAGAGGGCTCCAGTCGTTCTGCCACAGGCTGGGCTTGTGCGTGAGCCGGCACCCGGTCTTTTTCCTCACCGTGCCCGCAGTCCTGACCATCACCTTCGGCCTCAGCGCGCTCAACCGCTTCCAGCCCGAGGGCGACCTGGAGCGCCTGGTCGCTCCCAGCCACAGCCTGGCCAAGATCGAGCGCAGCCTGGCCAGCAGCCTTTTCCCCCTGGACCAGTCCAAAAGCCAGCTCTATTCGGACTTACACACCCCTGGGAGGTATGGCAGGGTGATCCTCCTCTCCCCACCCGGGGACAATATTTTGCTCCAGGCTGAGGGGATCCTGCAGACCCACCGAGCCGTGCTGGAAATGAAGGTGAACCACAAGGGCTATAATTATACTTTTTCCCATCTGTGTGTGTTGAAAAATCAGGATAAGAAATGCGTGCTGGATGATATTATTTCAGTGCTAGAGGATCTCAGGCAGGCTGCCGTCTCCAATAAGACAACAGCCAGGGTGCAAGTGAGGTATCCCAACACTAAATTAAAGGTATGCTCCTCCTGCATGCTTCTGCCAATTAAAGAGGCAGCACTTCATTTCTTGCCCTAAACAAGCAAAGAAAATGCAGAGGTCTCATCCTTAAGACTCAGAAGCTAATGCTTCTTTCATTTCTTGGGTGGGGGTGGGGGGGAAGATGGGCAACTGAGTGAAGAAAACAGGCAATGAATGGTATGACTAGATATTAAGAAATTCAAAACCAAACAAAACAAATGCCAAAAATGAAAAAAAAATGGAAAAAAGTTGTTTCTGAGACCCTGCAATTACATCTTTGTTCAGGGTTAATAAATCAGTGAATGGAAGGGGGAGGGGGAATCCTGAACAATTTGGGGGATTTCTTTTCATTATGGGGCTCGATGTATTTCTTATTACTGATTACACATCCACCTGGTGCCATATCCACCTATTTACATCTTCGGCCTGGCTTGATTTTGACATGCAGAGATTTTGTGTTTTGGTGCCTTGGGAGTGTGTGTCTGGAAGCAGTGGATATGAATGTAGTAGGGATTCCAGGAATTATGTGTAAGTGTGTTAGCATAGCAAAAGAAGCAAAAATTTTCTGTGTGTAAAAATGGGGATATGCAGCTAACTGCTGTACTAGTTCCTGAGTCCTGTTATCTTCCTTTTCCATGACAAAATCCAGACCAAACCAAGATTATTATAACAGCCCAATAGCAGAAAGAAGAAAGAAAGAAAGAAAGAAAGAAAGAAAGAAAGAAAGAAAGAAAGGAGAAAGAAAGAAAGAGAAAGAATTCTACAGTCAACAAAAATTACAAAAAAAAAAGATTATTTCAGCATTAAATATATTGTGCTGTTTAAACTCTCAATTCAAATTTTGTTCCTCAAATGAGATTTCTAAGCTCATTCTACACTGTCAGGATTGAGCTGCTGCAGGCAATGAGGCATGTAGTCTCCAGGTGACTGAAGTTTCAGGGACAAATGTGACTTCCAAAAGAGTCACTGCACCATTTGTATGCTCAACCCTGTGCATGTTCAGAACCAAGAACTCCTAAGACAGGTGTTTCCCAAGAAGGAGGAATTTTCTTTCTTCTCATGTATATAAGGCTATATACGTGCTTCCATAGAGATAATGGGATAGGAAGGACCTCAGTGTGGATAAATGGATGGCCTAATATAGTAAATCATTAATACTTCTGTTTATGGATTTGATATAGTCAGCATCTCTACATGATTTAAAAAGAACTTTCTCAGGGGTTTTTTTTGTTGTTGTTAAAAGGCTCTTTTTTGTGCATTGAAGGAGGACTTAATGCACTTAGAAACTAGGGATACCTCAGGAAACCTCATAACCTGCCTCCTTTTAACATGTTGTCCTTGTTTAAATGCATCCAGAGGCTGACAGGGTTTCAGCTTTACAAAGGTGAGCAGTCCGCTGGGGTTTACTGAAACTAGACAGATCATTCATCAGCTTGAAATCTAGGTAAGGGCTTGCCTGCTTCACACTTATTGAAGGAAGCATGATGAATCTATGTGGCTGGGCAGCATGCTTTTTGTTACCTGACTCCTTTACCATCAACATTATCACTTGCTACAGAAAAGGATGCAGTGGAGAGGTGATCTTCCTAGTCTACAGTCTGTTACCTGAGCTCGTAGCTATGCCAAACATCTGGTGTAAAGAAAGGTTTGAAACTATTACATATACATAAGCTTCAATTTGTTTTCCCTATGGAGGCAAGTTTGCAGATTATTCACATGCATTATTAGTTGGGTCCCTTATTTCCTTTATCCAGCAGTACTCTCCAGGTGTAAGAGGTTTGTCCAGTCAGCCACTGTCCCAATATTTTGTTTACCTGGCAATATCATGATGACATTTCAGTATAAACCCCTGAGGTCTTGGATTCACTCATTTAATAATTGGTTGTGCTCCTATGATTTACTAGGGGCTCTTCTAGGCCCACAAGACAGAATTTGGGGTAAGAAAAAAAGGTTCTTATTCTCATGGGGCTTAAAAGTAATATATGTCAGTATCTTCACCCAGAGTTATCTGAGAGCAGGGACTCTGCAATTTCTGGGTTCCTGAGCCAACACCACACTAGGCCTATAACTGGTGCTCCATCTAAACTTTTTGGCTGATTGGTTGGTAGATCTACATCTTGGTAGGAGTCAGTAGGTAATCAAAGAAGAATGGAGTAATTGATTACAAAGGTCAGTGTAGTCATAGTAAAATTATTCTATTAACCATAAAAAGAACAGGAGAATTACACATTGGCTCTATCAACTGTAGACCCTATTCTGCTACATTCTAATGTCAGTGCCTCGTCCAGTGCGCTGGCTTGACTCTCTCTGCATGGCGTCAGTGGGAGTTGTAGAAGCTGTTTGGGAAAATGAATCCTTTGAGTCTCTTTTGAGAGCAGTAGGCCCTTTCAAGCATCCAGAGGTAATCTCACCCATGTTAATGTAATATAATATATAGTTTGTGCAGTACCACGGATAACTCGAATTTTATCCAAGTGTCTCCAAGGACTCCTAGGTTAAGAGCTTGGCACAGAGCAAAATGAGATGGCCTTTTGTTTGGATTATATGTTATTTGGAAATGATTTGGATTCACATGTGGCAGTGATTCTCAGAGGGTGTCCCTGTGATGCTGATGTGTAGTAAAGTTTGAGAACTTCTGGTGTATGCAGTTTGAGGGGAAATTTTATACTTACATTTTATGGCTCTCTAACTCATTCTGCTTTCCTCTCTCATACTTGGATCACCACCCTTCCCAACTCAATATGGAAAATTTTCATGATGGAAGATGCTATTGATGGGCCAGGGAAGCAGGAGTTGTGGAAAAATGCAAAATAAATGGCACTGGCTGTGTAATGTGAGTAGGAATTGTCAATCTCTTGACATGAAAGAAGCAGTAGGTCAGTTCTTGGAGATCCTCTGTAGATATGTAAACACTGATTGACAGAAAGAAGTAGCCAGAAACAGTTCTGACAATTGGAAGGGCATCTTCCAAATATTATTAAGACACCCAAATATTCCTGAGCACAGAAGGGTTTAGAACTTCTGATAAACATGATTATCTTGACAAGGTGATCCAGAGAAGCAGGGACATAGAAAGTTGGCTGGCATGGAATTCCAAACAGAGGTTCAAATAAAGCTAGTATGAAAAAAACAGGAGGCAGCTTAGGATACTACAGAAGATATGAAACATACACACATTTTCAAAAACTGTGTAGAAAAGATGCCAAAATCTACAATTCCTACACCTATGTAATATGAACTCTGTAAGTGTACCTGTCATTAAAATATTTATATTATTATATCCATTATTATATCCCTGATTAGACACAAAGGTCATGTCTTATATTCCTTCTATGCATGCTATTTATGTTCCCCCACTCCAGCCTAATCTGATTCTTTGTAGGTAGTATTCATATCATTGATTAGCCTATTAATTTGTACATTTGCACTGTGATATCATAAGATTATCACCACTTTTCAAACCTCTGTGGCATGCTTTTATTTTTAAAGGTATTCTCTACATTCTCTAGATTTCTATAAAGTGTTTTTGGTTTAGAGGCCTTTTTTTTCCACTTAGTAAACCTACATATTGTATAAGTTAATAGAATGTGGCCAGACTGAATTTTTAAATTAAATATATAACATATTGCTGAAACCAGGCTCTTGAATAAAATGAATCTGGCACTCAAAATCCTTAAGCAAGGACTGCTCTGGACTCCAAGAAATGTTTCCATGATTATTCAAGTGGCTCGGGTGTTTGCAGGTGGTATTACTCATTGTAGGCCATCATGCCCTCACTTTTCCATCTGGCTAATTCTAAGAAAGTAACAATTTCCATGTCCCCAGTTCTTTATTTTACCATGGTGAAAGGCACAGGTAAAGAAGAAGCAGACAAATGTGGTCCATAGCAAGTGGTAAGGAAGAAATGAAACAGATTTGGTTCCCCTGCAGCCTGTCCTCCCTGTTAAATTTCATTAATATCACACTTATGAACAGATGTTTAACCGGAGTGTCTGTGCTCCAATATACCACACTTAAGAACAGGAGCAAAAAAAGACTTTCCTCTTTTTTTAATAAGGGACAGTGTTTCTTTGGGTACATTTCAAGGTTTGGAAGATGTTGCCTCTGATTATTTAGTTCCAATCTCATTGGAAGGGCAACTTAAGCCAACATGGAGAGTGAGGACCAACATTGTTTTAGAAACTTCCAAGAAGGTCATTCTATAGACCTCTTTCCCTAATTTATCCTAATATCTTATTAGACATCCATGTCAGGATCTTATCTCAGGATATTCTGATTAAACGTACCTTCCTGATTCTATCTCTTAATAGGGGAAAACATTGCTGCCTTATTGAATATTCTCATTGTGTACTATGTGGTACTGGAGTTTTATACACACCATGTTATATTTCCAAGTTTATGAGTCAGGGGAATATTTTTATTCTCATTTGATAGGTAAGGAAAGTAAAGACCAGGAGGTTAAATGACTTCTACGAGGTTCCCAAGGTAGTACATGTTGGAGCTGGGATTTAAATCCAGGTCTGTCTATACCAAAGTTCATATTCTTAATCACAATACTATATTAGGTCCTATCATACCCTGCACCATTCTTTGTTACAACAGGCCTTTGTACTAAGACAAATCTAGTGCTGTAATTCCCAAGCCATCTCAAATCCACACTAAAAGACTACTGCTGATCTTTCACAATAGTGCCCCTGCTCACTCAGAGTCACCAGTCCATAAGGTGGAGAAATGAAGCCTCATTTCTCTTATTCACGCAAAAGGGAATGAAACTTCCAGTCTGGACAAACTCATACCCTCTGCCTGCCATGGAACCTGCTACAAATTGTTTAGCAAATTTCTCACTGGCACATGATTTCCTCTTTAATACCATTTTGCACCAACTCAGAACAAACAATGGTGAGGCTCCAGGATCAACTGCAAGTGGGAAGTCTATAATGTGGCCCCAAGTTTTCAGATAGAGGATTTTGTGCCAGACAAGCTTGGGTGTTTTTGTCTTAAATTGGCATCAGGAAGAATGATTGATGTGATAGCATGGGATAATACAATGCAGACTAAATTGAGAAATGTTCAGAACATCTAAGTTCTAAAGCCAGTTCTTTAAAGATTTGTGTGACAATGGACAAGTCTCATCACCAGTCTGGGCCTCAAGTTCTAGTATTCTTCTGTAACATTCCACTATGTAGTAGATAAATACCATCACAGTGGATTTGGGAATATATATTAGAATATTTTTTCCTGTGGAATAAAGTAGACGTGTTTGGTTAGATGTGAACTATGCTATTGAATGATGTTAATCATAGTTTCCTAGTGAAATTATTGTAAAATCTATTTCCTAGCCATCATGTCAGGATTAGTTAATTAAATTTTTCTGAGTGCTGGTTTAAAAACTGGTCCCCATACAAAGAGAGCAAGGAGAGACCAAAGAAAGAAGCAGGCCACTCTAGATTGGAAGGTGGCAGGTGTAATGAGCAAGAGAACTTACCTACGAGGCTTGTCTTGGGCAGCACCACGATGAGTAGACCTCTATACCTGCCTGCAAGAATCTTAAAAGTCTATATGGAGGCCTAACTAGGTTCAGTCACATACCTGTCCAGATGGTCTCAAAAACACATTGCTCTCTCAGGACTCCATCCTTGAAAACGTCTCCCACTATGAGACTAGTGGACAGAACATACACTCCAAGGCCAGGGAAGGGGATGAGGAGCCTCTGATTGCCCAGGTCCGGCTCATGGGTCAACTGGCGGTTATGTCCTCTTGATGACCTCCTACAACACTGAGCATCCAAATGGGCAAAAGACTTGCCTGTTATGGGGGTCTATCTCCTTCTCCTTGGCTTTAACAAAGACCTATTCTTAATAAACTAAATAATTTTCATAATTTTTTACTCTTTTCATTTTTGAAAATCAAAATCATTTTGAAAATCTTCTGGTACTTCCCTCAGTGGTGTAGGACTACCACGAGCTTGGGGTAAGGGTAAGGAAAAGAAGTGGAAGAGACACATCAACATGGTAGAAGCACAGGAAGAACTAAGGCCACTCCCGCCACAACATGATCCACTCCTTTGCCTCTCCTGCCACTTTAAGCAATAATTAGCTCTGTTGTTTTCTTAATCTTTTCTATGACACACATTATTTAACTGAAACAAGATATTACATTTTGCCTTTATATTGTATTTGGAGAGTATTTTCCATTTTAACCCAGTAGCTATTACATCATTATTGGACCACATTGCCTTTAATTCAATTTTAGAGTGATCAACATATGCTCAAACCTATTCTAGATACTTTCAAACACTTCTCTATGTGCTCAGTATAAATATTTTTAAAGAGGAAGTCTGGAAATTCCAAGATTCTAGATTTGCATAAGACAGCTCTAGATTGGACAGCAGGTCTGTTTCTTCCCTGAGTCAAAGAGATCACCCCGGGGGGACCCCTCCCCAGGGTGAAATCCTGGAAGTGACTCATTTCTCTGGATTGTTTCTGCCTGCATGCTGGTGGATAGGGTTACATTCATCACAGCCCTGGCACACAGCAACATTTAGGCAATGCTTCTGGCTTATAAGGGTGCCAAGTTGCATTGTAAACCACAAAATCAGTTTTGTTTTGTTTTGTTTTCTAAGACCTTGTTCCCCAAAGTGTTGCATATGGACCGGCAGCGGCAATATCACCTGAGAGCTTATCAGAAATGAAAACTCCCCAGGTCACACCTGACTGGAATCTGCATTTTCACAAGGCCCCTAGATGACTCATATGCATCTGAAAGTTTGAGAAGCTCAGGTCTAAGACACAAGGTTGACCTAAGTATTCTTCATTCATGGCTGAGCCTAAAGTAACACATGTCAATTCAGACCAAAAACACCCATAAGAAAATTGAGTAATTGAGCCTGTAGCCATATCATTGAGTCATATGATAGAGACATTGAAGAAACGCCTGGAGAATTAGTGAGCAGCTATTTCACACTGAGAAACACTCGTCCCTATCATCTGTAGTCGGGCCTGTCACGTGGTTAAGCTTAAAGCTGATTACTGTCGTTCAATATTTTCCAAAAATGTTGAAATTAAATCTAACCATCTCTTTAAGAAAAAACATCAGCAGCATTTTTCTCAAGCCCCTTTGCAGTTATTTCACAAGAGTAGCAACATTAAGGCTTAGTTAGCCTAATTATGTTAATATAATATGAGAACACAAGGTATAGGAACTATCCATAGGAGCAAGAGTATTTGGGAAAATGAAACACGGAATTACCGTGGAGCATATTTTTAAAGTGGCCTTGCAATCCATGCTTTTCTCAGGCAGGATTATTATGGCAGAGCCATTCACTGAAATCAAGGCTTATTCTCTGTCATTCAAGGGAATTCAGGGCCTCTGAAAGGTACCTGAAGAGCAGCGCTCAGAATGAATGAACCCTGTTTAGTTATAGGATTTGTGTTAGAACATCCAATGTTTTCCCTCCAGAGCTACCCTCCCAACGTGGAGAGACCTCACCTGGGCCCCTCTGACTTTCCTCCGCTCTCTCAAAGGCTGAAGGCAAAGTACAGGCTCTGGATTCTGGAAAGCCGAAATATGTTCAAAAGGTTCTCATAGCTTCAGACGGTCCTTGAATATTCATGGCAAATGGAGACTTGCCTGGATGGTTCAGGTTCAGGCTCAAAGTTTATATTTCCCTTTGAATGTTCAGGTCTGTGCTTTCACCTCACCGGGTTTCTTAATTACATGGACGGAGAGAGTGTTCGGTTCTGATTGTCACTGCAGGTCATGCTCATATGGGCAAGATGCACATTTGATTCAAAAGCCATTCCTGTGCACACTCATCCAGGTAACAATTGTGTCGGCTGCATGCCAGGCTCTGTATTGGGCACTGGAGATTCTGTGGGGTACAAAACAGATGTGCATTCGCCGTCCAGGAGCTTGAGCCTTGTAAAAAAGACAAAAATCACATAAATTCATAACTACAGATTATCATGGTGGGAAAAATACATATGCTGTGAGAGTGGGATGAGTGGAATACCAAGTCTTGGGGTGTTGGAAACAGTTTTCTTGAGGAGGTGACTGTGAGCTGAGATCTAAGCTGAGGCACTTGACATGCATGGGCTGGATGGTAGACACAGAGTACAAAAGGGAGGACATGGACCTTAGAAGCATTGGATGAGAGCCACTGTGGATGGAAGTTTCCAGCGATGATGAGGAGAATGCTGAGGGCCATTGTAAGACTTTCTTGAGGGTTGGTGTAACACAAGTTAGATCCAGGTCTATGGATGTAGACTGTCTGTGTTTAGATCTTTGCCCCATTAGCTCTCTGACTCTGTACAAATTATTTTCACCTCTTTGTAACTCAGCTCCCTCCTCATAGTCCCTATCTCTTAGCATTGAGTAGGTTAAATGAGTTCATGATACCTGAAAGCAGTGCTTCTCAAGCTCTAATTGTTACCTGGGGATCTTGTTAAGAACACAGATTCTGTTTCAGTAGGTCTGGTGTGGGTGACAGTCTGCATGTCTAGCAAGTGACGCTGATGCCACGGTCCACGGACCACATCGTGAGCAGGAAAGGCATACAGCATTAGAACAGCACCCGGTTTGTTGTAAATTCTTAACAAATGCTGGTGACTTAACTCCTTGAGTGCTGATACTCTGCCCTCATCCCGATTAGCCCTTTTTGTTTCAACCCTCAAAGCTGAAAAATCTTTCTGCCATATGGTAGTATCCTTATTTCCGTAGTAAGCACAGTATGAAGGATACAGATCCCTCTGTTTTTTGCACTAAAGACCTTAAGCTGCCTCCAGGGTTATCATTCTGAATGTGACCTCTCTTTGCCAAGGATAGTAAAGAGCAGATAAGGAAAGTGTGGGACCTTGGTTTCTGTGTCCACTGGGTTTGGAAGTATCTTGGAGGTTACATTTTTGTGATATTCTTAGTAGAGTAGCCTTGACCACTCTCTCCCCTAGAGGCATTTGCATCGTTCTGGTTCTCCTCCTATGTCTCTGATGGTTCTCTACTTCTTACTGGCTCCCTCTTCTTACTACTCCCATATTTATAATGGCCCCCATAAAACACTCTTTTTCATTGTCCATTCTGTCAATATTCTTATTCAAGCCAAGTTTCTATTTTCTTCTACATCTATGATTCTTTGAATGGCATCTCTATTCTGTCATTTGCTCAGGCTCAGAATGTCCATCACCTGTAATTAACTCTTTTTGCCCCTACCTCCAACCAGCCAAGACATATATACACAGTAATAGCTAATTAACTACTGGGTCCTGACACCAGGAGTTCTCCTAGCATGGTCCTTGGACCAACAGCATCCACACCACCTAGGAACTTGTTAGAAATGTGAATCCTCAGACCTCATTCCAGATCTGCTGAAACTTTAAGAGTGGCACCCAACAAGCCCTGTAGGTGACTGATTCCTACTCAAGTGAGAAAACCCTTGTTCTACAAGAATGGTGTTCAATCTTGCCTGAGTGTAGGAATCGTGAGGGTGGACTTCAAAATACTGATATGTAGGTCTTATCCCCAGAGATTCTGACTTAATTAGTCTGGAAGAGGCATGGGCATCCGGAATTTAAAAATAAATAAATAAATAAATAAATATAAAAACAAAAACCCTCCTCCACTGATTAAAATGAATTACCAAGGTTTCAGACCAAGGTCTCCTTTTCAATTCTTTTTTCCTTTTCTTTCTCCTCTCTCCCCCTTGGGCCTTCATTACCCATTACCTATTTTATTTGTGTGATAGTCTAATCTCTCTCCTATAATTTCTCACACTTGGAACATAGTCTGTGTAACAGGACTTGATTATATTTTGTTGATTATATTTTCTTCTAACCAAATCCTACAAGTGCTTCCCATTGCCTAGAGAAGAAGTTACAATCTCCTGACCATGGCCATGGAGGACTTTCCTTGGCCAGGCCCCCAACTTTCCTTCTAGTGTCAAGTTACAGTACATCATACACTGTCACCAAACCAAAGTAAGCCCACCCTGAACTTTCCTGTTTTCTTACCTCCATTTATACTGTTCCTTTTGCTTGGAATTTCTTTCACACTGTCAAACTCACCCACATTTCTTAAAAGCTGAGGCCCCAAAGCCACTTTTTCCATGGAGTTTCTCTAAGTGCCTCCAAAGATAGAAGACTCTTCCATGCACTTTAGAGGTACTTCGAAGGCAGTTCCCTTAATCACAGTCTGTTATTACAGATTTGTTGCGAGTCTGCTGAAATAAAACTATATGTGCCTCATGAGCCAATAGAGCTGGTAGCCTTCATTAGATAAATTGACTTGCCTGGGAGGAGCTAGCCAATAAGAAGATCTGTAGGGCAAGCCCTTGAGGGAAATTCTAAGAGAACAAGGAAAAAAGCCCACCCCAGTGAGTCTGACATTCTTAGGCTGTGTCTAAACCCTAAAGATAGATGGCCACAGAAGGACACTGAGAGTTGTGTCTGTGAGTGGTCCTGAGATATATGAGACACAAAAAATGCAGCTTTGGGCCAAAGAGCCAAGAAGTCATCAGAAGAGGGAGAGAGAGACTTTTTCTCCACCTGTACACAGCACACATGTGACTTTAGCTCAGGAGAGACTGCAGGGAGCATGACATGGCTTGGGCACCTGGTAGGGCTGCCAGATTTAGCAAATAAAAATACAGGGCACCAAGTTAAATTTGAATTTTGGATAAGCAAAGGACAATTTTTTAGTATAAGTGTGTCCTATATATATATTGCTTTCTTTACTTATCAGATATTCAGATTTAACTGGGTGTCCAGTATTTTATCTAGCAGCCTCGTATTATGAAAACTCACAGAATCACATCTGAAAACCACAGCCCTGACTTCAGAGAGTCCCAGGGACCAGTATCAGTGCTAACTCACAGTAGTGGTAATCAACCAAGGGGCTGGAGAAGACCAGGAAAAGTCTATTTGGGATGTGGTAAAGATAGCAGAAGGATTCCCAGAGATGCATGGGTAAAAGTTTTCAGGGGCCAGAGTTCCTGTCTCAAAGTGAGGATACAAGCAAGTGAAATTTAAGTTCTTCTTACTATGATCTTATCTGTACATTCTGCCCACAGGAAACCAAGTTATGTTTATTGTTTTAATAGTTCCAAGTGTTTATTTGCTAGTGAAATTAAAATTGAACGAATAAAAGACACTTATCCAAAGACTACACTGGATAAAGATTCCATTTAGGAGAAATGTCTTTTGTTTTATATTTTATCTATGGAGAAGATTAAGAATATTTATACATAAGAGAAAAATTTAATTAAAGAATGTAGATGATGGGTGTAGATTAGTGAAAATTTGTAGCATGGGAATATTAGCAAGCCAAAATTTGAACCCTAGACAGGATAGGTTACCCCTGCCACATATGAAATGTTGCATTAGAAACAAAGATGAAGCATGGTATTTCACATGCGTACAACAGCACGAAGGAGTATATGTGCTATTTAGAATCTCTCTTATTTTCCTTCAAGGTTATAAGACTTTTAAGGTCAGTGATCCATATCTGGTTCATATTTCTAGCTTTAAAAAAATGCAAGAAAATTCTAGTGTTTCATTTCTCTCTTCCCAAGAACCAGGTCTTCTTGCACAGTGCAGTTTGTGGGGTCATCTCTGTAGGGCCAATTCCTGGGCGGAAGAGGCAGAGCCTGAGTAATGGAGCATGAGGACAGGGACGGTGGGGCACCAGTTAAGTGCCCCCAGAGACAGACATACACCTGCTAGAGCTCCCAGGGGGCTGAGAAGCTCAGGGTCTGAACTAGTTTAATGACCCCTTTTCATAGATAGAGCATATCTCTCTAAGGGAATGACACATAAAATTTGTATTAGCAACTTGACTTTTGTTATCATTTCATTCTTTCCAGCCATTTTTTACATTGGGGATTCTTTTTAAGGAATTGGATCCTTTCTAGGCTGAGAAATTTTAGACTTTTTTTTTTATCAACTAATCACATCTTATCAGTATGTGTCTTACTAAATTCCCAACTTTATATTTTTAGTTAACTTATCTCAAAAAGTTGTTTATAAACTGATGTTATCCTACTTGACTTTTTCCTGATAGAAGAATATTTTGTTAATTGATAACTAAATTGATAAGAGATCCTCATTTCTCATCCCCATCTCCCTCAGCTTAGTAACCAGAAAACATATTGATGATGTTAAATATACAGCCTAAAGCAACAAATGTTTTTACTGAGGTGGGTCCTATTTCTTAATGGATTGAGATGGGAAGTGGGGCCCTTATTGACTGAGTCCCTCTTTTAAAATTTTTAAATAATGATGAAGAGGGTAATAAAAAGGAAACAGACAAATCTTTGAATCCAATTTTGTCATTTACTAGCTCTATGACTCAGACATGTTACTTAGTGTCTTTGTCCTTCAGTTTTTCTGTTAAAAAATCATGTTATTAATATCCATTCTATAGATTTTCAAAATTTCTGGCACTTGGTAGTTTCTTAATAAATTATAGCTATTTTTTATATCAATCCGACAACATAACAAAACCAAGGAAAGTTTAGGAAACCAAGTGAAAAATCTCTTACAATCTCACTCACCAATTCTATAAATGATTTATTTCTAGTCTTTAACTATACGATACATAGTTGTCATATATGGTATATGTCTTTTTTGATCCTGTTTATTTTCATTTTTTTCATAAGCATTTTCATAATTATAATTTTATCGGTTGCTCAAAAGTTTGGCAAATGACTGTGACATAATTTATTTAATTGTTCATTTATTGTTATCTTTAGAGTGTTTCTGGGGCAGTGTTTTTGGAACTGATCTTCACTATCTTTAATAGGCATAAGGAAGAAAGCAAAATATTCTGGCTTGTCAACAGAAGCTGTAGGAAAAGAACATTTTCTTACATGATTCTTACATTTTAAATACATTTAAAACACAAAGATACATTTGTATCTTACAGAAGCAAGATACAAATATAGGTCAACAAGTTCCAGGGGAGCAGATGTCCCAAGAAAAACCCTGGATACAAATTAGAAGGACCTGATTTATTTATAGACCAACTACGAAATGCTGTAAATTACTTTGTTAAGGACCACATCCAAGATTAAGCTTCTAAGAGTAGCTAGTGGCTTATCCTATTATGAAGTAATTCTACTGCTTTTCACTTGCTATAGCTCAGTGATTCTCAAAAGAAAAAATCCAGGAACTTTCCAATGTTATGATGCCCTGGAACCCCTCCCCAGACCACTGAATTAGAATCTCTGGGGAAAGGGCCTGAGCATCTGTGTTTTCAAAGTCTTTGTATGATTGCTGTGGATAACCAAACTGAGAAACATGGAAGGACCTTAGACCAGAAAGATCCCACCATCCTACCCAGCAACTTTGCAAATGATGAGAGGATAAGGGGGAAATGTTGTTTCCCCTGAACCCCAGCCTCAGGCCCTGTCTGAGATCACAAAAGAAAGAGCATTTGCCTTGATACCAATAATCACAGTACCATTTCCCCACCAGGTAAACTGCCTCCATGAGAGCTCTTTAACTAAATAAACAACTTCATCCTCTCCTATAATTCCTTAATCTGGTATTGACCGGCCAGAAATGTGATGTCTTAATCAATTTGTTATGCTCCAAAGATGTCCTGGATTGCTAGTCATTAGGAAAATATATCCCTTGACACTTTAAAAGGCATGCTTACTTAATACATTTTTGTAAGGAGATTAATGAAGAAAACCTGTAGGCACATGATAAATATTATTATCGTGATAGAGCCAAAGATAATAAATCTTGACAGTTCAAAGAAGTATAATACTAGGACTTGAAATAGACTTCCACTTTTTATTAAGTTGTTATTAGCTCCTTGATTTTCACCAGGATAACCCAAATTCCTTCGTATCATGAGGCGGTCATTGTTTGCTACTTTGTAACTAATTCATTAATGCTATCCATTGCTAGCCCATCCTTTTGATAAGTGCATAGTGGAAGATAAATATGTGTTGAATGAATGAAAGATCAAGTGAATTAATGATCTTTTTAATTGTCACATTTTGAGTATTAAAAGCATGATATTAAAGAATTTCAAAATATTCCCAGCCTTAGCTTAGCCAAAATTTACTTAATCTTTAGCTAAATCCCATGTCTTGAATCTTTTCACCTGTAAAAATAATATTATACTTCTTTTTTAGACATAAGAGTTCTGGGAAGGTTAACTATTAGTTTTAGCAAGCTTGAGACTTCTAACACATTCATAAACAGATCCTGGCTTCCCCAGATCAGTGTCAAGTCAATTCAGATTAAAACAGTATTAACACCATGTCTAATTAAAGGAAAAGTATGTTCATTAAAGTGCAATGAATATTTAAAGTAGTTCCAGCTACATAGGAGCCATAACAATTTAAGCACCCTTCTTGGGTCAGTGGAGAGCTTTTCCATTAGCAGCCTAGTGGATTCACAAATCATATACCCCCTTGCTTATTATTTTTAAATGGCAATTATAAATCTCTTGATAGAATGAGGTAAAAAGGATGTTTTCCTAGTCCATATGAATGATGTGATGTGTGCCACTGGCCACTGAAAACTTGACGTTATATATCACAAAAAGAAAGTTAAACATTTGGTACCCCACTCCTGTCATTATATTAAATACCTTATCTTTGGCAAAAAGCAAAAGCATTTGAGAAAGCTGAATCCATACTCATCTTATGTTTGGCAGAGGCATATAAGACAGGGAATTGATTTCTCTTTTATTTACTGTTCTAAAAAATACTCAGTAATTGTGGCATGCATTTCTAAAGGAATCTGACCTAAGTATCGTATTTTGTGCATATATTTTCATAAGGCTTCATTAAGAGAAATTTTGGAAAGTATTCTACACATTTTGGAAAGCCTCATTGTATATAAATTCTTTCAGTAATCTATTCATTATTTAATGTCCCTCTTGAAGAAAATTATTCCTCATATCTCTTAAAACAGGTATTTCTATTTGTTCTTCCTTCAGTGAAGAAGGAGAACGCTGGTGGTTATGATCTTTGGTTAGTTGTTGTTGTTTTTTTTTTAAATCATCTTCTACCTGTGACCTTGCAAATGGTCATTATATTCTCGTGGCCTTTTCCTCTCCGGCTACATAATCTCTTATACGTAGACCTCATTCTCCACCTCACAGGCTTTTTGTTTTCAGCAGACTTTTAAGTTTGGGAAATTGATGTGTCTTCTGGGTCTTAAGCACATATGTTCCATTCTTTACAAAGATATGCAAGTATCTTCCGTGCTCCAGACTTCCTTCTCTCTCTATCTGCCTGATCTCAATGAATAGCCTTTCTCAATAGAGATGTATTCCATGCTTACATTCTTTCAGAAATTGCACGAGGCTGCGGTGTTACAGAGATAAGTTACAGATCCTCTTTTCTAAAAACCTAGTCTAGTGAAGAAGGAAGACAACTAAATGGGAAGTAATCAGTACAGTGTGGTAACTTGAATCTTAAAGGTGAGTCAAATGATCCAGAGCTTTGAATAATCCAACATGGGCTTTATATCAAATTCAGCCTCCTCAGGTGCTCTATTAAAAAAAATTACTCTTTACTGTTGGGAGAAGTCTTTCAGAGATGCTATTTCAATTGGTAATAAATGTTTTCTTTTCAAAATATGTTCATTAAAATTGAGGTCAATGGAAAGCTGCTCTCCATAAGGAAGGAAATATTTTGCTTTGATCAGTTATTCTGAAGGTTATGAAGTCAGCATAAAATCCTAATAATGTTATAGACTTAAAAAATGAATACAAAGCAGGAAAATTTTATGGGTATGGACCAAGAAATATCAAGATGAAAAAGCATGAGGGTTATTAATCACAAACAAGACCTGGCCAGAAGATTGTTGGATAGTGGAACTTTCCATGGCCCCAAAAATCATCCCACCTTCAGGTCTTTCCTCCCTGATGCATAGTAACTGTTAAGATAATCGTGAGATTATTTAACCAGCAAAAATGAAGCATATATACAAGTACAAGACTTGTAGAAATCGTGAAGCAACGACTACTAAGATGTTGGAATTGTGAAGCAACCACAGCTAAAATGCTGAGCATTTTTAATAATTACAAAGAATAAGGAGTTAAATCTTACTTTTGTTTTGGGTGATATCTGGTTTGATAAATGTCTCTGACTTAGTGCCCACTTGGGTGCTAAATCAGCATTTTTATTCCCCACTAAACAAATTAATCACTTTTATATCATTAACAAAAGGTCACGTTAAATCTTTCCAGAACACAATGGGTAAACAATCTGCAAAAGATATCTCTCACTTTCACTGAATGAAGGATGTTCAATGTGTGCTTCTGAGAGTTAATGTCTGTGTAGAAATTGCAGGACTCCAAATCTCCTTGTTGAGAAACATAAAATGGAACTGTGCCTTTTTCCTTTTTCATGAGGATTCTTTGTATTAGCAAAGTGAAGTGCAGCATTAAATAATTGCCCGCTGAATTCAATCTTCATAAATAGAAAATCTAGATATACTTATCTGACTCTCCTATAGCAACACTTTTATTTTGCTCTACTTATCTCAGTAATTATTTCAGTTCTCTTGGTTTTTATTATTGTTGTTTGTTTTAATTTGGAGCTAGTTCCAAAAACAAAGGTTGGAATCAGCTGGAGCAGTAGAGGGAGAGCACCTGGGATGGAAGGAGAACCCATCTTTAGAGTGCACCCATTTGGGTGGTAAACCAGCATTTTTTTTCTCAGTAAACAAACAGGGAGAATTATTTTATTTCCTAGAACTGGCCCAGGTAGGCTAATTAGAGTCACAGAAAGCACTCCTTAACAGTTCATTATAGTAGGCAAACATTTAAGAGAACTCAGAAAATGTGTAAGTTCTCTAGGTCAGGGTTTCTTAACCTTGGCACTGTTGACACCTTGGGGCTGATAACTTTTTGTTGGGAGGGGCTGCCGTGTGCATTATAAAATGTTTAACATTATCCCTGGCCCCTACCCATGAGACATAGTAGTATCTTGTTCCTCTCCCCAGTTTTGACAACCAAAAACAAATGTGTCCCGACATTGCCAAATGTCCCCTGGGATGCAAAATTGCTCCTCATCGAGAGCCACTTCTCTGGTTCTGTGAACACTAAGGGAAAGAGTTCTCAGATTCTCTTCTCCTGTAATGCCAACCATCAGGAAAATTGTCTTTGCACTTAACCCAGATTCCTCCTATTGCATATTATAAACCCTCTTCTTTCGTGGCCTCAGAGTTGTGCTTCCATATCAAGAGTAGTCTGTCTACTTAGCAAGACACTAGGCTATAATCTCTGGAGAATTTCTAAGTGCCCAGGGAAAACCACTAAGAAATGCTCTCTAATATCTCTCCTCCACTTAGGAAAAACTCTGTAGTCTTGTTCACTTTTCAAAATTGTAGTCCTATTTAGATTAGAAACCTATTTCAATTGTAAATCCCACTGGTGGGGGAAGCTCAGCTTTAGGAGAGAACACAGCTGGCGCATCCTGGATGTTAAATAATTCATCTTCCTCATTTTGGAGAGTCAGAAACAGCCAAGCCGAGATGCTAAATACTCAAGGTAATATTGCAAAACCTAGTCCCTGGCACAAAGGGGGGAAAGGCCTGCTAAATCACAGAAGCCACCCTTCACAGCTTTAGGAGAAGCTCTAGAGAGAATGCTGTTTGCTCACCTGATTTTTCCCCATTTTCCTAACATAGGAAAGATAGGTTGCCCGGAGAGAATTTTATGAAATTCAGTTAAGAAAAATGAGCCTTTCTACATTTTATATAGTTATGCCTGTGTCCCTCATGCCCGTAGTTCATTTTTCAAGTGCAGTATTTTGACCCTTCTAAAAAACATTTCCCTCAGAAATCAAAAGGTAAGCATGGAACAGGGGGACCACCTGCTTCATTGCAGTTTGTAGAAAATAGATGACATTTGAACAACTGCTTGACGTTGAATATTTCTCATTAATAGTTCTGTTCTCACACTTGGCTATTTATTGCATAATCTATTTTAGTCCAAATTGTCCTAGTACCTGTCCCAGGCTCATCTTGGATTTTCGTGAGACTTTCAAAGCTGCACTAAATCTCCAGAATGCACAGCTTCTAGAACAGTGTTCCATAGTAGTTCTAACACGTTTTTCAGGTAACTAGTAATCTTAGTACTTTTATTTCTGTGCCCTGAAAGAGGTAACATTCTTAGCAGACAACCCATTTTACATCTTTTTTTTTTTTAAAGATTTTATTTATTTATTTGACAGAGAGAGACGGAACACAAGCAGGGGGAGTGGGAGAAGCAGACTTCCCACCGAGCAGGGAGCCCGATGCGGGGCTCGATCCCAGGACCCTGGGATCATGACCTGAGCCGAAGGCAGATGCCCAACGACTGAGCCACCCAGGCGCCCCCCATTTTACATCTTAATGAGACTCTATTTTTCTTCATATATGATAGGGTCCATATGTGTGCTGCTACACCTGTATGCTCCTCTCAACCAAGTTTCTTGATTGTGGGACTCTAATGAGAATCCATAATGCTCCGTGATTGCAACAATTTTTATGTTTTAATCTATGCTGCTTGAGTGGTTGACTGCATAAGATATAAGCAATCAAAGCCACCAAATTCCAAATTTTTCCATTGGTCAGGCTCAGTGGTTTTGCTTTAGTTTCACTGAGAGTAAATACAGACAAAGGTAAAAGACAATCGAAAAAGTCTGCATGCAACCATTGCAGTTATCAAGGCAACACAAATTTCTAAGTGATCATTTAGTTCTTTATCCAGGGAGATTTTCTCAGGGTACGTAGATAGATAAAAACTGAATTTTCCAACTGGAAATTGGCCAGATGTGATTTGTAACAGCTATGTTCTTTGGAAAAAGACATTGTAGTCATTAGAACAGGGGAGACGGGAAGGGAGGGTGTGTTCTATCAAACAAAATCTCAGTTTGGGTTCATTTATTGAAGTCTTTCCTCATCTCATGAGAACAAAGGGGAAAAAGCCATTTTGGTGATTGGACCCATGGGTCAGACAACCCGATAATCAGGCTCTGTCTGAATCCAAGACATCCCAAGCAATATTCAGTTTATGGCAGTGGTGTCAAAGAAGCTTTTATGAGCATCCACACTATTTTTCCCTTCATGATGTTTTTCTCCAGAAGTTAGGAATATAACTTGAGCTACTCTAGCTTCCTAATAACACAGCTCACTTTGATGTACCCTAAACAGGAGCACTTCATTCAAACAAGCCTCCATTCTATTATTTTTCAAAGATGTCTTCCTTGGGAAACTTCATTTAATGTGCATTTTATTTGATTTGAAAATTGACAACTTGTATCATAAGTCAGATGTGATGCTACATGATAAGATAGGCATCATTTCAAGTCAGAACAGGGGCACCTGGGTGGCTCAGTCAGTTAAGTGTCTGCCTTCAGCTCAAGTCATGATCTCAGGGTCCTGGGATATGGGACATCTGGCGTCTGGCTCCCTGCTCAGCGGGCAGGCTGCTTCTCCCTCTCCCTCTGCTCCTCCCCCCTGCTCGTGCTCCCTCTCTCTCTCTCTCCCTCTCTCTCTCTCAAATAAATAAGCAATCCTTAAAAAAAAAATAAAATAAAAGTCAGAACAATTGAGACAGCTGTCCCCATGTAAATATCAGTAAGTTCAGAAGTACACAGTGGGAGGAAAGGGGAAATTGCTGGAGACCTTTAAAACAAGGATCCCTAAAGATAATATCATTAACCCAATTAAAATACTAGTTTATAACTAATCAACCCATCTTACCAATTAAATGTATATTTCCTTAACTTAACATGAAATCATGGTACTGGGAATATGACTAACAATTTTCATCCACCTGGATTCCATTCAAAAGAGATTGGGTAAGTTCACTCAAAACTTTTTATAGGAATAGGGCTTCCCAACAGAGCCACTTGCATCTGGAATTCTTTTATTTCTGTAAAGGAGCAGCTCCAATAGGAATGAGTAAGATAAACAAATTTAAATGTGGGTGAATATCTGGGAACCAATAACCCAACAGTATGTGATGAAAAGGCCCCAATCATGAGGGAAGAGATTTGGAAATCAGCTAAAGTAAATTAGTTCAGAGATGGCAAGTTTTAGAGTGATGTTCTGATTTGTTCTCCCAAGTAACTTACATTTACTTGTTCCCTGGTATTATTTAATCTGCAAATGTGAGTATTTGCTCTCTAATTTCCCATTTTTCTTAAATGTCTGAATGGTGTTCAAACAAATTCTGAAATAGTCAGACTGGCTCCGTCACAGCTAAACCAAGACATGCCAACTGCTAAGGATATAGCTAATGTTTCTGCTTAAGCTTTGAACACCTCGTTCAGATTTTATTTGGCCATTCATTCATTCAACATACATTTTAGTGAGATTATCCCATATGCCAAAGCCTGTGCTGAACTCTGGGGAAACAAAGGCATGTTATACTCAATCCCTGCCCTCCAAGCCGCAGAATTCAGTGGACAAAAACCCCATCTCTGGCATCAGACGGATCTAGGATGGCATCCTGGCCTTGTCACTTACTAGCTGTGTGATATTGGGATAAATGACATTACCTCTCTAAGACTTGTGGCTTCTTCAGTTTAAAATGAGGATAATTATAGGAACTATCCTGTAGATCACTGGAAGGATTGAAATGAGAAACACTTTTCGGTAACTCTACCAAAATAAGCAGTGAGTAAATTTAGTGTTTATTCTCTAAAGGGAAGGAATACATTTTAAAAAATAAACACGATTAAATTGTAGGGATCTCTAAAGTGGGGGCACCAAAGATCTCTTATCATCTCAAGAACAAAAAGACTGAAAATGAACCATCCTGTGTGGGTGAAGCCATTGCTGGAATAATCAAACCTGCAATTTTAGAAATATTGTAACTATTACAAATATCTTTAAATGAGATCAAGAGAATTCTCTCATTTCTGCTGAGTTAGAAGAGCGAACAGAATTAAACTGCAGTAAATTATTAAGCTTCAGGAAATCTTTCGAATTCTAAAGGTTGTTAGTAAAATTTATCAGCCCAAAAATGTATTTTTAGAAATATGACATGGAGCTTTCTTCTCTGGATGACTTGGATGCAGGGCTGACTGGAACCAGAGGTGTGAAATCTTTAGGATATTCCTCTCCTCCTATGATTGATGTATGGATGATATGCAGAGTTGACAACGTATAATAAACTATCATGGCAGAGATGGAAAGGTTGTAGTAAAAGGTCAGGAGAATTAGGTAGCAGTTCTATTTTTTAAATAAGGAATGGGGCATATTCTGCAATTATGGAATCATACAGTCTTTTCCAAGTTTTGATGCAGAAATACCAACATAAAAATTCTGTTTGCAAATTCTGCTTAGAATTGAGGCCTCCAAATCTTATGGTGCTATTACATTGAAACTTGACAGCATTTCAGTTAATAAAATGCTGTTTGACAGGATTTTGAGGACTTTGTCATTTGGAATGCATGTCAAAAATATTTGGAAATTTAAACCTGAAAATTCCTAAGTTCATTTTCAAAATTCGTAAGTTACTCATTTCAATAAAAAAAAAAATTCTAAGCACAATAAAACGTAGGAGGGAATAAAATTGGAACATACAGATTCCTGTCTGGCATGTTCTAGACAAGGTGTCAGTAAACTTCTCTGTGAAGCTCCAGACAATGCATACACAAGTGCATACTACTGTGTACCAATAAAACTTTACTTACAAAAACCAGCAAGGACCAGATTTGGTTGGTGGGCTTTAGTTTGCCAGCACTTAGTTTAGTAATCTTTAAGTCATTTTTTTTCAAAATAATTAATCACATCTTTCTTCTGCTGAGTTTCAGACACCCTCATCTCAAATTTGGCTTATATATCTGTTTTCATTCAATCTTCAGAATGGAACATCTAAAAAAACAAAACAAGAATACAACATCTAGAACTGCACTTAGACTAGGAAGACTCAAATCTATAAAGAACATTAGACAAATGTATTACAGATTTGTATTACAAATTTGGATTCAGTTTAGAAAAGATCCCTGCACTGAAAGAACAGATGAAAAGAGCCTAGCTCCCAAAGAAATGAGGGTATCTTTATTGTGTGTTAAAATATTGTGGCAGCAAGGAGAAAAAATGTTATATTCTTCGTCTTCCATATCTAAAATTGCTGCCTTCATGAAAATGCCTCAGGATGCAAGCACAAAAATTAAAATATTAATGAAAATACATAAAACAGCAACATTAAACTCCCCTTCAGAAAGGTCTCATAAAATAGGACTGATACTGGGCCCTGCAATCAGGCTCAGTCAGGAATAATGAGGTTCCCCTTCTTATTCCTTTCCCTTTTCTTCCCTTCAAACCCATGAGTTTTGCGTTCTAGTTCTCCTACATTGAAGACTAAATTTTTGGGATAAAAGTCTAAGCTCAAAAACTCTGCTTCTGTCCCTCCCAGGGTTAAATAGCATCTCTCCTTTCTATCCCGAAGCATTCGATATAACTGTTACAGTGCATCTGAGAAGCTATATCCCCTCGAGGAGGCAGACAGCCTCACTTTTATAAATACTTGGCATCTGGAAGCACGTTTTTCATTTTTGAATATTGTTAAGAGCTCGGCACCTATTTTTGGTGGCATTTCTTAGAGACATTTTATATAGTGAGAAAAGCAAGCACAGGCATTTATTTGAATTTAAGGAGTGGTAACACTTTGGATTTGAGATCATATCCATGGCATACATGATAAAGCATGCTTTATGGCAAACCTGCAATATAAGGTATTACTTTAATGACTTAAACTAATAATGAAGAAATGTACAGAAAGTGCAAGTGTGTTTGAGGCAAAGCGTTGAAACTAAGATGAACATGGTGAGGAAATAAAATCTTGACATTCCCAGTCCTAGTCTTCTGATTTTGGACATCAGAAAAGGCTGTCTCTCAGCATGAAAAGAATTATTAAATACTATGCGAGGGAATGAATAATATTCCCCTAGCGATTCTGTGAGGTGTATGCCTCAGATTGGCATCTGGACATTACTGATATTGTTATAGATGCTGAAAAGAACAGCTTGGATCAGAAAATTGTAATTGTTAGAAAACCACTCTGGGAGGGCTTGGGATTGATATGGAAATTTAGTGAAATGAAAAAAACTTTAAAGACAAAAAGTGCTTGTGCATATTTATCTATATTAAAGATATGTGCATGCCTCCCTAGCAGTGAATACCTTTAATATGTGGGTTTGCTTATCCCGTCAGGCTTTTTTATAAATGTACTCATATTTCTCTAATTTGTCCCAACTGTAGTATCTGCTCCCTCATACTTTCACCTTATTCACTAATACCGTCCCTCAGTTCAGTACACAGTAGTAGAAACTCAACAAGTATATCTAATACATTAGCTAAGGAACTAGACCAAACGCCACTGACAGTCATCAGAAATCAGAGTAGACAACAATTTGGTAGTCTTCCCTTCTGGCCACTATTCCTTGGATAAAAATTAAACAAATGAGAAAATACAGGCAACTGTTTGCAGCGCTTGATCTTATTGGCAGTTGTTTCTGATTAATTACTTTATTGATTGATGTCATATTTATTAAATGTCCACAGTGTCAGATGTCTGCCTAGTGTTTTGATGAAGGCAAGACCTAGAAACTGCAAAATAGAACTGCAGGGTAGAAAAACAGGAAGGAAGAAACTGCAATGCAGTGGCCTGGGGAAGTTGCCTGAAAGAGCGGTCCAGCAAAAAGCATCAGGAAAACAAGATTAGGTCAGTGATTTGGTTGGAAAGGGCAGCCATGTTCATGCTAGTCAGTTTCCATTTCTCAATCCAGAGTGTAAACTGATATTTCCATCACACCTTTCAGCCCCGTTGAAGGACTTGTTTTACAGGCAGCAGGGGCCAGCTAGCCCAAACTTAGGTTGGAGCTGACATTTCTATGGTATTGAATTGCATTTGCATTAGCCATCCTCATTTCAATATCAAATAAGTAAGATTCCTGGAAGTAAGTGATTTCTCCAAGGGCACAAAGCTTAAAAAGAGTGAACTCAAACACCAATCTGGCTCCTGGCTCCTGGTGGTTGTCTTTCTGCACTCTGCCCAATAGGAAACTATATGTGGAGCCATCCTGACTCCCATTTGGGAAACTCCTGTTTATGGGCCTGGATTTGAGTTTAAAACTGGTCAACATGGGTGGCGGTAGCAGGAGTGACAGCTGTTTCTTTCTTTTCTTGGAGTTAATCCACAAGAAGAGAAGAAAGTGCTTACACCTAACAACATATAACTGGCCTCTTGTTAATAGCCCCACCATTTGGTGTGTGAACTTCAAGAGGGACCAGTTTGTTTGGTTCCTATAGTTATGACCTTGCCCACCAAGATTCTAATCAATCCTTCAATATTTCTGTGCATGTCATAAACTATACCAATCAGCAAAGGTATTTTTACAGTGTATTGCTTTTTTGCCCTAGACACTCTAAGAATTTTCACTTGTTACAAAAATATTCATAAATAATTTCAAATGGCTTTCAAAAAGATCGAAGAAACAAGATAAAAGAAGAAAATAGAGATAAGCCAGCAGTTGTGATCGAATGACTGCTAAAGCTTAAACTTCAAATCCAGATCAGTTTTCTGGATCCCCAAAGATACAACTAAAAAATCTTGACCCTAACAGCAGGAAAAATACTATTTCACCAGTCCTTTCTCTCACTGAGTCTTAAAGGATTGATATACTGGACATCAGTATACAGTTTACTGTGGGGAAAGTGTATGTAGCTGTGGCTATCAGCAACCTATGATGAAAAATGAGAACATAACATGAAAACATTTTAATGGTGGAAGTTCTGTGAGACTGCTAACCCATGGAGGGCCAGGCATGTAGACCTGTTGTGTTCTAACTTGTAACAAGGAGAGATCTTAACAAATTCGACAGTCAGTGGGCAGCGTGTCCCTTATGCAGTCTCCACCAAGTGTTACTTTTTTTAGCTAAACTTTTGGTAAGAGTTGGATTTCAGAGCGTTTGAAGTTGCATGCTTTGATAGGGAACTGAAGAGCTGATGTCCTATATTACAAATTATGGGAGGGTGAGAACTTCTGGAAACCAGAGGAGGTAGTAGCAGGGCTGATACTCTATTCTGAAAATTGATAGTCTCTTCCAGGTGAGACCCATTTCTTCTCAGTTGACAGGCATACCTCATTTTATCGTGCCTTGTTTTATTGCATGTTATAAATACAGTGTTTTTTTAATAAATTGAAGGTTTCTAGCAACCCTTGTTGAGCAGGTCTCTTGGCACCATTTTTTCCAACAACGTTTGCTCACTTGATGTCTCTGTGGCACATTTTGGTAATTCTCACAAGATTTCAAACTTTCTTATTATTATTGTGTTTGTTAGGGTGATCTGTGATCAGTGATTGTGGCTTGTTGAAAGGTCAGATGATGGTTAGCATTTCTTAGCAATAAAATTTTTTAATTAAGCTATGTCCATTGTTCTTTAGATATCACACTATTGCACATTCAGAAGACTACAGTATAGTGCTAACAAAACTTTGATTGTGCCGGGAAACCAAAAGGTCATTTGACTTGCTATATTGTGATAGTCTCTTTATTGCAGTGATCGGGAACCAAACCCACAATCTCTGAGATATGGCTTTACTCACAAAACTGAACTTGTCACTGCTAAGTTCCCTAGAAACTAGTTTTTAAGATTTTTTTTTAAAGATTTTATTTATTTATTTGAGAGAGAGAATGAGAGAGAGAGAGCACATGAGAGGGGGGAGGGTCAGAGGGAGAAGCAGACCCCCTGCTGAGCAAGGAGCCCGATATGGGACTCGATCCCGGGACTCCAGGATCATGACCCGAGCCGAAGGCAGTCGCTTAACCAACTGAGCCACCCAGGCGCCCTAGAAACTAGTTTTTAAAACAAAGCTCATCTCACTGTTATCCAGCAAAACTAGTCATTTACTTGTAATGAGTTGACATTTGAATTTTCATTAAAAAAATGATATTCAGAATGGATATCTGCCATGATCATCACCATGGATTTTTATATATATATTAAAGATATAATTTTCAGAATATTTAAAAATAATGGTACCTCTCATCCATGCTTCACCAAAATGAGATGTTGCTTCTTTCTTGGAGCAGCATTGAAGCAGGATGGGCGGGTGGGGGGGGCAGGCTAAAGGGGTACTCTCTCTGAGTTAGAAGATTGGATTCGAATCTTGATTCTATCTCTTAGTAGATGTGTAGCTTTGGGCAGGCCACTTGACTTCTCTCTGTAAAATGTGAATAAGAATTATATCCATTTCATGGAGTGGTGGAGGGAATTAAAGTGTAGGAAAGCACCTACCAACTCATCTGGCATAGAGTACACACAATAAATATGCTTTATTTTTTTCTTCCTTACTCTAAACCCACTCTTTTCCAAGATATAAAGTTATTCATAAAACAGTCATTGTTCATAGTTTAGAACCATCCTGTTGACCCTCACATTTATACCTGATCATTATAACTTGCTCTTGATGAGAACTAGAAAGCAGGTCACACTTGATATTTTTCCTTTTGTTCCTGACTCCCATGAGACAAAAAAGACTTACTCCCAGTATGGCTGCCACTGAGGGAGGGAGCGAGGGAGGGAGGGAGGGAGGGAGGGAGGGAAGGGATTCCCTGGGGATCATGCTTTTTGCTACTCCATGTGTTATAAGGACAAAGTTAGGATAAGTACTTATCAGGGATCCGTTATTGCATCTCCAGAACAAATGAAAATAGAGTTATTATAAATAAAAATGGAAGAAAGCAAATTAAAAAGTAAGGAAAATGTGGAAAAAGACAAAATTAGACTGCTTAGATTGATAAGCCATCCTGATTATCCTGTGAGTGGCATGGCCTCGGTTGTATGAGACTGACCCATGCATGTTCCTAAATTAAGAATTAAAATCATAGCATCATTAAATTTTAGGATTGGTGAGGACCTTAAAGATTGCCTGTGTTTTCGCTACTCAGAGTGACATCCACTAACCCACAGCACCATCATCATCACCTGGAGCATGCTAGAAATGCAGAGCCTCATTCAGACTGACTGAATCAGGATCTACGTTTCCACAAGATTCGCAGGTGATTCCGTATGTACACAAAAGTCCAAGAAAGAATGGACCGGTCTGCACCCATCCCATTTTCATGCAAGCTTCAAATCTGATATGCATATCTTATATTTCCATCTGACTCCCTGATAAAAAGTGTTCATTGAAGCAATGAACAAGGTCGAAGACAGAACCCTTCAGTATGCCTCTAAAAATTCTCTCAAGCCTCATCTGATATAGTGATTAAATCCGCATCTTGCTCAGTAATACAAATTCATGGAATTATTAACTATCATCCTCCAAAATGTTTTCTTCATCTTTTTTGCAGTAATACCATGAGAGACATTTTCTCTAGCATTTTAATTGCATGATATGTCATACATACGGAAGAATATATGGGCGATATGTATAGTTTAAAGCACAATTATCAAGCAAACACCATGTAAACAGTACCAGGGTTAAAATATAAATCACCACCAGCAGCTCAGCATTCCTGTGGCAGCAGTTTCCAGCCTCGAGTAATAATAACCACTAAGAGTGTGACTTCTATGATCACCTCTTTCCCTTGTTTTCCTTTATAGTTTTTCCACCTAAGAATACATTCTTAAATAATACAATTATTTCCCCTGTTGTGAGCATTATATAAATGGAATTCTATGGTATATGTTCCTCGCTAATCTCACTCAAACTTCTACTTGTGTGATTTATCCATGTCAATGTATTTAGCTTTGATTAGTTCCTTTTCATTGCTGCATTGAGCATTCATTTCACTATTTATTCTAATATTCATAAGCATTTGGATTATTTGCTCTTTCGGGCCACTATAGCAGTTAACGTCTGCATACCTGTCTCCTGGTGCATGTGTGCAAAATTTGTCCAGGCTATGTAGCTGGGAGAGGAATCCCAGAGTCATGGAGTCTACATCTTCAACTTTACATAATAATGCCAAAACGTCTTCTAAAGTAGTTTGAGCAAGTTACATTTTGAAAGAAAAATTGAGTCCTGACACTGCCCATAAGGACTTTTTCAGAGGCTGCCTTGATGGAGTCCAGGTGCCTTTAACTACGTCTTATTATTACTCAGTTCTTCCTGACATTTTGTCTTCTAATCATTGTTTAGGGAGTAGAATGAATCAGTGAGAAGTAAAATTTTCATTGACTGCAAAGGGAGTTTATTCTGGTAATAGGTGGTGCCGACAGTAATGAGGGTTTGAGTGATGGATCAGCCATTCTCTGATACATCTATCTATGACTCTGTAAAAAAGGAAAAAAAGCTCAAACCAGCATCTTGTTATCCCTACCTCTTATCTTAATGGCTCACCCAAATATCAGGCCTCAAATCAACATCAATCTTTATAGAAGTGTGTGAGAAGCTCATCTTTTCTTTTTTCAACCTAAATTCCATTTGCCCATTGCCAAGCTTACGATCCCTCTGTGGTCACTGTGGCTGCATCAGCATCACTGTTGGCAGCTCCGGGTCTCCTCCTCACGTTCTCTTGGAACAGCAGGTGGAAATTCACCCAGGTCAGCAGACAAACAGTTTAGAGGCATCATTCAATAATGTGGTTTTTTTTTAAAGATTTTATTTATTTATTCATGGGAGAGAGAGAGAGGCAGAGGGAGAAGCAGGCTCCCAAGGAGCAGGGAGCCCGATGCGGGACTCGATCCCAGGACCCCGGGACCATGACCTGAGCCGAAGGCAGACGCTTAACCATCTGAGCCACCCAGGCGCCCTCAATAATGTGTTTTATCATCTACTCCTTCCTCAGCCCCATTTCCTTTTTTCCCTGTATTCTTCCCACCCCTTCATTCTCATGGAAAGAGAAGACAGAAACTTAGCAGTGGCTTTATTCTCCATTTTTTTCTTTTTGGTCAGCCACCAAGAGTTATATTCCTAGCCCAACACAGAGAGCCTGTTTCTTCTCTGATCTTCTTGGTCCAAAAAAGGAAAACAAAACAAGTCAAATATTCACAACAAACAAAAAGAACTTTTTCTTACCCTTAGCTTTTGGTGCCTTATTTTAAATTTAGCCTTCTGAACGTTATTCACATAGATCCATGATGTTCTTTTAAACTGTCTCCTTATTTACATTTTTGGACGTCTCCTTGTAAAAGGTAAGCTCATTGGAGAACATTCCTTGCCACCTCACTTCCTGTAGGATTCTCCCCTTTTCCTTCTTCAGTGCAATTATTTCTATTAGCATAGCCTGCGTGATATTTTTAAGACTTTTCCAACCTTTGAGATTTCTTTTTCTGTTATGGAGTTACATGTCATAGCTTCTGTCAACTTTTTCTTTGAAACTCTTGAAGTCTCCTTTCTGAAGTTCATAGTGCTTGTCTGATTAAGCCCAAGCTTGATCAGAATGAGATTTTTTTTAAAAGAAGAAAAGAAAAAAAACCCCACAAATTAGTGTACACTTCCTTTATGATAAAAGGACCCTTGGCTTCTAGAGTGTGTGTCCCTCTACATTTCTTCAGTGTGACATGTTTAAGTGCTTTCTTACTTCCTCATCTTTGCACTTTGATGTTTTCTCCTGGGTGCCTGTGAGCCTCAGTCTGTCTTGTTAGCACAACCTCTTCCTCCTTACATTTTAGTCTCTCTTGATCCCCTTCTTTTAGCCATCTCTCTACTAATATACACATACTTAATTTCTTGGGAACCAAAAAAAAAAATTCAACTTCTTATCATGTTTCTGATGTGAAGTTTGACTCATCGCCATCAAGCTGACATCACAAGCTCAGGAGAAAGAAGTTCTTCCAGGGCAGTGGTTCTCAAGCTTGAGTGTGCATCAGACTCATCTAAGGGCTTATTATTAAAACACACATTGCTGGGCCCTACTCCCTAAGTTTTTGATTCAGAGAATTTGCAATTCTCCCAACTTTTCAGGTGATGTTGATGCTGCTGATTTAGAGAACACACTTGGAAAACCACAGTGAAATATAATCTTCTGAAGGATTGATTTTCCTAATTCAGATTAACCCAACTTAGCCTCATGCTTCATTATTAGAAATGGTAGAGTTTGAGCTGTTCATGTGGAATCGTGTGTTGCCCTCTTCCAAGTAAGTGTTTCCGTGGTATATGTATGAGGAAAAAATCATGATATTTCAACACATTTCTCTGCAAAATGAAGAGATTGTTATTTATTCACCACCACACAGACAATAAGAAAAAAGATGATTTGAAGAATAAAAGTAAAGAAAAAGCAGCTACCTTTTGCATTTGATACACATTTTAGGGCTCAAGAATGGTACAGCATCAAGAAGTGGTTTGACTCTTTGAGAAATAGGTCTTCCCCTTTTTTGAGGGGAGGGTGGATGCAGAGAGTGTGTAACAATTCTGGAAAGGAAGGTACTTCGCTGTCTCTGATAAGGTAGCTCACTGCCCAGATACCTTTAACTACATCTTATTATTACTCAGTTCTTCACGACATTTTGTCTTCTAATCATTATTTAGGGAGTAAGATGAATCAGTGAGAAGTCAAATTTTCATTGACTGCAAGGGGAGTTTATTCTGATAAGAAGCGGTGCTGACTGTAATGAGGGCTTGAGCGATGGGTCTGCTGACAGATCTGGAAAAGTGCACAGTGTGCCAACGTCCAGAAGTGAAAGAAACAGCAAAGGAGTGAGGAACGGTCCACCCAAAGACCCCTTTTATCCTACCCCAACACTCTCCCTGTTACACTTTTCAGGTGGTTTTAATATTACAAACCTCCATTCAAATATGAATGGTACTGTAATTCTCTGAAACCATAAAAATATATTTTAAAAATGTCATGCTTTCCCACCCTCAGCTTTGTCCTGTAAGATGTGAGCCAAAACATCACTGGGTCATCTTCATTTTTGTCAAGGAGCTCAAGACAATGCAGTGCAGCCGACTGCTGATCTTCATGTCGAGGCCTTAATCCTACTCCCTTTTGGTGAGACCCATATCCCAGGTTCTGCATTCACAATCACGCGCGGTCGCCTAGTAATGAATGTCCTTCCACATCTCTCTTTATCCAAAGGTGCCATCACTGAGGTCAAAACCTGCCTACTAAATACTTGCCATTTTAGGTCATATGCACCTGTGGGGTTTTTGTTTTGTTTTATTTGTGTTTCTTAATAAAATGACAATGACTATTGTATCTGCCACACAAAAGAAATCCCACAACTAATTTTAGTCAGAAGAGTACAGTATACTTAAGCGGTCTCTTTTTCTCCAACATCCAGTATCCCAGGATTGTCTACAAAATGTAGTGCCCCCCTGAGCGGGCCCACAGTTCCTAAAGGGGTGCCTCATGTTTGACTCCTCAAAACCTACTTTTTTAATGGGTCTGTCTTTCAGGCTCTTGCTCTCTGCTTTCCAAGGTAACAGATTGCTGCTCTGGGCTGACCTGCTAGTGAGAAAGAAATAGCATCCACACTCATCATTCCCATCCAGAATTGATATTCTTAAGGGTGATTTTCTGTGGAATGTTGCCCCCACTCCTTTTGTTGTCTAACACACAACAATAGCACCTCATGGTAAGAATTTCAGGCCCAAGTAAGAGGTACAAGCAAGGCTATGGAAATCAGTGGAACAGACATTTGAGAGAAGGCAGAAACCATGTAAATACACCTGGGTCTCGTCCAGCTTCCATTCTGACATAAAGAGAAAAATATGAATTACCTGGATCCCATCCATCTGCCTGCTACTTTAATGTCTTGCTCTTCTCTACTGTTAATGATCCAGCATTACAAGTCTCCACACATCTGGAGGAAGAGTTTCTGGAAAGCATACTATTTCTTCATGCCTACCATTGCTGCCTGGGCATTGAGAAAGGCCATGCACACGGCCTGGGGTGTTGTTTGCAATGTGAGCAAACTAACTTCACACTAAATCCACAGGTAAAAAAAAGGTAAAGTTCTGTATCACCTGCTCAGGAGGTACAGGCAGGACAATGATCCTTGAGATGTTTGTTGTTCAAGTTGGATAGAGGCCAGCTGTCATATGGCTGAGCAGTGATGGAAGAGAGACTTTGGTACAGGACTTCTAAGTTATAAAGTCACTTAGTTTTCTTTAGAGTCACAGATAGAAGAGAGCACTGGGCTCCAAAGATTAACAAAAAGGATGGAAATAGTACAAAGCATCCCATTTTTTCCAGAGGCTCTTGGGCTTCTCACTCCCAGCTTCCTGCCATGTCCACAAACATACAGTGGTCTCCCCCCACCCCCAACTTCCCATCCCTGGTTTCACTTTCTGCAGTTTCAATGTCCTGCAGTTTCAGGTCCCCGTAGTCAACCAGTCTGAAAGCAGATGATCCTCCTTCTGACAAATCATCAGAAGCAGGGGCACCTGGGTGGCTCAGTCGGTTGAGTATCCGACTCTTTGATGTCAGCTCAGGTCATGATCTCAGGGTCATGAGATCAAGCCCTGCATGGGGCTCCATGCTCACCAAGGAGTCTGCCTGAGATTCTCTCCTCTTTCTGCAACCCCCCACTCACCGCATTCTGCATTCTCATGCATCCTTTCTCTCTCTCTAAAATAAAATAAATCTTTTAAAAAAAGGTCAATAACAGCCTAATGTCACATCACAAAGCCTGTGTCATTCCCCTCACTTCATCTCATCACGAGGGCATGTTATTATCTCACTCATCACAAGAAGAAGGGTGAGTATGGTACAGTAAGATATTTTGAGGGACAGAGCACATTCACATAACTTCTATTATACTATATTGTTATAATTGTTCTATTTTATTAGTAGTTATTGTTGTTGCTCTCTTACTGTACCTAATTTATGAATTAAGTTTTATCATAGGTATTTAAGCATAGGAAAAAACATAGTGTATGTAGAATAGAGTTCAACGCTATCTGTGGTTTCAGGCATCCACTGGGGGTCTGGGTATGTGGCCCCTGTGGATAATGGGGACTACTGTAAATATAAAAGATTCTCCTAATTATAACATTCTAGATCCACAGTTTCCAGCAAATCAGATTTCCCATGATACTGGTGGGAGGTTTAGCTAGATAACCTCTGAGAGATGATTATTGCCTAGAAGCCGATTTCAAACTCCGGAATTTCATATGTAAATTAGGCCATTTGGTTTCTTTATGTACTCATAACCCTGTCTTTTTCTATTCAGAAAAGATACACAATTCAAAAAGAAAAAAACTGAGCTGATAAAGTACATACCACTCTTTGTTCAATGGAAGATTTTTAAGAAGATACTCTATCATAGGCAATTACAAAACAAAACAAAATAAAAATATTGAACACTTTATTCTGCCTTCAAGGAGTTTCCAATAAAGAAGGGGAGACACAAAAATAATGAAAATACCATATAGTGATTAAAAATGTTATTTGAGCAATCGAGAAAATGCCATAAGACTTCAGAGGAAAGAGCTTTCTTCCAGTTTAAGGTTCTTGAAATTTTTGATGTTGGTTCTTTTTGCTTACCAAATATAAGAAACTCTCTTGCAAATAAGTTGACATGTCTCAGACAATTCTGAAGTTCCCTCAGAGATATCGTGGCTTTAATGATCATATTGATCCAACTGGAAAACCTGACCATGTGATTATTTTATTATAAGCAGCAAATGTACTTAGTTGTTAAAATTATTCTTAATGCAATGTTCTATTCCTTCACGATAGGAGATCATCTCATTATTTCTTTATTATTTAATTTAACTTGTGTCTAAACAAGGTGCTGCTATGCCATATTAAGTTAGAATTTGGAACTTCCCTGCCCATACACACACACACACACACACACACACATACACACCCCAACGGCATGCAGCGATTTCCTTGCTTAAAATATACTGCTGACTCAGGTGGCCTTGATGATCAAGCTCTCTTTTACAAATAATTCTCAGCATATTCAATGACCTAATCTAACACAACTCTTCATGACTAGTTCTGTCTTCACAGATGTCTGGCTGTGAAACAGGAAATTTGTGAGGTCACCTCTAAGTATTCTCTTTATATTGCACCCAGCAAGGGAGCAAAGGAGAGTGTGAGTGTGTGTGTGTATTTTAATACTCACTTCTTTTAACTATGCCTTTTTTTCTTTTAAATGTCTGGAATAAATTTTCTGGAATCTGTCATTATTATATGCCACGCACATGGTCCAAAGAAGTCTCTGCTTCTGTAGAGAATAACCAAGTCAAGGACAGAGGGTACATCCTTATAATGAAATGCAAATTTCTAATTAAAAGGCAAATCCTTCATCTCAAAAGGTTGAACAGGATACAACTTCACTTGACTGGCGGGAATTTCCTATTAAAGCCCTGAAAAAATATTCCAACTGAAGACTATTCTTTGGAGCTGAACCACTTTCATTTCAATGAATTGGAACATTTGAGTGTACTGTAAGCCCATGACCTACAAAAATTTATTCTGAGATAATTAAACGAATGTCAGCAAATGGGTTGCCGTCCATTATAATTCCTCCTTTCTTTAATATATTTTTCCCATCAGAGCTGGTGAAATGTTTCATCAACATATGTAGTCTCTGCAAAAAAAGCTGGCTATTTTTCTGCATTGTTTGCCTTTTAATGAATTTTCCTGACACTATTTTCTTCATTCTTATGGATTCTTCCCCCAGCTTCTTGTCTTCCCACATTATTCACTCTCTGGACAAGTGTGGCCTCAGATGAAGCTCTTAATGTGTATATCTTTGAAGTGTTCACCTCTAGCCTCTGTCTTAAGCAATGTATTCCTTTGTAAGTATCTCCAACTTGATGTTTTTCAGGTACCTAAAACTCAAAATATTGCGCTCAATTCCAGCTCTCCCAACCCCACACAAGGAGTCTTTGGGTTGGCGAGTGCCACTATGGTATGCCAGGCTCCTGAGCCACACTGTGGAGTCCTCATTCACTGCTCCCTTCTTTCCTTCATTTCTCATATGCACGCAGTCACCCAGTCCTATCCATTGTACTTCTTAAACATCCATCCCTTTATTAACTCTTTCGCTTCTCTCTGTTACCATTTGCTCATTTTAGGGATTCTTTATCTCTCACCTGAAAGTATATTGGAACCTCCTCATCAATCAATGCCAATCAACACTGTTGTAAAATCCCAACACGTGCACACATATGCATGCATGCATTTCAGACAATTCTTCATATTGTTATCAGAGGAAACTTCTTTTTTTTTAAATTTTATTTATTTGAGAGAGAGAGAGAGCACAAGAAGGGGGGAAGGTCAGAGGGAGAAGCAAACTCCTCGCTGAGCAGGGAGCCCGATGCGGGACTCGATCCCGGTACTCCGGGATCATGACCTGAGCCAAAGGCAGTCGCTTAACCGACTGAGCCACTCAGGCACCCTCAGAGGGAACTTCTAACATCTATCTCATCGGGTCCCTTCTTGTTTTAAAGATTGTCAATGGCAACCCTTCCAGATTCCTTCAGATGGTACACAAGACCCTTCTGATGGCTCCCTTGGGTTTATCTTCTTTTCTGTTCTGGATGAGAAATAGCAAACATCATTGCTTAAACTGCTGTTGGAGGGAAAAAAACAAAACAAAACAAAACTGCTGTTGGAGGGAGCAGTGGGCCTCATTGCACTTCCATACCAGGAGGAATCCGATATTATTCCAAACTGGGTAGCTCAGTGCTGAGTGCCATTCCATTCCTTTAGAAACTTGCTCAGTATTTCCTTGTAAATAGCTCCAATGTGGTCTAGACAGCTGCCAGCCCCAATTCTGAGGGAGTGTTGTTTTTGCTGTGTGTGTTATTATTGTTTTTTTTTTTTTAACAGTGCCTTGACATAGCAATATGCATTTGAAAAGTCTCCCCTAAATACCTGCTTATGTAACTGATTGCAGTGGCTTCAAATAGCCCTGATCTCTCAAAGCAGACACCCACTTACCAAGTTAATTGTGCTTCCGCAAAGTACCTCCATGTAAATGAAAGATGTTAGACTGTTTTCTTTACATAAGCTGTGTAAAAAGAGAGCCTCTCACCTTATTCCTAAGGAAGGTGTGACATGTCGCCTAGAATTCTCTGACTACTTGCAAAATTATAGTGAAGGAATCTGTGTTGCAGTAGAGTGACAGTGAATGTTCTTTAGGACAATGAATGAACCAGCCTTTCATATTTTAGTGCCTGTAAAATAGTTTCATTTGTAGCAGGTGCTCTTAAAAACTGGTTCTCTGTTGGGTGTGTTAAGTTAGAAGCCATGTCTTTGTGTGTCCCTTTTGTATTTGCATTTCTCATTCTGTATCTTTTTTCCTTCTTTTCACTTTAATATAATCAAGTCATTTGAATGAAAGTATCTGCTATCAATGAGGGAGATGAAATACATTGGATTTCTATTAACACTGTGATAGACACAGTGTTCTTGGCATTCTTGAATCAGCATCAGTGATGCCTGTGAGATGCTACAGAATACTGGAGAGAGAACATGTAGTTATAGCAAGCATGAAATATTATACTGAAGCAAACATATTAAAATCAAAGTTTGCTGTTAATTATTTTGATGAAATTATATTTCTCTGAACAATCCAGTAGGGTGATAAGATAATGGGTCAGCAAACACAAAATGAAACCATGTGGGTGTAGAATCACCTCATCTGGCTTTTGCGTGGTGCCTTTTTATATATGAAATTTAAAGAGAGGTGATAAAATAGGGAAGCTAGGAGAGGCTCCTTCACCAGGTGCTTTTAGTTACAGAAAGACCGTTTCAGTCCCGAGTTCTCCAAACCTTAAAGGCAAACTGCTCTTGCCAGCCATGTGGCCTGTGATACCTCTAGAATGCCTTGTAGGTCTGAAGAATGGGCAAGAGATCTCAGTTCATTTCTTAACACTTTGTCGGAACAGGTTCAAGAGAATTCTCTATGCTAAAGTTTTGTGCTTTAGAAAGACAGGTAGTGATTTGTGGAAGAAAAATACATTGATAGTCAAGTTGTGAGAAATTGGGCTGCTGAAACTTGGCACTATTTTAGAAAATTCAGAAGTACATTGAAACCACCTAAAACAGGAGTGCAATTTTGATTAGAAGCATTGTCTCCAAATTTCATGAAACAGAGCTAGGTGATATTAGAACTGCCACAGCTGAGGGATATTTATGTGTGCCTGGAAGAAGCAGCAATCATGTTTATCGAGTGGAGGCAATTAAACTCCCAAAGGCTAGAATGTGGGTCGGCCCGCTTAAAATTGGCCTAATTTTAAATAGTAAATTTACAGTGATGATTACTTTCATTATAATGAGCCTGTCTGCCTTAGTATTTTCCCCTATTTCATTAAAATCCCTACTGCATAAAAAGTAAATCAAATGCCAAAACAGTTTGGGAGAATCCATCACATATGCTTTTACACACTGTAACTTACTACCACCTAACTTATTAAGGTTACCATATGTTCCAAACGAAAAATGGGGATATGGTATCAAATAGTGAATGTTACCAATTGAAAAACCTCACATGAGTATAAAATAAAACACTTATTTGAGTGTTCCCTGAATTTTTCTGAGTTAGGCAATAAAATAACATGAAATTTTACCTTCCTTACTAAAACTAGAGTCTACAGTCATTATGCATAACTTAATATGCTTCTGATTTATTTCCTTGCTTAACTTGAGTGGGTTACTTCTTTCCTACATCAGGCAAGTATTTGTATGTAGATATTTTTATTTAATATTAGCCTTAAGCAAAGACAACCAGAAAAGCAATTCTTTTCCTCTCAAGAAATACAAGCAGAAAATTATTTTCTAAATCTTTAAAGATTTTTGGATAATCTTTTGCAGTGAAATTATCAAGCAAAAAACACACACTTTGTTTTTTAATTTTTTACTCTAGTATCTTAAAAATGTTATTAGCCTTTAAAAATTTATCTCCCAAAGGCCTCCAGATGCTCCTTTGCTAGGTATCCAAGAATATAGAGTTTAGTACAAAGATTAGTCCATGCACTTGAGAAAAAATATGTCACATCAACCCAGAAAATGTTAACACACTTGCAAAGGTGAGCCATTACACCCTCATCTCCTATGCCGAGAGAAGTAATATTTAACCCACATGGAGCTGCGAGATAGGAGAGTACTTTCTGAGCTTTATCAAAAGGCTTTCAATTATTTTAATATCTTTGAGGCTGGATATCTTGGTAGTAGTAAAGAACAATTTCATGGATCTCATTAGAATGTATATCACACATGATACTTTCAAAGCATGTCTGTCCTTTTGGGGATTAAACAGGAAAGGTAATTTAGTGAAGATAAAATGGACTTAAGCAAGCATTGTATTCTTTATCTAGCACTTTACTGACATAGTTCAACAATTATCCCTCACTGTGGCTTTGAGGTAGTTGTCTTTCAAATAAAGGAAGAACAGTGATGGGAGGGAGAAGAAGAGAAAAACTGAAAGAAAGGGTCAGAGGGAAGGAGAGAGAGGGGGGAAAGGGCAGGGGAAAGAGGCAGGAGAAGTAGAGGAGAAAGGAGATGGAGCAAGGAAGAGGTAGGGACGAGGTTCATATAAAATGATGAGATATTAACATCTGTCACTTCAGTAGACATGCAAAAGTGTCACTTTTGTTTTATCAAAGGATTAAGACACAGCTGTGGTAAGTCCACATCTGCAAATAAAGGTTACACTCTCGGTTTCACTTTCTTTCCCAATGTGTCAATTCCTCTACCTTTCCTTTAAATATGTGCTCCTTTAGCTTGAGAAATATATCACCTTCATTTTCTATCTTCACTGAACTTGGAAGGCTAAATGGAGCAATAAAATAGATAACGATGATAAAAGACAACATGTATTAATTATCAGTAGAAGCCCCTTTGAAGGAATTTTTTTTAATTTTAAAGATTTTTATTTATTTATTTGTCAGAGAGAGAGAGAAAGAGAACACACAAGCAGGAGGAGTGGCAGGCAGAGGGAGAAGCAGACTCCCCACTGAGCAAGGAGCCTGATGTGGGACTTGATCCCAGGACCCCAAGATCATAACCTGAGCCAAAGGCAGACGCTTAACCAACTGAGCCACCCAGACATCCCACTGAATGAAAATTTTATACAATCTTGGGGAAAAAAAATAGAAATTAGAAGAAATTAGAAAAATGGAGTTCATAAATGGCAATGTTATCTCCACACTGCAGAAATTAATGGCATATTTCCTGGAAGTTGTAACCAATCTCATAATCTAGACCTCTGTGACTACAATCATCTGGATAATTCAAGAAAGAAAGAAAGCTTTTGCTTAGAGTGATGTTTTATGTATAGCAAATAATTAATTTGGCTTCTGTTTTGAGGTAAAAATAAAATGCATGGGAAGGAACAATACAAAGACAAAAATTAAAAAGAACCTCACTAGGGTCAGTTTGGAACTCAAGTTCAATGGAAGACAAGTGATATTAAGCCACCAAGGTCCTCATGATCTTTTCTTTGACAAGACAATGCCACTTAGCCAATGCAAAGTCAGATCAACTTGAGAGTTAAGTGTTAACACTTTACCTTACCCTTACAGATAGAAATCTGCTGTTATTTACCTGTAACTTTAAGTAGAACACTGTTGTTCATTATATATTAATGGGCAAGACCACAGTCCTTCATGGAGAAGAACGAACCATCATAACTTAAGTTGACTTAGAAGCCACTAGGCAGATTGCTTAGGACTTGAGCCCGGAAACAAGGGAGTCTTGATTCTTGGCCCTCCCTCCTCTTCCACTACTTGTTTAAATGAAATTTGATTAACAGTCAAACCTAATTTATCCTTCCCATTCCTAACTAGTCTTCATGCCATTCCCTTAACATATTTATTTTTATTATTTTTGTTGATGAGTCAGTAGTTATTTAAAAATATATATATATAATAGCGCAACTAACCAAGAAAGCAGATGTGACCTATAATTTTATACCAAATAAGAGCCAATGTTAAATTTTGATGATTTCCTTTGAATATTTATACATGCATATTTATTTTTACGTGGTTGAGATCATGCTATATGCATATCATTTTGCAGCTCTCAGCAGTTATCTGCATTCTTGAGCAATGTCTTCAGAGTTTTAATACTCTCTGCTGCTTTATTTTCTCACCATCTTACAGGCTTTGTTTCTATAACAAAAGTACAAACTCTTCCAAGGAAGAGATATTTTTCTTCTGTTTATTTGTCCTTATCTTGTTTTCTACACACACACCAGCAATTTGCCTTCCCAGACACTCAGCACATATATTGTTTGGATTTATTAGATTTATGGGAATCATTAGAGTAACTAAATCACTTTTAGCAACTCCTGCACCTCTAGGAAGGGAGCTTTTCTCCAAGAATCTCTAGAACTCCAGAAGAGATGTTTTTTAGAAAAAGACTTAGGTGTGAGGGAAATTTATTTTCCAGAATAGTGTGCATTTCATAAAATCTAAAAAAAAAAAAAAAAAATGATGCTCATACAATCAAGTAGGTCTTGGCTTAAATAAAGATAAGAGGAAGGCAAGAAAACCATCCAGTGCCCCCTCTCTAGTGTCTATCTCCATCCCAAGACACACCAAAAGTTCATTTTTCACATTGCAGTCAGAGCTTTTGAATAAGCAAATCTCCATATTCATATTCGCTACTCATCTCTGCATCACCCCTCCCCACTGTATATTCCAGTCATTTTCAAAGTCCCAGGAACACAACATGCATATTCTCCTTTCTAGGCCTTTGCACATGCTGTTCCCTCTGCCTAGAAGATCATTCTTCCCCATGTCCATCCACCAATATCCCATCTTCACCTGGATAATTATTACTCATGCTTCAGGTCTCAGCTACAATGCCCCCCTTTTAGGAAAGTCTTCTTAGTTCCTGCTAGGCTAGGTGATTACTTCTCACTGCTCCCTTAATACTTACATATATATTTTTAAATGCCTTTCTGCTTACTTATTTCCCCCTATCTCCCACTCCACCCCAAAGCCATAGGCTTTCTGAATATAGGAATTGTAGCTGGTCACCCTTCTAACCTCAATAGCTGGCTAACACAAAGAATGAGTTCACTGAATGTATCTTCAATGAATGAATGACTCTGTCCTTCTTGACTGTTTCCATCTGTATGTCATGTCCCCGAGCATGCCAAGACTTTACACACGTAAAGTAGAAAATGCCCATGTAGTTACCTGCAACACCTATGCTTTGGATCCTTCCTCTTTCCCATTTTGATTTCTCGATCAAAAGATTGAGCTCTACTGTAAGTTTGCCTCTGTAGCTTGTTAGTTTGATCTCCTTTTCCACTCAGAGGAGCTAATGGCTCAGGAGCCACACGCTTGATATTAGCATGTGGCTGTTAAGCTAGAGTGTTTTTTGGAGAGAGTTTCTTGCCCAAAGGAAAAGCTGTTATGGCAGGTCTTTCGATCCCTCTCCTGAAGGGGGCACTGCACTTGGGGCCTTTGTACATTACACAAATGTTCCCATATGGATGATGGCCAGCTTCCTGTATGGAAAATAACATCAAAGCTAAGTGCTCCTTGATATGGAACACTTGCCTGTGCGTGGTTCTATTGATCCCTTTGTGAAAGACTCACTTAAAATAGTAATACTGCTTGCAATTGAAATTTTGGGGATAGGGTCACTAAGATGAATTACAGAAAAACAAAAAGTTCATTGTTATAAGCCTCACATGTAATGTAGATGTTAGCTCTATTTCCACACTTTTAAAATAAATTTGTATAAAGATTTGGCACCGGTAAAGGAGAAATTAAATGTATTTATCCAATTATGTGATAAGTAAACCAATACAGAGGACAGGATACTCATAAAATAGAGATCTGAAGAGAAAATGAATTTTACTCTATAAGAAATTAATTCATCTGGCAACTAAGATAATTTACATCTAGGTAAAATTGGGCAAATTCTTGATCTTTTTCCATTTGAGAAGAATTCTCTCTGGAAATTATTCAAAGAGAGAGAGAAAAGCTACTGGGTCCAGATTTTAAAGAAGATGAAAAGCTTCTTGTTTCTGTGGAAATGAACATGGGTCATTTTGTGTTTCTTCTTCCTTCTTATTGCTTTTTCCTTTAGGGTAGATTTCTCTAGCCTACTTTGCGGTGTCTAATGACTTTACCATGGATGAATCATTAAATACAGAGCTAATGAAACCTTTAGAAATAATATATGCCAAGCCTTTTATTTTAGAGATGGAGTTGGTATCCAGAGAAGTCAAGCAGCATGCCCCATCACCTTGCCGTAATAGTAGCAGAACTGTAACTTGGAGCCAGATGCCTGGATCCTGTTCCCTGTGTTCTCTCACTACAGATATTTGCTGGGAAATGTAGATGAATATTAGAAGTCTAAGTGAATAAACAGTATCATTCAAATATTTAACGTATGACATATTAATAAGAATAATATCCAACACTTTGTGAGCACTAGTCTAAATGCTTCATATGCATTAGCACACTTGATCCTCACAATGCCTTATGATTCTTATTTTAACCATTAATAAGACTGACATCTGGACAGCTCCACACCTTGCCCATGTTGACCCTGGGACTCTTAGTGAGACAGTTGGACTCTTGAGTCCATGTACATAACCACTATCTTATACTTCCTTTCATTCAAATATATTCGTAAATTATTCAAACACAGGTTGCAGTTGTGCCTGTTGGAGTCAGAAAGAGGAATAAGCAATTGGTTGTGCCACTTAGTGTTACACAGCTACGTACGGTTATATAACCTGACATTACTTCTTCTCCTGAGGTGCCTGTGTCCTCACTGGTGACTTGAGACTACTCCAGCATAGCACTTTCTTATAGAATGACTGGAAAAGTTACCTAGGATGATGCAAAAAAGTTCTTAAATCTTAGAACCGAGTCTGCCACATGTGTTTAAAAGTGATATGCTAGAGTGCATTGTTAAGCTTATTTTATATTCTGATTGGCTAAAGTTTGCATTTCATTTCAACAACATGAAGCTTATTTTTTTAACTTTCCTATTTGAAAGAAAAAAGTGAAAATACACCACTGCACTCTCCTAGTTGAGTAATGTGACATAAGAAATTCAATTTATTCTTTATTAGGGCATTTTAATGCTTTGAAGTCTTCATTTTTTAAAAAAAATTATTTATTTGAGAGAGAGAGAGAGAGGGAAAGCACAGACGGAGTGGGAAAGGGAGAAGCAGATTCCCCACTGAGTAAGGAGCCTGATGTGGGACTCCATCCCAGGATCCTGAGATCATGACCTGAGCCGAAGGCAAACACAACCAACTGAGCCACCCAAGCGTCCTTAAGCCTTCATTTTTAAAATAAGTTTTGATTCTTTTTTCTTTAACTAAATACCACATAGGAACGGCTTTCTCGTTATTTGCTTGTTTCTACTAAACATGAAGCTCTGGTGAGGAAATTCAAGATAGCTGATGATTTCATTTAATCATAGTTTATCTTACAATATTTGATATTGAGAATAAAACAAAGGGATATAAGTTAGGAAATAAATAGGAGGGAAAGTCTTATTTAAACAAACAAGCAAACAAAACAACAACAACAAACTTTACCATTCCTTCAGAAATGTCACTGTCTACTATACATAGGAAGATTTTCTTTTCAGCAATAAAAGACTAACAATCTAAAAGTTTCCAATATCCTTGCAGTGAAAATCAATGAAATCTGAAATACAATTGTCTTGGACAGAAGCTCTGCAGCTAAATTATCTTGCAATCACAGAAAGTATCTTAATAGCAACCTAGCACATATACTGAGCAGATATGACACTCCCCTATAATTTCAAAGCATCATTGAATATTTTTTCTCTGCACAATTGTTTATGACATTAATGTCTCTTTCCTCTCCTAGCTCTTGAAGAATTTATTCTTTGATCTTGTCTCAGAGTTTTAATTTCCTTTTCCACTGTAGAGCTTTAGATTGGGTGATAATTTTTAAGAGCTACAAAGTAGTAACCATAAATGAAATAAGACCTAAAGAACCCAATATTATTTTTTTTTCTGGCTTTACTGCTCCTGGAGAAAGAGTATGATGCACTGCTTCCTGGCCATGAGGTAGCCTCGTGACCTATAAATGCATTGATTCACCTTGGAACAATTCACCTACCACAAATGGCCTCAGCTGACATTTTTTCATGCTGCATCAAGAACCTGAAATGCTGCAGGGACTTCCTAATGGAGCTCTTTCCTTTCAAGTCAGCCTGACTCCCTAAATCATCTGCCACGGTGCAATGAAAGAACACTCCAAAAAGGAAACCATGCCATTCACTCCCTGCTTAAAACTCACAGTGTTTTCTTATTGCAGAACAATTAACTCCAGCTCCTTAATAAGGCTTTGCTGGCTCTTACTGAAAAGGCCCTGCTTTCCTCTCTAGCCTCAGACTTCCTCATTTCCTTCAGTTCCTTGAACACTTGGGCTATCCTTTGCCCCCAGGCTACAATGCCTACAAACTCTTTTTCCAAGTACTCACTGAGTCCGCCTGTCAGGTGACTAGCTTACTCCACATGTTTGGTATACAGTGAAAATGGAAGAGGAAACATATTTTGGGGAAATATTACCCTAGAGTAAGGGGATTGAAAAAAAAGGTAAAGTGTGTGTGTGTGTGTGTGTGTGTGTGTGTGTGTGTATTTCTGTACCAGCCTCTAATTTCTATATATACCTCTCTTCATCTGAGGACTTATTGTCCTCAGACACTTTGAGCTGTCTCTTACTTTTCCTGTTCTTAGCAAAATGGTCTCTGAAAAAAAAATGTGAGATTAGTTATATACACTTCAGGGTGAACTGAGTTAAATGTTATGGAATGTTCATTATATAGCTGGCTGTGTTCTAGGCACAGGGAAATTATCAGTGAGCAGGATAGGAAAGGTGCCAGCTCTCAACAAGCACACATTCTAGTGGAAGAGCAATTAATTGATTAAATAAGATCGCTTCAGATAGAAATCTTTTGTAGGAAGAAGACAACATAGGAGTATGTGATAAAGTGATGTCTGGGAAGGAGGTGTCTAGATCATGTGGTTCAAATGGTATCCTTGAAGATAAGACCTCCAGGAGGAAGTAGCCCTGGCCGTAGAAGAGTGGAGGAAAGCATTCCAGGCAGAGGGCATGGCAGCTGCAAAGGCCATGTGGTGGAAATTAACTTGGTGTGTTCAAGCAGTAGGAAGAAAGGTGAGAAAGCTGGAACAGAGTTCATGGGGAAAAGAGTAGTAGAGATAAGGTCTGAGGCTCAGCCAGCAGTGGGACATGCAGGGCCTTGCAGACCTAGTAAGGAATTCTTCTTTTATTCCTAATGCAAGTGGAAGCCAGTAGGTTTTAAGTGTATAAATGGTGTAATCTCATTTAGAGTTGTTCGGGTGAGCTCTGGCTTTAAGGTGAAGAAATAGACTGAAGAAGAGCAGAAGTGGGCACAAGGAAATGAGTTAGGAACTTCAATTCACCCCTGTTAATGATCCCTGTTCAATTCAGTGAAACACTGAAACAGGAGAGCATTGGAAGTGATGTGTTACCATCTTGTCATATTTTTAAGGTTTAGCTTCATGGTGACATAAATGGGATTTCTGCACTTAAAGGAACTTTGGAATTTGTGTAGGTTTTATTGGAATAGGAAGAAGTTGAATCAACATAAATGGTAGGCAGTTGGTTTAGTGGAGAGTAAAATATTGGGAATACAATGTATCTACACATGAAATAAGTTTTAATCATAAAGAGCAGTTAATGGGGACTAGGACCTAAAGTGGCTTCCCTGAAATCACCCTCTTAGGATTCTAGAAAGTTCTGGATTTGGGATTAGAAGAGTTGCGTTGGAACCCTGGGTTCATCGCTTTGACTAACAGGTTTCCCTTCTCTGAGCCTCTATGTTTATTGAACAAAAATGTCCTACCTGGCAATTGGTAAGATTGTGTTAGGCCATAAAAATAATCAATTCATGGCTCTATAATAATGATATCATTTCTAACATTCAGCTCTCGTCAGAGTAGCTTTATAGGTGGTATTTTCATAGAATAATAGAGCTGAAAAATATCTTCAATATTATGTAAATATTTACTCATATATTCATATCTGCTCATTTTAGAGATGATAAAATGGAAACCTACAAGGGGAAATGAACCAGCCAAGGGTTTCTTATTCAGTTAGTGTGAGACACATGCTGCAACCCAGGTCACATGACTTCCTGACTCCTGACAGGTCCAGGGAAGTTCTACCCAGAGGATCATTAAAATACATGTTCCATTCATTCTTTGTTTCTCCTATATAGAAGCACCCATGAACTGGTAAAGTTGGGAAACTCTTCTACCACCCCTTACAAAATAGTAGAATTTTACCTTACAAATATTTCTCAGGACTATACTGAGTAGGATGATTGGGCCAATGGCTTATACAAAATGTGGACCTTTCAGCAGAGCTTCCTATTCAAGGACGTCTAAAGACCTTGTTTATTTTGTTCTGGTGCATGGAGTAGAGCAGATTAAGAGAGAGAAATTCATTCTATTTGTTACATCCGTTTAAATATAATGAGATGAATGCATATCTCTTATGAAATAATTTTTGTAAGAAATGGAAATTAGACAACTTCAAAAGGAGGGTGAGCAGTTAACCAAACTCAATAAAGATTAGTTATTTAAAAATCTATATATTGCCTTCGGTAGAGTCTTGACTTTTGTCTAGGTACATTATCAGTGCCCTCTTTGATCCACTATAATCTTCAAATGAGGCCTGAGGGACGCAAAAATCTTTGTTCTGCTGCTAAAGATCCCTGGGAAATCTTTTTGATGACAGAAATGAGTAAAGACAGATGGAACTGCACATTCTTAAGTGAATAAATAAAGCTTTTAAAATACTTTCTCTTTCAAATAATCAAAAGCACAAGTCAACATCACAGACGGGATTTCAAAGAAGTAGAAACAAGGGTGGAGCTAAAAATTATACCAATCTTAAAACAAAAATAAACAAGCCTAATTGAGGAGCAAGAGTAGAGATTATTTAAAGAGTGGAAACCATATTCCAGTCTGTCAGTGCTGGGACAGGATTCCCACTCTTTCTTTGAAGCTTTCCTACCTTTTCGCTTGCAGCTCATCAGAGAAGCCCACAGGTTTCAAAAGAGAGCATTGGGAACCTCCAGCTGGAATTTCAGTTGTGTTGGTGTGTGTGTGTGTGTGTGTGTGTGTGTGTATGGAAAAGAAGATGGAAAATTTACAAAGATGCCTTGGAAGTGGGAGATTTACCAAGCAAAAGGAAAAAAAACTTAAATTATATTTTTATTTAGAAATATACTGTTCATTTGGAGTTGGTCAGGTTGTATTAAATAGAAAAATTGCTTTTATTGAACATGTACGGGGAAAATGGGTATGTGAAGTGACTATGAAATTTCTTCCTCACAATTCTTAATGATCCTACTAACAGCACTTGAACTTTCTATAAACTTCTCAAACTTTTTGTGTTTGCAACACACTCTCAAGTATTATAGTTACTTTCGTGTGTGTTAAAAATACACATGGGGGGGCGCCTGGGTGGCTCAGTCGTTAAGCGTCTGCCTTCGGCTCAGGTCATGATCCCAGGGTCCTGGGATTGAGCCCCGCATCGGGCTCCCTGCTCGGCGGGAAGCCTGCTTCTCCCTCTTCCACTCCCCCTGCTTGTATTCCCTCTCTCGCTGTGTCTCTCTCTGTCAAAGAAATAAATAAAATCTTTAAAAAAAAAAAAAAACACATGGGAACAAGTACCTCAGCTATAAGTGTCTGGACTAAACGACTTCACGAGAACTGTTATACGTGTCTCCTTGAGTATACGGTGCCTCACAGTTCTGTGAAAATCACCACAGTTATCAGACTGTTGGTTTTGTTGCCCTTCCATACCACCCTTCCAGAAAAGACTGTTTCCTGCTCTGACTCTACACTTTTCTATCCTCATGAGATAAAAGTCTTGCTTGATGTAGCAAATGAAAATTCTCCTTATGGCGTAAATTTACCTTTGTGCCTGCATTTTGCGCAGTACCTGCCGCACATTTTCAATGCTATGCTCTGTCTTGCAGCCTGCTATTGGGTTCAGTATCACATCTGACAAGCACTGCCATGGAAGTAAATGACAGCTGTGGCAAAAAGAAAATACCGAAATTGTTGAAAATTCGGTGATGTCTGTCAGGGATTTCTTTCTGAGTCTTAAGGCACCACTGGTTGAGAATTACTGCTCTGAATAAAGCCAACTCAGTGTTCACCTCGTGTGTACCTTAAAGAGAAGTGACGGCTTTTCTTATAAATATCCTACTCGTATGACATTGTCTGCTCTACGTCATGCAAAATTCTGAAATCAAAATGTCTTTTGACCACCCCGCCTGAAAACTTATCAGTTTCATTTGGGGGATTTGTTCACTGTGTTCTGTGGTGAAAAGGTCAACCTATGACTGAGGCAGGTGTTTGGAGGGAATTTTGTAACGAGTGAACAGGTGCTCACATCATATTTAGAAAACCGTTCAACACTATTATGTTAATTGTAAAAAAAAAAAATAGTATCTTCTATTTGTTCTGCAATATACAGTTGTACCCCCAGAGTATGGATGTTTGTGATGTTTGTGTGTGTTTGCATGTGTTGGTGTAGGTGTATGTGTTAACCTTGAAAAGTTTAGTGTATATTTATTAAATGAATTATTATTTTAATTTTTGAAATGTTGTTAACTCATGCCATGCTTCACTTTTGGCTGAAACTGAATCATCAAACTTGATCCTGCATATAGGAGTTATAATAGACTGTTACAGAGGAAATGGTTGGAATGGGTTATGGATGGGATAGATCAAAATATTTATGTACATTTTCCTATGCATGTGGTGAGTCTTGTATAGCTTCATAATGCTCTTTGAATCTTTCTATTCCTGATCATCTTGCATGGTATCCCATGACACTCCAAAAGGTTGAATATAAAATCCTCACATCCCACTCCACCCACATCAGTTCCACAATTGCAAGATCCTACCTCTGCCTTTGTTGTGTTCCTTCATTTAGAGTAAGAATCTGTTGTTTGAAATGTGTATCCCTCTGGTAACTTTAGTCTCCCTTTTTTCTGTTTTCAAGGATGGGAGGAACAGTTTTATTGGACACCAACTGGGCGGGGTAGTGGAAGTGCCAAACAGCAAGGACCAGCGGGTCAAGTCAGCCAGAGCCATTCAAATCACCTACTACCTCCAGACCTATGGCTCTGCCACCCAAGACCTCATAGGGGAGAAGTGGGAGAATGAGTTCTGTAAGCTCATGAGGAAGCTCCAGGAGGAGCATCAGGACCTCCAGCTCTACTCTTTAGCATCCTTTAGCCTCTGGAGAGACTTTCATAAGACCAGCATCCTGGCCAGGAGCAAGGTCCTGGTGAGCCTTGTGCTGATCCTGACCACAGCCACCCTCTCTAGCTCTATGAAGGACTGTTTACGAAGCAAGCCCTTCCTGGGCCTCCTGGGGGTGCTCACGGTGTGCATCTCCATCGTCACAGCAGCAGGGATCTTCTTCATCACTGATGGAAAGTACAACTCCACCCTGCTGGGAATCCCATTCTTCGCCATGGGTAACTATCCATCCTTGTGGTAATCGGATTCTTACCGATTTGGGGCAAGGTAGTACATTTCTTGAATTCTCAGGCAGAAATCTGTTTTAACTTTTCACTGATGTGTTTGTGTGATTATGTAAGATTTTACTTGGGGTGATGTCCGTTTCACCTTATTGGGCCTTTTGGAAATTCTAGGCTGACCAAGTCATCTTCCCATTTATGTTGCAGAATTTAATGCTGTCAGATATTTTTAAATTACACTATATTGGAATTGTTTACTCTGCTTCTTCAAATATTATAGGTCAGAGATTATGGAGATCCAAAACTTACTTTGAACAAATTTTGTGGTTCAAATTCATGGACATCTTCAAGTTGATGATGGTGAAGAGTGAATAGCATAGGATGAAAATTCGGAGAACCACTGATATATTCTAATCTCAAAAAACTTCTTCATTAATCTTGGTTTATTAATTCATTTCAAAGTTTTTAAAGAGAATGTACTCCATTTCCCCACCTCCGTATAAACCAAACCTGCCTGCTACCACTTAAAGATGTATCCCCTAATTTATTTCATCTCTGGTGAGAATAATTAATGACCATATTCAGTCAAGATTATCCCTCCTTGTAAGTTTTCTCCCAGACATACATAAATGTCTAGAAAATGCTCTATAAGTGTGTGTGTGTGTGTGTGTATGTGTGTGTGTGTGTTCTTGCAAAAGAGAAGATCAAGTCTGGGAAGAAATGTGAGTGATGGCTCAGCAACAAGACTAATGGAATGTATCAGAAAAGCCATGATAATGATGATATCTGTGGTTCTACAAAAGAGTCCTGTCAGATGTGATATAATTCCCTACTTGCAGTGATTTGGAGGATGAGCTGTAATAATGGCCTATAGGTGGTGAACTGACATGAGCAGGAGAGTCTTCAGCCATAAAGTAATTGCTTTTCACTCCCCATGCTAAAATCAGCTATAAATTACAGTTTTATTATTAAATAAAAAAGACACAGGTATGTGGTCAGAAAGTCTTCTAGGTGATCCAGGCCCTTTTTGTTTTCACCTTAACAAACATCTTTGAGAACCCTGCAAAATGGATTTATAGTGTAGGTTGCTGGAATCCAACTTCTTTATCTGGAAACCCAAGTTCATTGTGGCCCTAGTGAGTTAGTCTATCCTGGCAAACCTCAGGTTCCTCTTGTATAAAATAAGGGTAATAATTTTATCATTTTCAAAGAATTGTTTTTTGAATATAAGTAGAATATACCTAAAGCTTATATAGCATATAGTAAATGCTCTGTAAGTGTCATCAAGCTTTAAGTGCACTGGATTCATTGATAAATATGGAAACAGCTCTTGGCTTCAAGAAATTGAAAGTCTTCCTGGATTTTGCATATCACATTTAAAAGCATTTTCATTGTTAACAAGTGTTTTTCATTTTCCCAAGAACTATATTAAAATTTGTTTATACCAGTGATGAAGATGAGTCTAGATTTGAACCTTTTATACTTGTTATGTTTTTTGAGCTTAGTCTTTTGACTTGAAATAACAACATAAAATTCATAAGAATCATTCACTGTGATTCACAAATGAAACATGGCTTGTTCAAAATGACTAGATACCTTAGAGCCTACTACTAGGCCTTTCCTAAAACTGTGGCAATCTAATTGGGTAATGGAAAGATTTATCAGGGAAGTTCTATAATATAGAATTACATATTCTGAATAAATAAGGAGAACAATCGTCTCTAGTGATCGCTGAATTATAACATAGACTCTACAAAATCAAAGCGGTATTCTTTGGTATATAAGAATAATATAATTCTTAGAATTCAGTCCTAAAATATTCTGAAATAAACTTTTCTGGTATGTTCTGAAAACATAACAACAATAAACCTATCAATGTATACTTATTTAAGATATCTGGTCCATCAAAGAGGAGTTTGTTTCTTGTGCTTTGTTTTGTTTGTAAAATGATCTGTAATAACAAAGACACCAAGATCGAGAATTAGTGAAATGAAAGGATTATCCCACAGGGCGAAGAAATCTGGGTTTTCATCCCAGCTTTTCTCCTAACTTTGTATGTTTTATTGGGCAGTTATATATAGTCCCTTAGTCCCAGTTCTTTATATATTAAATGAAGGATTTGGACTTTTCAGTCTTAAATTTTGAAGATTCTACAATATTATTTATTTCATTTTCAACTGAAGTTAGAATTTGATCATTTCTTTATAAAGTCATTTAAGGTACGTATTATCCCCCAACCTCTAATCTCCATTCTCCTTTGTTGATTTTTAGTGTGTGTGCTTCTGCATGTCTGTGTGAGAGAGAGACAGATACAGGGAGAGGGGCTTTAGAATATAAAAATCACAACCTTGCATGCAGAGCAAAATTCTATGAAGGTGATGAGGTGGAACATGATATTGAGCATCAGTAAGTTGAGTTTGGCAGATATGTATCTTCTAATGGTACACATGGCATT
>NC_138376.1:36396969-36434479 GCF_054177405.1 Leptonychotes weddellii | reverse complement strand
GTACATCATTAGTTTTTGAGGTAGGGTTCCATGATTCATTGTTTGCATATAACACCCAGTGCTCCATGCAGTACATGCCCTCCTTAATACCCATCACCAGGCTAACCCATCCCCTCACCCCCTCCCCTCTAAAACCCTCAGTTTGTTTCTCAGAGTCCATAGTCTCTCATGGTTCATCTCTCCCTCCGGTTTCCACCCCCCTTCATTTTTCCCTTCCTTCTCCTAATGTCTTCCATGCTATTCCTTATGTTCCACAAATAAGTGAAACCATATGATAAATTACTTTCTCTGCTTGACTTATTTCACTTAGCATAATCTCCTCCAGTCCCATCCATGTTGATGTAAAAGTTGGGTATTCATCATTTCTGATGGCGGAGTAATATTCCGCCATCTTCTTTATCCATTCATCTGTTGAAGGGCATCTCGGCTCTTTCCACAGTTTGGCTATTGCGGACATTTGCTGCTATGAACATTGGGTGCATATGGCCCTTTTTTTCACTACATCTGTGTCTTTGGGGTAAATACCCAGGAGTGCAATTGCTGGGTCATCGAGTAGCTCTATTTTTAATTTTTGGGGGCACCTCCATACTGTTTTCCAAAGTGGCTGTACCAACTTGCATTCCCACCAACAGTGTAAGAGGGTTCCCCTTTTTCCACAACCTCTCCAACATTTATTGTTTCTTGCCTTGTCAATTTTTGCCATTCTAACTGGTGTAAGGTGGTATCTCAGTGTGGTTTTGATTTGAATTTCCCGGATGGCTAATGATGATGAACATTTTTTCATGTGTCTGTTAGCCATTTTTATGTCTCCTTTTGAGAAGTGTCTGTTCATGTATCCTGTACTAATTTTATATTTTGTCCTGGTGTCCCCATAAGTAAATTTGTGTCTTTCAAATTGTATGTTCCAGATTTAGGTTTGGAAAAGGAGATGATTATAAGCATAGGTGTTATCTCTGGAAAAGATCTGAGAGGGAAATCCAGAGTTCTAATATTTAAAAAAAAAAAAACCAACACTAAAACAATCCCATTTAGCTCCAGCTTAACATCTTTTCTCTATACAAACATAAACTGGTAACAGTGCCACTAATTTAATTTATAACTCATTGTCAGCCTTTTTTTATTTTCACTTCATTTGCTTTGTGTGACTGTGTTTCCTCTTTCTGGAAGGAGAAATATGGGCTAATATTAAGTATGGGCACCAACCTGTCTCCTACTGTGTCTTGCTGATCTTCTGTGGATAGTTGCCAAAGACATTAATAGCCTTGGTTCACTATTATTTTAGTCTATCTTAAGTTTGCTTTATATGCCAGGAGTCTTAACTTTAGCCATTGGTGATTTTGACAAGAGCTGCTTTGGGGGCAGTGCTGAGGAGAATTTAAAGAAGTTCAATAGAGCTTGGAAAATAGGTAGTGAAGATGGTGAGTAAAGATAATGGACACATGCACATGACTTGTTTTGTTCAGGTGAACCCAGCATTTCCAGATATGAGACTTTCGTCCATCATCCAAAACTGAGTTCCATATTCATTTATTTATTCACTCATTCAAATATTTACTGAGCACCTATATGTTCCAGATATTTTGAATTCGAGAGTAAGAGGTATTGAACAGAACTGATCAAGCGGTTGCCTGCATGGATCTTACATTGTAGGCCTGCAAAGGGGAGGCATCTGACAACAAATAAATAAGATAAGAGATTTAAAGTACAAAAATAAAGCAGGATAAGGGATAAAGAACATAAGCGATAAGAGAAAAGACTTTCCAGAAAAAATAAATAAATAAACTTAAGTAGAGAGCTAAATGAAATGAAGAAGTAGCCATGTGGCAACCTGAGAAAAGAGTATCTCTGACAAAGAGAATGTGCAAAGGCTTTTAGAACAACCTCTCTTGGTGAAATTGAGGAGGCACAATAAAAGGAGTGTGGATGGAGCACAGTGGGCTACGAGATGGATGTAGGGAGATGGTAGAGAGCCAGGTCATGTAGGGTACTGAGAACTTATTACTTTTTTTTAAAAGATTTTATTTATTTATTTATTTGAGAGAGAGAGAGAGGGGAAGTGCAGAGGGAGAGGGAGAGAGTCTCAAGCAGATTCCACACTGAGCACAGAGCCCAAAGGGGCTTGATCCCATGACCCTGAGATCATGACCTGAGCTGACATCAAGAGTCCAATGCTCAACAGACTGAGCCACACAGGCACCCCAGAGAATTTAATACCTTAGATGGAAAGCTATCTGAAGCATTTGCGACAGGAGAGTGTGATCTGCCTTACATTTTGTGTTTCTTTTTTTAAGATTTTATTTATTTATTTGACAGAGAGAGAGACAGCAAGAGAGGGAACATAAGCAGGGGGAGCAGGAGAGGGAGAAGCATGGGAGCAGGGAGCCTGACTTGGGGACTGATCCCGGGACTCTGGGATCATGACCTGAGCCGAAGGCAGATGCTTAACTGACTGAGACATCCAGGTGCCTCTGCCTTACTTTTTAAAGGCATCTTTGGCTACAATATGGAAATTAGTCTGCCATGGAGCAAGAATGGTTATAGGGAGACTATGTAAGAGGCTATTGCAAAAATCCATGGGCTATAATGGTGGTGACTTGAAATACCATGGGAGCAGAGACAGTGGTAAAAAGGGATTGGACTCAGGATATATATTTGAAAATAAAATTGACAGGATTTGCTGCAGGACTGGATATGGTATATAAGACAAAGAGGAGTTAAGGATGACCCCAAGCTTTGAGGATTAAATTACTAATAGAAAGCAGTTGCTATTTATTGTCATAGGGAGATCATGATAGGAATACGTTGGAGAGGAAAATATCAAGAGTTTACTTTTCTACCTGGTAGGTTAGATATACCTATTAAGCATTCCAAGTGAGAAAAGGTGGGGTTAGCTATATAAGACAGTATGTAGATCAGGCTCAAAAGTAAAATCTGTAAGTTGGAGCTGGAAATATAAATTTTGGATTTATCATGGCATAGCTGATAATGAAAGCCATGGGAACTGGTAGATCAACTAGAAAGATAAATATAGATAGAAAATAGAAGTCAGAGATCTGAGCCCTGGAACATTCCAATGCTTAGAGATTGGGAAGATGAAGATGATTCAGAAAATGACATTAAGAAGGATGAAGTGGTGAGATAGTAGGGGAATCAAAAGAGAATAATGTCTCAGCAGCCAAGTAAAGAAGGCATTTCCTGAACAGCTAGAGATCAGCTGTTCCAAAAACTTCTAAGCAGTTGTGTCCAATGAGAACTGAGAATTGGTTGTTTGATTTAGCAATCTGAAGGTCATTGGTGACTTCGACCAGAGTTGCTTTGGAGGAGTGCTGAGGGTAATTTAAAGAGGTTCAATAGAGCTTGGAGGATAAGAAATGAAGACAGTGAGTAATGATAATTTTTCCAAGGAGTTTTGCCTTACAGAGAAATAATGATTGTATGCTAATTGGGATGCACAGCACAGAAAACTTCATAGTAAAGCAAAGATAGGAAGAAATTGCAGAAACAACGTCATTGAGTAAGAGAGGTGGGACTGGATTCAGAGCACAACCAGAGTCATTGACTTTATGTAAGAGCATAGACAACTCATCTACAATTTAGGAAAGAGAAGGCAAGATATATGGACAGATCCAGATAGAATGGTACATGTGGGGGTGGGAGCATGTGGAAATTCCCTTCTGTGGCTTCAACTTTGTCGGTAAAATATGAAACAAGTCATCAGCTGAGAATAAATTTGGGGAAGGAGGTGTTGATTTGAGGAAAGTGAAGAGAGTTTAAAAGAGTCACTTTGGAAATTGGAGAACAAATTGAAGAAGAAAAGTTAGGAGAACAGCTAAGAACCACAAGGACCCACTTGAAGTTTATGTTCATGAATTTAAAAAAGAAATCAATTCAGCATGGTTCCTGAGTCAATGCTCCCCCCACCCCAGCCATAGATAGCTGCCTGGGGGAAGAGTTGAGTAGTCATTGACATGAATTTAATTGGAAAAAAAAAAACCTCCCAGAAAAAGAAGAGGGTTTATTGTGTGTGCAAGAGAATGACTATAATAACAGATCATGAAAATTTTACTTGTTAGGGTCAGCTAAACCATGTTGCAGTAACAAATAATGCCTTAAGTCTAGTTGGATTAACATAACAAAGATCGATTTCTTGCTTACACCTCAGTTTAGTGTGGGTCAGGAAGCTTTCCTTGGGAACTCTCTTCTAGCAAAGATTCAGGGATTTGGGTGCCTCTGTGGTGCAACATCTTGTATTCCCATAGTTTGTGGCCCGAGCTGTGTACATAGAAAAGTGAACAGTTAGAGAAAACACACCTACTTATAACTACCTTGTACTCAAAGTTATACAGTTACTTCTCATCATATTCTATTAGCCAGAACTACACATATGGCCATGAGCTAGCTCAAGGAAATACAGAAAATGTAGGAGAGTAAATGGATTATTTAATGGGTATCAACTGTCTCTCCCACATAAACTACCCAAACAAGAAACGTAATGAGGATTTCTTCCCATTGTCATCATAGTGAAAAACTGATAGGGTCAAAATATTATGATTTTTTGTGAAATCAAAAAATTGCTTTAGGTTGAAGTCTATTCTGGTTATCAATTGCTGTATAACAAATACCACAAGACCTCATAATGTAAAACAACTTTTTATTATTTTGTTATGTATTATTTATGTAACATTATTTTACTATGTTCATGGATTCTGTGGGTTAGTACTTTGGAAGGGCACAGTGAGGTCAGTTTTTCCCATCTCCATAATGTCTAGAGCCTCAGCTGAGGGTAACTTGAATTTCCAAAGTCTGGAACAGCTGGGGCTAAAACAGCCACTTCTAAGATGCTGTCTTTGCTCACATGGCTGCTACCAAGTCCGGAATTCCTGAAGGAGAATCTCAGCTGGGAATTTTGAGCATAGCATCTAAATGTGTCCTGTCCAGTATGGTGTTCTCAAGGCAGTCAGATTTCTTATGTGAAGACTCAGGGCTCCAAGAAAAAGTGTTGCAAGAGACCAAAGCAAAAATCACAGAGCTGAGCCTAGACACAGAAGTTACATAGTATCATATCAGCCATATTCTACTGACTGTGTGCCATTCACAAAGGCTACCCCAGATTCAAGAGCAAGGTAGTGGGACTCCACCTCTCGAGAGAGTGGCAGAGAGTTGAGAGAGAGGCAGAGTCACATTGCTGAAGAACATGTGGAATGGTTATGGTTCTGGCCATCTTTGGAAAATGCAATCTGCCACACGGTAGTAATATGAGTGAGCTGGAAAAGAAAGAGGTGGATTCTAGAGATGTTTGATGTAAAGGTTTTAAGAAGAGATTATTATTTATGAAAATGACTATGATTTGATCATTTTGAGCTGGGACACAAATGCAGAATTGAAGATATTATGAGTTCAAAGGACCAAGAGGCCTGAGTATAGAATGGATTTTCCCTGTGGAATTTGAAGTCATGAAAAATTATGACAACAGTTGTGATGGCCACTGACACACTGAGAGTTCCATGTTAAAGCTTAGGAAATGAGAGAAATTGATCCTGAGGTCTGTAAATGAATACCAAAAAAAAAAGAATAATTTGCATAGTACATGGCCCACATTCAAAGAAGTAGGTGTTTTTAAGGAAGACAAACAACATCTTTGACTTCTCATGGGTTATAGATAGCACGTATAAAACTTTCAGGTCCAGTAGCACAGGAGGAGTGGGAGAACAAAGTGGCCTACAATGGGAGGGCCAGGAAAGCAGTGTAATCAGGGGATGGCCAGCTTTTATTAGAGCAAGAAGCTAAAGATTATATTTGGGGAAGAGATTTTGGAGGTAGAGAACCTTGGTGATAACAGACTGAGTTCCAGGGGGAAGATGGGAGGGATGAGAAATTGATCAGATCAGGGGATGTACATATCTGTATAGGAATGAGAGTCCCCAGCAAAGCCCAGGGAATCATGGGCCTTTGTGATTGCTCTGTGAGGGGAGGTACATGACTTGACAGTGGTACCAGTGGTCCCACCTGGCAGAGTCATTCTGTTACCTTGTAAGTCAGATCATATCACTTACCTGCTCAAAATCCTTTAACAGCTTCCCATCTAAGCCACATTTAATGGACACAAACATTCAGTGATCTCCAAAGACCCAACAAAGCTGGCATCTGCTACCCCTCTGACCTCAGGTTCAGCCTCTCTATACCTGGAAAGCTCTTTCTCAGATACCTGCAGACTTGTTTCCTTACCTCCTGCAGGTTTTTATGCAAATGTCACCTTCTTCATGAGGACTCACCTGGCCACTCTGTCCCAAACGACAAGCACCTCACCAGTGCTTCCAGTCTCCCTCTCTGTTTCAGGTTTCTCCTTAGAGCTCATCATTATCTCATATACAATATAATATACCTTTGGACTTGTTCATTATCTGTCTCCTGGTAATGGAATGTAAGTCCCAAAAGAATGTAAATTTTCATTGTCCCATTTACTGCTTTTTTCCAGCACTTAAAACACTGCTTGGCCGAGGGTAGGCATTCAAAAAACATATATGGAACTAAGGAATAAATGGTCTCTCAGTGTTTCTCAAATGGGTTATGATTTATTAGAATCACTAAATCAATTTAGTGTATCATGATCCACATTTATTTCACTTAAGGGGAAGAAAAGAGAATAGAAAGGAATAGGAAATATCAGAAGGTGTTGCACATAGAAAAGTGTTATTGCATCATATATTGTTTCAGTTTAATATATATGTGTATAATAGATCATAATATAAGATAATTTCCCTAATGTGTGCCACAGTCAAAAATTTTAGAAAAACACTCTAGAAAATTTGTTGAACTAATGTCTTGAGTAGATTATGGTGATAGGTGGGGATTTATTGATGGGGAGCCAACTGGGAGAACCCATCAGAAGAATATGTAGCTGCTCATCTGGGTTGGTTCTGCAGGAGACAGTATCAGGACTTAGGAAGGGGAGGGTTTTGCCAGGGACTTAAGGTGTTACTTCCTGGGCACTGCTATTTCCCTAGAGAAGAACCAGCATAGTATTTAGCACACAATGGGCCCTCTAAGGACTTGATGGTTGGTTAAAGTTTTTTAATGATTATGTTATGGTATTGGAAATATTTCTCAGTAAGTTGGTTTTACCACAGGACCTGTTTTACATGGGGTATTAAGTCATCAAAAGCCTTCCCAAAGTAGCTCTTTGCTGAAAGAGACAAGACCTATTATTATGACATCAAGAATGTTCAATTGGAGCTATTTCTCAGCCACATTAATTGCAGCCACCTTGCTTTTGGTAATTAATGGTTACTTCCTTTGGGGAAAGGGTTGGCCAATGATGTAAAAATATCCCCATGGTTATGGCTTGGAGTCAGAAGACTTGGAGTCTAGTTCAGTCCCTGCCTCTTGTCTGCTAGGGGACTTCTCCCTGGGCCTCCCATGTTTTCTCTTTCATAAGATGAAGAAGTTGGACTGATGGTCTTAACATCTCTTCCACCATTATTCTTTAATTAATGAATCTTTTATTTGACACTTAGGGTAAATGTCATCTTATTTTCTGGATTTGGGGTTCATTGGGAGATAGAATGGGTCAGTGTCTAGTCCAAAGTGCCCTTAGTAAGCATTTTGCAAACATTGAGTTATTGATGGCTCTTTAACTGTTAGAATTCATAGAGCAAGAAAAGTCTGAACTTTTGGTTGTTTTTAGCTTGGCTATTTTAATGTCCCTATTTTTTCTGTTATTCCTTAGTTCTAATTTTCTTATATTGATATCTATTCTCCTTTTGTAGCTTTTAAAATGGACTCCCTGGGACAGAAGTTTCTCATAAGTTAAGACATTGTCTCACTAATTGGTTTTTGTAGACCTTTTAAAGGAGGTGGGAAGGGAACACATTTTGGCATAACAAGTAAGAAGTTGAATTTTATGCCAAGCATTTCAGGTAGCATTGAATAGTATGTACTTTTTACTGTACACACTGTCCAACATTAGTAGTAATTATATCCTGACTCCTTAAGATTCTGCATTTTCTTTGGAATCCACCTCCATCTATTGCACTTTTTAGTGCAAACAGTCTTCCTCCCGTGGTAGTTAGAGTTTTGGAATGACGAAGAGTACTGTTACATAACACAATTTACTCAGGGTGAGAAGCTTATGGACTCATTTTGGTGATACTGTTTATCTTAAGGGTAGCTGATGCTACTTTAGACTTTTAAAATGAAAAGATTTGTAAATATGCCTCATGCTGCCTAATATCCTCTGCTCTTGCTTTTTACCTCTTGAATCAGATAGTGAATCAGTCTTGAGTATTTAAGCAGATAGGAAAATGTGAAAGACATCCATTTATTCAGCATATGGTAGAACTATTACTGTGTCAGGTACTATCACTTCTCCAGCATGGACATCTAAGCCTTCCTCAAATACATTTCCATCACAAGCCACTTGAGCTGTCCTCATTAATTGAAGTTGACCTGACCGCCATGTCAGAATGTTCCAAGAAAAAATATTCCTAACGCCCGAAAGCTACAGTTAGCAACCAGATTCGGGATTTTCTGCAGTGCTGCATCAAGGTAAATGCTGTAATTTAACCTAGAAATTTTAAAAAATTAAAACAAATGAATAAACTAGAAACTTGAATGGTGAAAATACATTCAGGCTTATGCCATAACTTTTCTGAGGAAAAATAAAGTCCCATCCAGAAAAAAAAAAATCATTTAAAAACTGGACACTTACTTTCTAGATTCAGTTATTTTCAAGCCAATATTTTCATACCCAATCACCTAACAAAAAAGGACAATTAGCAGAGAAAAATGAGAAAATTCTTCTGTTGACTTGAGGATGCTAGTGGCAAGCCTTTGGCTTCTAAGAATTGAAGAATCCCTGTGTACTGATTCCCACCTGCCTTCCTGGAACAATGTGGTTTATGTATGCATCAAATATGTGTCTTATTGGTTGATTTCTTTTGTAATGATAGAATAATGCCTTCATCCAGACCCAGGCAAGCGTTGGTGGTATAGTGGTGAGCATAGCTGCCTTCCAGACCCAGGCAAAACTATTATTGAAGCTTCAGTTTACAAATCCCACTGTGTACCCTTAGAGAAATTATAATCCTGAGTTTAAATTTAATATAAAGAAGATGTTGCTATTTCTCCTGCTTCCTCACATTGGCTTGGCCTAAATGGAATCAGACTGTCCTGACCAGTGATATTTTTAGTGACTGTTTACAGAGAGTGGAACATCCTAATTAAATATTGTATTTCATAATATAAATCAGTAAAGTATTAGTTAAGAATATTTCCTAATAGTATTTGAGATGACATAATAAAAAGCATGGAATATAACCATAATAGTCAATGATACACACCAAATAATGATGAAAAGGAGATAATTTTATCAGAAAGAAGTGGTGTTAGAATAGGTTTGTCAACGTTAAAAGCAAAACCTGCCATTTATTTAGCAGCAAAAGATGGGTTTATTTAGGGAAAAAAAAGAAAATTTCAATCCTGGACAAACAACCTGTGGCAAAACTGTAGGCAAGTCCTGAAAAACAAAGGAAATTACCAAATTACCATCACCCTTGGTAAAACTTGGGGCTGGCATTAATAGAGGCTATGCCCTCCATGAAGCAAGAATGAGAAATTATTTCATTGGAGAATTCCGTATCATCTCCTTTTTAAGGAGAAAAGTGTAAGTTGGAAAGGCTGTTATAAACTAAATGTCTGTTGGAGTAAACTAGAAGTTGGAAGCATGGTGACTTTTCACTGGCTGAACTATGGGGGAGGAGCAGATGAAAGCATTTCTTTCTTTAGCAGGCATAATAAAGTAGTATCCAGGTGCAAGGTCAAGTCCATCTCTTCGTGTTGGGTCTGCAATTGACTAAGAGCAGTAAGGTATGAGAGCTCTCCTTGCCAAAACCTCCCGACTCCATATTAGTGAGGTTTCCCATTACCAATTTTCACAAGTTAAGCTACTACTTAGCAGGAAAAAAAGGAAGCAGGTGAGTTAGATGGCTCATTTCACTGAATTAAAACCATTCGAGATCACACATACACAGAGAGACCACTAAAAGGCACCTAACTTGTAGATTTTGGAGTGAAACTGTGATGACTATAATGAGGACTCATTATAATACTTAACAGTAAATTGATGGATTCACTCTATAATTCTGTCACCTTGCCCTTGCTTTCTTGTGCCTTGGTCAAGGGTCAGAGGAACTTTATATACTTTACCGTGTTGGCACGACATTTCAGAAATAATAAGTGCTCAATAATTATTTCTTGAAAGAATGACTTGTAATCCTTTAGCTCATAGCAAGGATAAAGGTTAACTTTTTAGAAATAGGTATAAATCTGTGTATGAAATTGTATGTGTTCTTTTAAAATTTTGGGAAGAATGATTTTTAAACAAAGCAATTGAAAATGGTTATGTAATAAGGGGATTTGGGATTTCCAAATATAAAAGTTTAGTCTAAATGTTGTATTATTTGTTTGGTGCTTCATGCAACTTAAAAGCATTCCCATGGCCTTTTTATCATGACGATGGCTTCTTTATTTTCCCAGAGATACGTGGGCAGCTGTTTCTATTAAATAAGAAAATAAAATCACCAGAACTGTTCTCAAGTCTGTTAGGAATCCAAGATCAGAGCCTGTATTACTTAATTTTTTCTCCCAGATTCCTTGACTCTGTTGAATGTTCTCAAACTGAGACTCCTTGGGATGTGTGAGGACTATGGACCTTGGAAAGAACTGAGCCAGCAAAATTCCTGGCTATTGCTTCCTGCTTCTGACCATGCACTTCACTCTGATTTTTTTTTTTTTTACATGACAAGTTACCATGAAGATTCAGTTTGAGGAGAAATTTCTGTGGATTAAAAAACAAACAAGCAAATGTTTGAAAACTGCCAGTTCTCTACCGTTCCATAGTGCCTCCTTCATAACATAATGGAAGGCAGAAACTAAACTTGAGATGAACTAAATTTATTTTGCAGCCTGGGTGGCTTTGCTTTGATCAACTGTTATATCCACATATTTCCTCTAGTTATCTTATTGAAGTATTTCTAGAAGTGTGATTTCTACTTAAGACTTTAACTTTCTCTCCTGTAGACAACTTAACCTATTTTTAAGATTCAGAAAATCCAAAGGGATGGAGGCAATGAGGTTGTATGGTTGCCAGAGGAAACTGAGTGAGACTGCCAAGAGACTCCAAAGGGTAGAATTATTTGTAATTTTACTGTATTCCAGGGCTAGAACGTCTGTCTTATAGGTCATTAAATTGTATTGCAAAGGCACAGTAGGAAAACTACACTCTCAATGAAAGAATCCCATTAACTAAGTTGACAAGAGATAATATTAGCCAAAATCTCTGTTCTGGTAACCTTTCCAAAAAATGGTCTACATATATCCCCTTACAAGGTTTTCTTTTCTCAAGATATATAAAAAAAGACCAATTCTTACTCAGAAGGCTTTGTGATGAACATAAATTAAAACACAGTGATATCTGATGAATTTGAATGCTGCCAAACTGCCCACCCATGCCTTCAAGATTTGGTGTCATTCTTCCCTGGAAAGTTTTGTGTACACGGTACAGATACTCACATTGTTAGACCTTATCATTCTATATTGGCTACCTCCTTTGTTTGATAAGCTTTATCTATATGATGACTCTGTATCACTGAATATGATAGCAAATGAATTAAGTAAATAGTGTTTCTGTTGAGACTAGAAATAATCTGTGGATTATTTATTGATCGGATGAGTTTAGTCCTCAGAAAGTCACCATCTTTTTATGTTTTCCAAGTGTTTGAGGTTCATCCTTTCTGTTCCCCCTGTGAACTTTATATGATATTTTTCTTTTGGGTTGTGTTATTTATTCCAGTCTGTTTATCCCTTTGCCCATTCTGCTAATTCTTTCTAATCCTATCCTGAAAGATGAAAACCCGAAAGCAGTAGCACATTATGTGAGAATTCCTATATTCACCCATCCTACCCAAACACCATTACCAACATACCATCTACTCACTCTGCTCAACAGTGCTGTGTTTCTATAGCAGTCTGGCCAAGGAAGAGATGTCTGTCAAAAGAAACCCATGGGCTTACTTTCTATGAGCTTCTAATTATCTCCTTCACATTGTTTGCTCTGACCAAAACCAAACTGCTATATGTCTAAACCCAAAGGCCGTTTCTTGTCTCATGTTGTTCCTTTTTCCAGAAATTTCCTTGTGTATCTCCCTTGTTCTGATTCTCAAAGTTTAAATGTCTCTTGCTCTATGGCATTTTTTACTGACTTCAAACCCAAGAATGACTGGTTTCCTTTTTTGCCTTCTCTGTACCCTTGTTTACATGCCTATCTTCAATTCTATACTAGGCTACAAAGCCTACATTAGAAAGGATAGACTTACTATTTTTGTATCCTCAGCAACCAGCAGTGGGCCTAGCACAATGTAGGAAGTAATTTAAAATTATTTTCAGACTGACTGAATGAAGGCTGGCTCTGCCTTATTGACCCACTGTACGTAACTGGCCATTGCCCTGGGTTCCTCACATAACACTTGTTCTGGTTACTCCAGTTTGCCCCCATCCATTTCATCATCACCAATACATTTTCTTCTCTATCCTTCTCTTCTCTGATCTTTGCTCTAGAAGGCTGACTCCTATAGACTGCTGCAGCAAGGTTCCCATGTCCTCTGGCTTTGCACTGAGTTTGGCCAATGAGAGACATGACCAGGAGATAGTAGGGCAGAAAAAGAAAGGTCAATGTCTTTCTTTCCTGCTCCTTCCCTCTCCACTCTGGCACTATTTTTTCTGACAACTTTACCCTCTGCCAGGCAGCCACTCCCTATCTACAACTGTTGCTGGACGTTGGTAATACGATTTCTTCCCTTTATTCCTTTAGACTTTAAAGTGGTAACTTTTAAGAGCTTCCTGGTCTTGATTGTCTCTAGATACCTCAACATCCCTTGTTTTTGGCTTTGCCCATATGTTAGTAAGTCTCTCAGTTAAGGTCTTTATATTTCTACCACCTGAGGGATTTCTACATCCTTCCAAGCCTCTCACTCTCTTGCTAGATACCATACAGCCACCCAGTATCTCGCCGGATCTGAAGTCCTGCCCTGAAGTCCAACTGCCTGCCTTAATTTGCTGCCTAGCTCTTGCCAACCAACCTTCTTCAAGAGCACTGGATCCTATTCTCTACCAACCAACTCCTGGCCATCAATGGACCTAGGAGCAGTCTGCATCTCCCACCTGAACTTGATTATCAGTGACATCAGCTGCTATATTTGGCCGGCCATTTTGGACATCTTAAATTCACCATGTCCTTGGGACATTGTGCATTGTATTTCTATTTAGAGGCCAGTCTTGTGTAAGGATTCATTTCCCTTACTTTTATAATTCCTGTATATTCCTATAATTCTTTACTTTCTCCAACAGGTTGAAGTCTTGAGGCATACAAGCTTCCTAAGCAGATTTATTTTTGTATCCTATATGGCCATTTTGATATGTCTCCTTTGAGAAAGACCCTAAAGAAGAATTTTCAAACGTACATGGTTTTACCATCACCCTTGGTAAAACTTGGGGCTGGCATTAATAGAGGCTATGCCCTCCATGAAGCAAGAATGAGAAATTATTTCATTGGAGAATTCCGTATCATCATAATCATTTTTAGGTCACAGTGGCTATTTTTTTCCTTGTACCTACTTTAAGCTAAAAGTAGTTTGATATAAAATTGTTGCCTTACAGTCAGATTTTCCAAATATATATATAAAGAGCTTTCCTGTCCTTGTTTTTTGCCATGGTGCTTGTGCTTTTGCAACTGAAAATAGCATTGGCGCTCTTTCCTGGCACATTACTCTGCAAGCTTCCATCTAATTTGCTGTCCATATTCACCCTGAAGTCCTTTTAAGCATTGCTGCTTTCCAAGTATTTCCTTCTTATTGAGTATCTATGTCTCACTTTCCACAAAGCTATTCCTTTTCCATTTTCAAGGTTGACACATATCCTTCTACCAACCTCTCTTCTCTCTTTGAAACCCTCTTTTATATTCCTAAGTAGTAGAGAGTTTTTCTATTCATTTTTCCTTATTTCCAAAACAATGTATATTATAGGAAAACAGTGAAAGTACAAAACCACCACCCAGAGATAACTGATAAAAATTTCAAGTATATCTTTTGACTATATCTCTGTATCTATAGATATAGATAAATATGTAGATCTTTACAACAAAACAAATGCAGTCTGCTTTTTCATTTAATAAATCAAGAATTTCCATACATGCAGAAACTGTATAAAACCTGTATGTGTACTATTTTTACTAATAATTAGATGTTAACACTGGTGTGACTACTGCTCAGATTAAGAAATAGAACATCACCAGCATTCCTAAAGCCTCTTGAGTTTCTTTTTCTAGTCACCTACCTGCCTGGTTATAACCATTATCCTGACTTTTAAGGTAATGAGCTCTTAGCTTTTCTTTATAGTTTCACCCATGTTATAATGTGCATATAAATATATATTATTATATTTTCTTGGTGAATTAAGTATTTTATCAATATAAACTGATTTTCCATCTCTAGAAATGGTTTTTGCTTTAAAATCTATTTTCTGATATTAATATAGCTCATCAGAATCTTTTGCTCATATTTATTAAGTATGTTTTTCTATTCTTTTAGGATCAACATTTTTGTTTTTTCAGATTTCCATATATGTCTTATAAATTGCAGATCATTAAATGTGGAGATTCTTCCAGCCTAATGATTTTTGTCTTTTAGCTGAAGAACTTAGTCCCTTCAGTCCCTTTAATACAATTTCAGACGTCTTCAGATTTAAATCTACTATTTTGTTTTGTGCTTTCTATTTGTCTTATATGTCCCAAATATTTCTATTGATATATATTTTACTCTCTTTTAAACCACCTTTTGAACTGAATTAGTATATTTTATTATTTCATTTTTTTCTGTTTACAACTTTGAAAGTTAAATGTATGTTTCCAATTTTGTGATTCCTCTAGAAATCACAGTATTCATACTTAACAAAATCTAAAATTTACCAAAACCGGGGCACCTGGGTGGTTCAGATGGTTAAATGTCTGCCTTCGGCTCAGGTCATGATCCCAGGGTCCTGGGATCGAACCCCACATTGGGCTCCTGGCTCAGCAGGGAGCCTGCTTCTCCCTCTCCCTCTGCCTCTCTCCCTGTTCATGTGTTCTCTCTCTCTCTCTGTATCTCTGTCTCAAATGAATAAATAAAATCTTTTTATAAATAAATAAATAAATAAATAAATAAATAAATAAATAAATAAATAAAATTTACCAAAACCTTCATATGTCTTTCTTCTATAAAAAAGTACATCACATGAACTCCATTGAAACCCCTCCTGACTTAAATGTTATTTCTGTCCAGCTCTTTAATTCTGATGTTATTATGTAACCTCACTGGACATTATTATTTCTTCTTTATATAGTTCATGGTCTTTTACTTTTACCCCCATACTTACTGATTTTTTTATTATTATTTCTTTTTGCATCTTAAACGTTTTATCTGAAATCCCTTTCTCCTTTCTAACAGAAATTGTTTAGTATGTTTAAAGATGTTCTGTTAGTGAAAAATTCTCTGTTTTTTGTTTTTCTGAACATGTCTTTTATCCCTTATATTTGAAAGTTATTTTTGCTGGGTATAGAATTATTTCACTACATTGAAGTTGATGATTCTCCATCACTTTTATTCTATTGTTGTTTCCCCTGATTGCTTTTAATATATTAATTATATACACATACATATATACAATTACCCAGTTCAATATAGATTGAAATTTACCATGAGGCATGACTGATTTGGCCTCTGATCAGAAATAATTTAGATACTGAAAAACCAAACAAGCTAAAAAAGCAAACAAAATTTGAAAAAGAAAAATTCACCTCAATATAAAATAACATCACCACAGGCTATTTTCACAATGTCGATTCCATGGATATAGCTAAAAATAACAATGGATTTGAATGAAAATCTTTGAAATTTTAGACTTTCTATGCCTGAAATGAACAATGAAAAATAGAGCACAGCAATAAAAAGTTACCTGAATGTGGATATATGATATAAATAGCAATTAAATCAGCATGAATTTTATTTAATTAAAACTAATTTTTTTCACTCTCCATTAAATAAAGGATTTCTTCTAAGACAAGAAAGTTGAATGGGAATAATTATATCATAAATTAGTCTTCCTCTATTTTTACATATTTCTAACTATAATGCTAAAAATATTTTGACTACATAAGGGTTTTCATACAGTGTCTTGTTATCTATGCATTTCTTTTGTTACTGAAAATCATTTTATTACTATCCAAAAATATTAGACCATGCTAGCTAGTTACTTCATAAAATTCCCTATGTCCTGTTGTCTATCCTTGTACCATTTATAGGTTTTTAACATGTTCTTTATTTTATGCTGTGAGGCCTTTTGCAATTTTTATTTAAGGTGTAAAGAGCCAATCTTATCAGCATGATAATTTTTTTAACTATGTCACTTTGAAGAAGGAGTAAAAATGGGAGCTATACATAAAGAAGGCAGGAGTCAATAAGAAGGTTCTGAGAATAATTCCAAAGAGTCACATGAAAAGATATATTATGTTTTATGAATAAAAATCAGTTCTCATAAATAAATGAAAAGGTACTGAAATGGTCACAATTTTATTTGAAATTCCCATGTTATACATTTCATTGCGAAGATTGAGTTAACCGTATCCTCCTATTAAAGATACAGGGAAAATTGAACATAAGAGAAGATATGAAAATTTGTCTTGTCACAAGCTTACAGAAAATCCTGATTTATAAATTATGCAATTGTTTTCCCTACCTTTGAAATTTCTCCAACTTAAGTTATGTAGCACATCTATTTTATTTTAGATCATAGTTACAATTTTCACAAGTTGCCTGTGCATTAAATTCCTCACTAAATCATATTTGTAATTTATTAACATTTATTTTCCTTTCTGATGCATAATCATTGGCAAATATCTTCTAAAACCATACCATTATGTATATTTTCTTCAAGTATTTATTGTTCTGCACTGAACCTTTATATAAAATAGAGACTTTCCTATCTAAAAGAATCATTTTTAGTGTGATTACCCTTAACTCAATGTATTTAAGATTTAATTTAATATATGGCAAAGTAGGGAATCCTTGAATTTTTTTGGTAGTCATCATTAATTATGAAATAAATAGTGATTATCAATATCTAAGTATATTTATTTAGAAACATTACTAATGTAAATATATTTCTATATTATCTATATATTTCTATAGCATATCTAAATTGTCAATAGTTTCATTGACATTATTCATTTCTAGAATAGATATCTAGATAGCACTATTCATATCTAGAAATAATAAATCCTATCATTTCTATTTAAATATATCATAATACAATGTGAAGGAAATAGGTCATTCTTTTTGTTTAAATCTTACGTATGTGGGACTGTCATGAATTTACATAGGAATTGTGTTAAAATGTCATTTGGTTTACTGCCAAATGTTTAATATTTATGATTCATAATATTTTGTAAAGGCAAAACTGGAATTCTCTCATTTTCCTAAATTCTAAGATTAGAGTGACAAATTAGAATGACAAATAGATTACAATAATATTTCGAGGTTTTTTTTAATTGAACTTTGTAAGTCTTTAAACTATTGGCATAGTTTGCTGAGTTTCTTGGTAATTTACTATCTTCTTTGTTTTTCCTTAATATGTTAATGTATCTTTAGACATTTACCACAATTGTATCATAAAGACTGAGTTTTGTCATATGGTTGCACCATAAAAAACTAAATTTGGAAATCTCAGTTATTTGCCATTCGAATTTGGATATATCAAATGTACCTCCGTAGATAGAAAAAATATATTTTTTTCAAAACTGTGTTAATGTCCTGCTTTTAAATTGCTCCCAGAATTTCTGTATGAACTATAGAAAAAACTAAATATTTAAGCCACTGAAAACTAAAACGTTCGCTTCTGAGATTCAGAAGCACTTTTGAATCATGCATAAATCCAACATTGGCATTACAAGGCATCATTAAAACTTTCTTTAATCATATTCCTTTAAATACTGAAAACTCTTTTTTCTACTGTAGAACCAAATAAAAGCAAAAAAAAAAAAAAAAAAACAAGTCACAAACTTTTGTACCCAAACAACTTTCTTCCCTTCCTCTATTTCACCTGGAACATAGTTTTATTGTCTTTCTCTTGTCAGTTATTTGGCATTTTGATGTCTACTTTTTTATTTTACCTTAACTTTCAGAAATATGAAATCCATATAAGTAATCTTTCAAATGTATCTATATTTAATTGAACATATTTGTTATACTAATTTAAATTACATTTAATTAATTTCTAAGATTTTATTTTATTTTTAAATTTTTATTTATTTATTTTAATTTTTTTATTTAAATTCCATTTAATTAACATATACTGTATTATTAGTTCCAGAGGAAGAATTTAGTGACTCATTAGTTGCATATAACACCTGGTGCTCATCACTTCAAATGCCCTCTTTAATGCTTATCACCCAGTTACCCCATCAACCCCACGCACCTCCCCTCCAGCAACCCTCAGTTTGTTGCCTATAGTTAAGACTCTCTTATGGTTTGTGTCCCTTTCTGCTTTCATCTTATTTTATTTTTCCTTCCCTTCCCCTATGTTCATCTGTTTTGTTTCTTAAGTTCTACTTATGAGTAAAATCATATGATATTTTTCTTTCTCTAACTTGTTTCACTTAACATAATACCTTCTAGTTCTATCCATGTCATTGTAAATGGCAAGAGTTCATTCTTTTTGATGGCTGAGTAATATTCCATTGTATATATATATTCCACATCTCCTTTATCCATTCATTTGTTGATGGACATCTGCGCTCTTTCCATATTTTGGTTATTGTGGACATTGCTGCTATAAACATTGGGGGTACATGTGCCCCTTTGAATCACTATGTTTGCATCCTTTGGATAAATACCTAGTAGTACAATTGCTGGGTTGTAGGGTAGTTCTATTTTTAGCTTTTTGAGGAACCTTCATACTGTTTTCAGAGTGGCTGCACCAGTTTGCATTCCCATCAACAGTGTAAGAGGGTTCCCCTTTCTTCACATCCTCACCAATATCTGTTGTTTCCTGAGTTGTTAATTTTAGCCATTCTGACCAGTGTGAGGTGATATCTTATTGTGATTTTGATTTGTATTTCCCTGATGCCAAGTGATGTTGAGCATATTTATTTAATTAAATTACATTTAATTCATTCCTCAATTTTCAAGTCATTAAGAGCTCATTTACTCTCTGTTTTTCCATGTATATAGTATATAGTATTTTATAATCTTTTTTAAAAAAAATTACTTATTTATCTTGATATACTTTGGATGCCCTCAAAGATAATATAATCTTGCTTGGAATTTGGCTTATACTGCATTCATGAATTAATTCATGATTACCTTCAATTTTTTTTTTTAAAGATTTTATTTATTTATTTGACAGAGAGAGACACAGCGAGAGAGGGAATACAAGCAGGGGGAATGGGAGAGGGAGAAGCAGGCTTCCCCGGAGCAGGGAGCCCGATGCGGGGCTCGATCCCAGGACCCTGGGATCATGACCTGAGCGGAAGGCAGACGCTTAACGACTGAGCCACCCAGGCGCCCCGATTACCTTCAATTTTTATTGAGCACTTATTATGGGGATAAAAGAGGTAATCCAGACTGATGTGATCCCTTTCTTCATGACATTAAGTTCTAATTTTTATACAGATGAAGAAATAAGGACTGCTTTAGGATGTAATCTAAGATATTTTGCAGAGATAAAGCACTAAGCACCATGCTAAGCGAAATAAGTCAATCAGAAAAAGACAATTATCATATGATCTCACTCATATGTGGAATTTAAGAAACAAAACAGAGGATCATAGGGGAAGAGAGGAAAAAATAAAAGAAGACGAAATCAGAGAGGAAGACAAACCATAAGAGACTCTTAATCACAGGAAGCAAATTGAGAGTTGCTAGAAAGGAGGGGGGTGGGAAGATGGGGTAACAGGGTGATAGCCATTAAGGAGGGCATGTGATGTAATGAACACTGGGTACTATATAAGACTGATGAATCACTGACCTCTACCTCTGAAATCAATAATACATTAATTAATTGAATTTAAATTTAAAAAATTAAAAAAAAAAAAAAAACACTAAGCACCATGAAGGTTCTGTGAAGAAGAGAGATCAAGCTGTGGATTTGTAGGATAAAATTCAAGGGATATGGAATCTGATGCCAGCTTCATAGGCAGGCATTTCTTCCAATTAGAAGTGCTTCTACAGATATTTTTAATAGCTTCCCTCTCTTACAAACCACTGAAAGCAACAACAGTCACGACCCCAATTACAAATTATAAGGAATATCTGCTATATTGGACCAGATGAGAGAGGATGAAAAAAGTCAACACGAGTCCATCTTCTTGGTTTTATGGCAGGTTGCAGATTTCCTGACAGATACATGTCACAATTCTGAGAAGAGCTCATACCATCCTTCTGATAGAAGAATGAGATGTAGAAGCTGAAGCAAGCCTTGAGAGGGTCAGAGGAATGATCCATAAGAAGCCAGTCTAATACTGTGAGATGTTAGGGAAAATGAAACAAAGGAAAGAGGAGTCTTCATTGACAGCCCCGGGTGAGGGCTGGAGGGGGGAGAGTATGGACTACCTCTTATTCTAGGGAACCCATCATTTCAGGAGGGTCTCCACATGCCATATTTTTTTTTCTTTTTAAAGATTTTATTTATTTATTTGACAGAGAGAGGCACAGCGAGAGAGGGAACACAAGCAGGGGGAGTGGGAGAGGGAGAAGCAGGCTTCCCGCTGAGCAGGGAGCCCGATGTGGGGCTCGATCCCAGGACCCTGAGATCATGACCTGAGCTGAAGGCAGATGCTTAACAACTGAGCCACCCAGGCGCCCCTCCACATGCCATATTAACCCCTTGAAGGTCAAAGCTAAATGGGATGCATGACCAGGATAGAGGACACAGAGAATTTAGCGAGGGAGATTCTAAGATGGCCAGCCCAAACCGAAACTTGAAGGTAAACCCACCTCACTTCTGCTACTATCCCCTCAGCGTTCAGCAATAGCTGCTCCAGATAGAAATGCCTCTCCATAACTAGAGAGGCACCAGCACACAAAATGAAGGAGGAAAGAATACAAGCAAAATGAAGATGATGAAATTCTACCTGAAGAGCAATTTATCCCAGAAAATAGAGAAACCTCAAAGCATGCTCCAGAGAAGATACAAACACCATGACTTCTCTAGGAATTACAAAAATGTGGAAAATAGACACAAAAGAAAACAGAAAAACTGAAGAGACAGCAAAAAGAGGAAAAATAAACTGGCAGAACTCAGGGGAAAAAATTGAAGGAAATAAATCAAACCATTATTAGAGAGATGAGCTACTTTGGAAGCAACAAAATATAATGAAAACACATTTGAAATGTAGAGCACAGACTTGAATAAATCATACAAAATGATATAAAAAAACAAAAATAGGAAAGCAATTAGAGAGAGGACGATTGAAATGGAAACAAAGGCATCAACATAATGATAAGCTGTGATTGAGGAAAAATAGAGAAATATGGCACAGAAATAAAATATTCATAATTACCCCAATTGTCCTTCAGGCACTAAGAATAAAGACAATGATCTCCTGTGTGTAACAGCTCAAGGAATAAAACACACATGTCCCCTTCTTGAAAAAAGAAGCTCCTTTATAAAATGTCATAAGAAAAAGGAATCAAAATAAAAACTCAGAAAGGAAAAACCATGATAAATCTACTTAAATATAGAACTAAGTTATCAATTCTAAGAACTGCAGACATAGAATAGAATGAAACCATCATAAACCTAATAATGTAAAAAAAAAATGTATAATAACAAAGTGGGGGAGGAGGAAAGAACTGTGTGTACCTATCTATTGTCTTTCACAGTGGGGAATACACAGATAGTGCTTACTGTTGAAACATGGAATTTAAAAAATAAAAATAATAACCTAATATTTTAATTTTCATAACTTTTTATCATTTTTACTTAGAAGAATTATTTAGAAACTTTATAGTTATAAACAAAATTCCATATGAAGTTTAGTAATTTACTTTGAGGAACTTATTTAAAGAAAAAAATGTGAGGACATTGCATTAAGTTACCAAAATAATTCAGTAGTTGTCACTGGTATTAGACAAGAGTATTTAAAACATGATTTTCATATAATCAAATCTCATTTCTTTGAAAATTCATTGAAGAATAGAGGGAATTTTTAAGTAAGATGAGCAGTTATAGAGAAATGAGTATTAAAAATGAAAAAAAAAAGGATTAAGAACACAGAGAAGGAAGAAAGGAATATGAAGTTTTGAATGTAACTATCCAAACACAACATGCAGTGGATTTTTCCATGATAAGTAAAAATTATAGCATACCAATATAGGAATATAAAAATATAGGTCTGTTGTCTGAATTTCATGAGTTTACCCTTATTCTATGTAAGTACCCTAAGAAATCATCTTCTTCATGTCTTAATATTCTTATACATAAAAATAGAATTATTTCCCTTTCATGGTTTAACACGTATGTGATCTATAAAGATATTGTGTGGAAACATTTAGGATTTTATGCATAGAATAAATTGAATATAAACAGATATTCTCATTGACCTAGTCCTAGAAGAGTCAAGTGTATTGATGTGGCCATGTTGAAGATTGATAAAGATATAGTGTATTTTAAAACTCAGTAGAAATAAGACTATTGTCTTTATAAAAATACTATTACTTTCCGGGAGAGAGCAGATTTAATAAGTAAAAGTCCATTTATTCTTTGGCTATCAAAAATACAGCCATGAGAATTGTATAAATGGTAGTGGTTGATTTAAAAACTTGTAGGAAATATGAACTTAGAAGATTTTAGACTTGTGTAATGCTTTACTTAAAGATATATATACACACACAAATACACAGATTTAGAAAGAGTGAAGTTCTTAAATATCTAACATAATTTGCTTACTAGATAATAAAAACCCTGCAAATTTCTGTCATTGAGAGCTTACTTTTTTTTTTTTGAGAGCTTACTTTCTGCTACCTTTTTATTATAAACATTTGACAATATGCATAAAAAGTAAAAGAATTATACCTACCCCCTAGATTTTATGATTGACCTTTATCACACTTCCCTATCACATAGCTATTCATCTACCCATCCTCTATCCATTGATCAATCATCTTATTTTTGGTGCATTTTATACTTTATCCCCAAACACTTCAGTGTGCATGTCATTTACACACTGAAGTTCAATGTTGTTTACAGTTTATTGTTTCTTTTGAGATAAAATGTATATATAATAAATGCATAAATCTTAATTATATCATTCATTAACTTTGAGAAAAAATAATACATCTGTATAACCCAAACCCCCACCAACATATAGAACATATTATCGCCCTGCAAATTCCCTCATAACCCTCCCAGTAATCCTTACCTTCACCCTTGCCCCTCAGAAGTAACCACTGGTCAAATTGTATCCCACCATTTATTTGTTTTGCCTTTTCCAGAACCTCAGAGAAATAGACCCATATATGGGGCACCTGGGTGGCTTAGTCAATTAAGCATCTGACATTGACTCGGGTCATGATCTCGGGGCTCTGGGATCAAGCCCTGTGTTGGGCTTCCCACTCAGCGCAGAGTCTGCTTGTCCCCCCACCCCCATTCTCTCTCTCTGGCTCTCCTTCCACTTGTGCTCTCTCTCTCTCAAATAAATAAATAAAATCTTAAAAAAAAAAAAGAAATAGACCCATATGGTCATCTTTGGTAGAAGGTTTCTTTTACTGGGTGATAATATTTTTGACCACCATCTATATGAGTTTATTTTTCGACATTAATAAGCTCAATGTTAATATTTCTGATGAGAATGTAAAAATAAATAGAATATTCTAGTTATTTCTAAGTGCATTAGAATATTGATACAACAACAAAAATAACAAATACAGATAAGCCTGTGTACTTCCTAAAATCATTTCACCAGGGCTACACATCTCACACTTGAAGAAACATGGAAAAACTAGTACTGAATCCTGACTTTATTGTTCCATTGTTCTGTTGCTGGATGAGTTACCTAACTTGGCCCTAATTAACTTAGCCATCATTGGGATAATAATATCTATCTCACAGGGTTATTGTGTGGGATAAATGAGAAAACACATGTAAAGTGTTTAACATAATACCTGGAAAATAGGAAGGATGAAATAACTTGTAGCTATTATTATCATGATTAGAAGCTTATCAATCATAAATATGAATTAGTAATCATAATAAATGTTAACGTTTACTTAGCCTTTATATGCCACTGTTCTCAATGAATTGACTAATTTAATACTCAAACTATGAAGTAGACATTATTGTCATCCTCATTTTTATATGATGGAATTGCAATAGAGAGAGCTTCAGTTACTTTCAGAGAATACACACTAAGTGATAAAGCAGGCTTTCACTCAAGCAGAATGCTCTTGACCATCAAGTCCTACTGCCTCTTGGCAGTTTAGTGGTGCTCTGTAGAGAACAGGTATGGGGAATGGTAGTAGAGGAAAAACTGTGAGTAGCAGTGATAGTAGTAGTCGTAGGCTAATATTAGCAGAAATGAAAAGGAGCATAAGGGGACTAACTCTCAGAATGAATTAGTAAAGGAGACTACAAAACACACAAACACAGAAAAAAAAGCTCAAAGGAAAGGAGGTAGGGAGGAGGGGAAGAGGAAGCAGAAAGGGAAAAGGAAGAGAAAGAGAAGAGGAAGGAAGAAGAAATGAGGCCAACTTTAATCATTTCCTGATGTTCCTATTTTTAGTTCTTTTTAAAAAATATTGTATTTATTTTATTTATTTATTTGACAGAGAGTGAGCACAAGCAGGGGGAGCAGCAGGCAGAGGGAGAGGGAGAAGCAGGCTCCTCACTGACCAGGGAGTTCAACGTGGGGCTTGATCCCAGGACCCCAGGATCATGACCCGAGTCAAAGGCAGATGCTTAACTGACTGAGCCACCCAGGTGCCCCTATTTCTAGACCTATCAATAAATTAATTACTTAAAGTGTAGTTTTAGAAGTTCCCCAGTTCACATGATATAGTTGTTCCGGATGTGTAGCACCAAAGCAATTTTATCCTTATAGGCTCCATCATGTTACTTGAGGGGACGTGGAAGTTCTAAAATTATTAGCCAAAATATACATATTTTGTTGAATTATCTTTACCTTTTCTTCTCCTTCAGTATAAGGGTATTTTCCCGATTACATAAATACGCTACTTATAGAAAAACTTCAAAGTATGAAATGAAGCAAAGTTGGTAAGTTGTCATTCTCGTTATCATAATCATATTTTTCAAAGATAATGCTATAAAAATCTGTAAATATATATATAGATAGATGATAGATGATGATGATAGATAGGTAGATGATGATAGATAGATAGATAGATAGATAGATAGATAGATAGATAGATAGATAGATAGATGATAGATAGATGATAGCTAGATGATAGATATGTTAGTTATCTGCTACAAAATAAATCACCCCAAGACTTAACAGCTTAAAACAACAATTATTATCTATAGTTTATGGGGTCAAGAACCTGGATTTGGCTTAGCTGGATTTTAGGTTTTTTGTTTTAGGTTCTTTTATAGGGCAGGATTCCTTCCAAACTCACCCAATCATTATTGATAGATTTGGTTCTTCAAGACTGTTGGATTGAGGGTCTCAGTTCCTCACTAGCTGCTGGCCAAAGACTGTTCTCAATTCCTTATCTCACAGAATTCTTCAGAGTAACAAAGTGCTTCATGGAAGCCCACAAAAGAGTCTACAAGCAAAATGGAAGTCATAGCCTTTTGTAACCTAATTAAAGAAGTGGAATTCTATCACTTTTGTTCTATTTATTAAAAGCAAGTCACTATATCTAGCTTACACTGAAAGGCAACCTATTACAAAAGACTGTGACTAGCAGGAGGTGGGAATTTTTGAAAATCATCTTAGAAGTCTACCTACCACAGTAGACATACACAAATCTTAACAAAACTGATATCAGGCTGCAAAACTTGTTTTTCTAGCCTGTTTTATTCACTCATCAATATATTGGGAATATTTTTCAATGTAACCAAATATTTTAAATTATTTAAAAGCCTGTATAACATTCCATCATATGGATGTGTGGTAATACATCCTAGTCTACATCACTACATACCTAGTCTTAGTGATTATGCACTTAGAGTCTAGAGATAGAATCTGGGTTCCACCATTTAGTATTTGTGGGGCCTTGGACAGTTACTTAACTTCTTTATAACTTACTTTCTTCATTGGTAAAATGGAGCTAATAATAATACCTTCTTCATAGAGTTGAGAACAGTGCCTGGCACATAGTAAGCACTCAGTGAATGCTATTACTGTGATTATCATTATTATCACTATGACTTCAATTATTAAAATGCTGCTGTTACCATCATTGGACATGAAATTTTATTCACTTCTATAATTATTTCCTTATGATAAATTCCTAAGTGTGAAATTGCCAGGTCAAAAGATATATATACACTTTTAATAACATTGTTAAATTACTTTTCAACAAGATGATGCTAACTTACCTTCTTAGCAGGGCATGACAGTGTCTGTTTCCTCAAACTCATCAATTCTGGGTAATTTCATCTTTATGATGATAACTTGATAAGCAAGAAATGCTATTACATTTTTATTTTAATTTGTATATCCTCATCACTGAGGCTGAGCCTTTTTCCTTTTTTTTTAATTAACATGTAATTGATATACAACGTTATATGTTAGGTGTACAACATAATGATTCGATATTTGTACATATTGCACAATGATCACCACAATAAGCCTAGTTAGCATCGATCACCACACATAGTTCTAGAATTTTTGATATGTGCAATGAGAATTTTTAAGATTTACTCTCTTAGCAACTTTCAAATATTCATTACAGTATTATTAACTGTAGTCACCATGCTGTACATTATATCCCCATGGCTTATTTATTTCATAAATGGAAGTTTGTAACTTTTTACCCCCTTCACCTATTTCACCCATTCCCCCCCCACTCCCTGCCTCTGGCAACCACCAATCTGTTCTCTGTATCTACAGACTTGTGGGTTTTGTTTTGTTTTTAGAATCCACATAATAACAGATAATACAGTGTTTATCTTTGTCCATCTGACTTATTTACTTAGCATAATGCTCTCAAGGTCCATTGATGTTGTTGCAAATGACAAAATTTCATTCTTTTTTATGGTTGAATAATATTCCATTGTGTATATATATATATGCCATATTTTCTTTATCTGTTCATATATTCATTTGTTGATGGACATATAGGTTGTTTCCATATCTTGACTGTTGTAATAATGCTGCAATGAACATGGAGGTGCATATATCTTTTCAAGTCAGTGTTTTTATTTTCTTTGAATAAATACCCAGAAGGAGAATTGCTGGATCAGAGGCTGAACTTTTTTAAATCTCCTTACTGGCAATACAAATTTCTTCTTTTGTGAATGACAATTCATACTTTTCCCATTTTTAAGTGGGATATATTATTTGAATTATTAATTTGTAATTATCTACCTTTTATAAAGTAAATGCTTCTGGGGTATTGATGCAGTGAGATTTTAGCAAACTTTTAGCCAGATAAAATTCACTTCCCATCTGGGAGCAGGGAGCTGAGAAGTCCCTGAAGAAGTCATCCTTTTTCACTGGGAAGGTAGAATTGTGTTTTTGACCCCACTCTTGATAGATAGCCAGGAAAGCATTCATACCCTAATGAACCATACCTAATAAGGGCTTTTCAAGGCTTTGGGGACTGCAGCAACAAGCTGAGTGAGGTGTATCAAATGGGTTAGTAGTTTCAGGAAGTACTTTATCCAAGTAAAGAGCATAAGAAATTAGAGAGTGATGTGGCTTATAGAAGTCCCAAAATGATGGCTGAAAGGGGGACAGGCATGAGATCAGAGAATAGAGGAGTAGAGGGATTGTTTAGGGATCAATCTCAAAAATATGACCCATCCCCTCCGGCATCCATTTTTTGTACAAATGGCCCAGGATGTCTGTGTAAAGTTGAAGAAGCATACGGCCCACTATGCACTTTCTAAAAGCAGGAGTTTTCCTGTTTATCTTTGTATGCAGAATGCTAAGCACAGTGCCAAACTCACAGTCGGTACTTAAGAAGTATTACGAATGAAGGTAGTAGCCCAGTTAGGAAAAGGCATAGATAGGTACAACAGTGATACATGGATGCTTGGAGGAAGGGAGACATGGAGAGTAATGATTAGTGGTGTGGTAGAGTTATCAAGGTCAACCTCAAAAAGTAAAAAGGATATACCAAAGGCAAGGCAAGATTAGTAACTAGACAAACAGTCAGAAATTGAAGAATCAATGGAAACCAAGAAAGTTGGGAATACAAATAATATAAAACAACAAAGTGGTATCTTACTTCTAGGATAAACCTCTACCTTAGCCAGGATGGGTCATAAATGTTAGATTGTGTAACAGAAAGCATTTTCCAAGTGCATTAGTCATGAATTTATTTATTCAATAACTATCCATCGATAACCCGATATGTGACAGAGTATCCTACTTACTCAGTATAGGATGGTACATCCTATAACCTCAAGAAGCAAATAATCACAACAGAGTATAAAGGCTGGATGGAAGAAAGAGAGAATTTTAAAGGAATTTCAGTGGGGAAGCCTAACCTAGCCTTAGAGGTAAAGAAGGCTTCCCAGAGGAAATGAGACAAATAGGGACAATTGTGATGAAGGACAACTCAGAATGCACCAGTTGAGCTGAGGGAGGAGAGTTGGGGATTAAATTCCTGAAAGGAACAGTGGGATGCACCAAAATAATGGAGTGAGAGAGAACTTAGAAGGACTCTGGAAACCTAATGTATTTCAATGTGAATACAACGTGGATTCTGCAATGGAAGTAGGTACATAATTGATTGGATTTTTAGAAATTTCAACCACTAATCATATCCTTAGTGGCATGACCTAAAATACCTACATTGTTAAGTGTTATTTTAGAATTGTTATGGGTACAGTGGGACATAAGAGTCATATATCAGCTAGTACATATTCAGAATTTTGCCAGCATATTTGTACGCAGGCATAGAAATGTAAGTTCCATGAGGGGCCAACTTTCTTTTTTATCCCCAGTATCTAGAATGGTGCTGAACAAACAAATCAGGAAAATAAATGAGTGAATGGTGCTGTCACAGCTTGATTATAAAAACGTGCTTTAGTATGAAACATTCTAAATCCCAGATTGATTTCTGGATAATAGTTTTACATTTACTGGCCAGCTTCCCTATACACCAATAATCTGTGGTCAGCAAATAAAAGTCAATGTTAATATTAGCCTACATTAAACACAATTAGAAAGGAAAATATGCAAGAAATAAAAACACTATGCCTTCTAAAATCAAGTTATTTCCTTAGATTATTGCACTGTTCCCAACAAGGGGCAATTTTGCACCCCCCCAAGGGATATTCAGCAATGTCTTGAGTAATTTTTTATCGTTAGGTCAGGAAGAAGGCTACTGGCATCTGATGGGTAGCAACAGGGATGCTGATAAACACTGCGTTGCACACGATGACCCCTATAATAAAGAAATGTCCGACCAAGATGTGAATAGGATAGGGGTAAGAAATCCTGGATTTTTGGAATCAGGGTCTCTGCTTCTTTGGTACAGATCACCAAAACATGGTTTTATCTTTAAACCCTTAGAACTCTTTTAGCTCTCAAAAATCTACATTTTTATTACAATGAATACATTTGGCTCCACAGAAGAACAAAATACAGTAGGAAACATGGAGGAGAACATGGAGTTTGGCTCCTGAACAGAGTATGCATTGAAGGGTTAGCCATTTGCCTGCTGCTAAAATGAGATGAAATATTGGAGCCAACTTTTTTCTTGTTTTTCTCCAGAATGGAGACTGGGGAAAATTAACAAGTAGAAAATGGTTGTCTCTGGCATTTCTCCTAACTTGTCTCTTATCATGATTGGCACTCTCCTCTACTTCTCTTTGTCTTTTCTTTGTGTGTTATCACCTCACCCATAAAAGGTCCCATTACTTATATTATTCCCTGTGTCTCCCCACTCTTCCAGAACCGCCCTTCTCTTGGTGTCCTGTTCTTAACCACTTGAGAGAACCCCACCTCAGTAATAGCTGCCAATAGTGTTATTGTTGCTACTTGTTAATTATATTATCATTTAAAAAGAAAGGTGGCAAGGTTTAACCCAAAGTTATTGATCGATAATGGTGAGATTTCAAGTGGTGACATACTAAGTATCTTCAAAGCATGGCTTTAAATTTGCCTTTGTTCTTGAGGAATGAATTTATGTGTAAACACTCTATAACTGTAAGAATCTCTAAATCAAGTTTGGTCTTCATTCCTGGCTACAGTACTGCCTGTTGCTAACCACTGATAGTGGTTAAACTACTAAATAAAACATTTCCACACTGATAGATATATACAGCTGCTGCCCTAAGCCTCCCAAATGCCCACCATCATCTCCAATTGCCCAGCCCCACTGTGGACCTTCTTCCATCTCCCCACAATCCAGCAACTGCAGGGTTAAAACCTGCTCCAGTAGATGCCTTCCAACTCTGGCAGCGTCTGCTCTGACTGGTTTATTCCAACTGTCCCTCTCCCACCTCCCCCACTGTTACCTAGTTTGAATAGTGTCTTGATTATATCACCAGCTACAGCTTTTGTTAGTTTGTTCTCACTGTCATTCTTGGTGGAGGCGGTGCTTATCTTTCTAGATTCCAACAAGTAGAAGTAGGCAAAAAGCATCCTTTCCTTGATATTTGGATACTTCTTTGAATGTTTCAAAGAAAACAGAAAACCTCAGAGATAAGCTACAATTTCATCTTTCACAGTATTCTCCTTCAAGTTCCAATAAAAAAAAAATCCATGACAAAAATATGACCATCCTGCTTGTGTCCATTTCAAATGTGAAAGATACAGAGGATTATAAATAATGGTGTAAGTTAAGCACACTTGTATGACTCAGAAGGATAAAAAGCATAATGTAATGATGTGTACATGGAGAAAAAAATAGCAAATGAGGAAAGGAGCAACATGAAACAAGTGGTTTAGTAATGAGGGTGCTAAAAACATATGAGAGATTATAATATAGAAGCATAATAAAAATGAATGACATCTTTCAACTTTTAAGCACTAAAATTCATTAAAAGAGATCCCTTCAATTTCAAAATTAAAGATGTGTTAATACTGATATCATTATTTTTTCAAAAATTCAGTCAATACAAAAAGTACAAAGAAAAGAGTAAAAAATAATTCCAAGTCTCACCACTCAGAAGAGTCGTCATCAACAATTAATTGGTAAACCTTGGTCTAGATAGTGCTTATATACTTATGCAGGCATAAGGATGGATGCATGGATGGATGGATGTTTAGATAGATAGATGGATAGATTAAAAAATAAAATGAGATTATACTGTATTTTATTACTAATGATTACATTTTATTTACTTTAAATTTTTTTAAAAAGCAAAAAAATTTGTGGAGCTGAAAGTTTGCCGAACTTTATCCAAAGTTCAAAAAGCTAAAAGAGACATGCATTTCTAGAATTTCTGTGGATCAGAGAAAAAGATTATGCAAAACAGTAGAAACTGAAGTTTGTTAAATATTTATTTCCCTTTTTTAGGCCACCCTCATTTCTTTCCTGTAATGGAACACTTTTAAATTGGCATATTTTGTTTCCTTTATAGCTCCCTTTCTCCCAGCTCCTGACCTTTGTTATTGTATAACTTTTTTTGTAACATGATCCTTGTGCTCCCATTTGGTTAGTTTCAGTTCTACATTTAAATGGAGTGCAGGCCTCTTCACAAGTAAGTACACAATTATCCTGCTGCTTCATGATTGATTTAACAATTGTACTTTATCTATTGACTTCCTGTTATAGAATGTGAGAATGTAGCTTAGTTATCTCACCTCAGCCATACATGCTTCTCTCTCTCTACATCCTCTCATTATGGTTATATAGTCATTTTTAGTAAATTAATGGTCAGTGCTTATATTAAAATGACTATAAGTATTTTTCAGAACTGAGCAATGATTACATTTCTTTTCTGTTCATTTTTTCCTCAAATTAGTAATTGCTTTGCTTTTCCTTGTTAATACTGCTAATTCTTCCCAAATTTAGTATTATATCCCACATGTCAAAATACTTTAAGTAATTGGTTGGGTCCCTTTTTCCCCTCCTAGAGATGTTGCTTCTGGAGCCTTCTATTCTCCTGAGCCAGCCAACTGATTACTCTCTAAGTTTGCAGTACTGTTGTCTGCTTTGGGGTTTCCCATGGATTTGATCCCCAGGATCCCCTTCCTTCATGTCCTGTGATGGTGGCCCCACTTCCCAAATCTTGTGTCTTCTTTATGTGGAGTATATTCTGAGTAAGAGAGCTTAGGAGGTAAATTTTTGAGATCTTGTATATCTGAAAATTTCTTTTTTCCAACCTTACACATTAATGGTTTGTCTGGAGCATTAGAAACTTCTTTCTGAAATTTGGAGGCATTTCCCCATTGTCTCCTAGGTTCCAGTGTGGCCGCTGCAGTTACCAAATGCCATTCTTAACCCCCTGGGCTTTATATGTAATTTTTTTTCACAAGCCCTACTCTTCTAAAATTTCAAGTTCCAAACTGGTGCCGCTATTTTTTTTTTTTTTTTTAATTGCGCTGGGTACACAGTGGATCATTTCAGTCTGGATGAGCTCCACGTGTAACTCTTCCAGAGATTTTTTTGGGGGTGGGGGGGGAGGTAATTTCAACAATCATGCTTTCAATTTTCAAAGAGCTCTTTCTTAGTTACCCATTGTTCCTTTTTCTTCATCATCCTATCGTTTCATGAATTCAATCTTCTTTTTTCTTTTTCTTTTTTTAAGATTTTCTATTTATTTATTTGACAGAGAGAGAGAGAGCAAGAGAGAGAACACAAATGGGGGAGTAGGGGAGGGAGAAGCAGGCTTCCTACTGAGCAGGGATCCCGATATGGGGCTCCATCCCAGGACCCTGGGACCACGACCTGAGCTGAAGGCAGACACTTAATGACTGAGTCACCCAGGCGCGCCTCAATCTTCTTTTTTCTTAACTTTCTAAAGACATCATTTATAATTTTGGAAGTTTCTTCCTCTCTCTTTAATATCACATGTCTCAGGGCACCCGGGGGGCTCCGTTGGTTAAGCGTCTGCCTTCAGCTCAGGTCATGATACCAAAGTCCCCGGATCGAGCCCCACTTCGGGCTCCTTGCTCAGCGGGGAGCCTGCTTCTCCCTCTCCCTCCACCTGCCGCTCTGCCTATCTGTGCTCTCTCTCTCTCTGTCAAATAAATAAATAAAATCTTTAAAAATAATAATAATAACACATGTCTCTGGGGGAGTTTTCTGGTTGTTTTTTTTTTCTTTTCCCTGTTTGTTTGAGTCTCTGCATTCCCTCTCCATGGCCCTCCTCAAGTATCTTGCTTCTGGATTCTGAGACCACTTCTACGTCAGGTACTTAAAAAGCATGAAAGCTCTGTATGCATGCTTGGGTGTAGCTAACTGGCAGACTTCGTGGTGGATTGATCCCAGTTGGCACCAGAGCACTCAAGAGCAGTGGCTCCCCAAATCTGAGCTTGAGATTCAAATTGAGTGCCTCAGAATCATCAGGAAGCCTTGTTAAAACACAAATTGTGAGGCACCACCCTCAGATTTTTTGATTCTGTAGGCAGAGCTTGATAATTTGCATTTGTAAAGTTTCCAGGTGATGTTGGTATTGGCTGATCCTCAGGCCACAATTCTGCATGGAGCACTGGGTGTTATACGCAAACAGTGACTCATGGAACACTACATCAGAAACTAATGATGTAATGTATGGTGATTAACATAACATAATAATAATAAAAATAAATAAATAAATAAATAAAAAAGGAACCACTGGTCTAGAGAAAACTCAATCCAATTTTCTGCCTAGTGGAAATATATCTGTTACCAGAAGCAGAGCAAAGGAGTAATACTGGGGATCTCTTCAATATTGAGCTTTCTCTAGAACTTTCAGTTTTAGGAAAGTCCTCATTCCAGACCTCCATTGTACCTAGTATCTTGCAAGTTACGGTACCTCTAATAATTTCAACAGAAAGAAACCTCATCCTAAAGATTTCAACCAGACCTCATCTTTTCAGCCTAACCCACTCCTACCTTCTGAGGTACTAACTGCCTGCAATTCCTGAATCTTTCTAAGGTTTCCGCAGCTTAAATCTTTATTGGCATCCTTCTGTTCGGGCACACAGATTTCATCTTCCCCATGCTTAGTTAATTACCATTCTGCCACCTGCTTTCACTTTCCCCATTTGTTAACATTTTATTCATTATTGTCTCTATTCCAATTTTTTATAACATATATACCTTTTCAAAAAACCTGTATCATTTAATGGGGCTCCAGGAGGGAGCAAATACAAATGCATGCATTCAATCTACTATGTTTTATTAGAAATGTCTATTTCCTTCTTTACCTTCCCTTCTCCCTCACCCAGTGGCTTACTGAGGCTAGGATAAAACTAAGTCATAAACAATGAACATAGCCATAGGCATGTGGTTTCTCTTTTATGGGAACAATTTTCTCATATCCCATGATATACTCATGTGCTCAGATTGTGTTCTTACTTTTAGGGACCAAGGTGACCTACTGAAGCTTTTTTTTTTGTTAAGATTTTATTTATTTATTTGACAGAGAGAAAAACATCTAGAGAAAGAACACAAGCAGGGGGGGTGGGAGGGGGAGAAGCAGGCTTCCACCAAGCAAGGAGCCCGATGTGGGGCTCGATATGGGGCTCGATCCCAGGACCCTGGGACCATGACCGAAGGCAGACGCTTAACGACTGAACCACACAGGCGCTCCAACCTACTGAAGCTTTTGAAAGGAGTTATATGTCAACTTTATCAGCTCTTTCATTTATTTTGGTCTATATTTGATGATATTTGAATCACAGTTTATTATTTGAGTTGTGGATATGTCCTTGTTCCATTGAGGATAAATATTTTCCTATAATTTTTATTTTCTGATAATATTGGTAAATTTCAAGGAAAGAGATTGGATTAGAAAATTACATTCTGCTATCTTCAATTGAAATTCCCATTTCTGAGAATTTTAAATACCCTAAACTTTAATGTATCCTAACTTGAAGTAAAATGAAAAATATCCACCAGACAATTCTTCAAGCTCCAGGAAAAATTTTTTTCATAGCTATGCAATTTTATTTCTTTTCTTACTTTATTTTTTAAAAGTTGGATCCTAGCAAAATTTAATCTGAACTATTTAATGTATAACTTTAACATTTAAGGTTAAAAATTATTTTTTTATTTTTTTTATTTTTTTAATTTAATTTTATTATGTTAGTCACCATACATTACATCATTAGTTTTTGATGTAGTGTTCCATGATTCGTTGTTTGCATATAACACCCAGTGCTCCATACGTGCCCTCCTTAATACCCATCACTGGACTAACCCATCCCCCCACCCCCTCCCCTCTAAAACCCTCAGTTTATTGAGTTTAAATGGAATTTGCCAACTTTACATAGAAAGATATCTCTGATAGGTAGTGAGTGTAGATTTTTTCTAATCTTTTTAAGGATGAACCAATAATAATATAACAAATACATTATTCAGATTTTCTGGTGTAATGCCTGATAGTATTAGATGCTCAAAGATATTATCTGCACCAGTGACTGCAAAATGGATCCCATCAAGTACATTCATACTTGTCAGATTTCATGCCCTGTTTTTGGTTCTGTCACCATAAGCAGGTCACTAATAGGAGTATTCAAGAGGAAAAAGCAAGTATGGGAAAACAAATTAGGCTCCCTCTGTACTCCTGAGATTCTGAAGTGTAGAGGCTAAATAGATGATCAGAAGGCCTAGCGTCTTTTATTTTGTCTAAATTTAATGGGTAGTCCTGTCTTTGTTTTGTTTTCCTCAAGATCCAGTAAAGTTTTATAAAACAAGGAGTCTTAATCAATATCAAGTGGAATTCAAATCACAAGAGAGAAATAGCTATGGAGTGTTAGAAAGTTTATATAACATATCAGACTCTGTATTTGTCTTCTTACTAATAGGAACTTTGCAAGATAATCAGTAAAGGAAATCTAACAAAGAAATAAATCACTAGAGATTTAGAACAAGATCTAGTGAGATCAATGAAGAATGTGCAGTCCATTATTAGGAATTAATTTGTTGGGTACTTTAATATAACCTGTGTCATCAATCACTTTCTCCTTCTTCCCCTCTTTCTTGGGGTTTTTCTTCATTATATTCTCCCTAATTAGTTCTTAGAGTCTAGCTTGTATTTAGAGAAGAGTTTTTTCTTCCTTCAGGTTTACAGGACCTCTTTTTCTGTCCATATTCCTGCCTTCTCCAACATATCAATAATATCCTGTTTGAGACCATTTCCATATGGCACTAAAGCAGCTGTATGAAAAGTGGAAGATTCAGGGAAGCACCTAGTTCACTAGGAGACAGGGTGGCGGGCAGCACAGTTACAAATATGACCAACTGAATCTTTTACCTTTCATTGTACACAGAGCCAGACATTTCTCATTACTAAATTCAAGGTGCTGAAAAGTCTTTATAAAGCAAGAAGCGACATATCGTTTTTTCTGAATTATATGATATATACTTATATTTCCTTCATTTTTTATTGCCCAAAATGCACTTACCCCAGGATGGGAACTTCTTAGCACAATATTGAGTTCCCTCACACCAAAACTTCATGAAATAACAGATTTCACTTTTTAAATAAGTGTTATCACCGGCATCCATACCATGGTTTACAGAGAGCAGGCTCCTAGTAAATGTTAGTTCCTTGCTTTTGAATTTTTTTAATAATTAAAATTATTAAGCTTCTATTAAAGCAAGGGATTTGCTCTGTCTATAATATGTTGAGTTATTCTGAGACCTTTTTAAGGAGAGTAATAGGGAAATACTTCTTTCTCCAGATACCTTAAAAGGTACAAACCTGCTTTAAAGTCTTGAAGAACAACAGAGCTGTGACTTGCAATTCCAAGCCTGCACACCGGCAAGTGATAGCTTACCTTAGTACTGATTTTCATGAAAAATTATCTATCTTCACGTATATTTGAGTGTGTTTCAATTAAAAATCAACCTAATTCAACACATGTTCAGGGCATTCAAATTTGCTTATTGAAGCACTCAGACTGAAGGGAAATTACACAGAGGGACATTTTTTATTTAAGAATATTTTCTCATTAGTATCCCATCAAAATTCTCAAAACAGGGAGAGGGATAATGAGTAGATGAACAGTAATGAAGGTTAGGTATTTTTCAACAAATGACAGGCAGGGACTCTATCAGAAACAGACACGTAGGGCGCCTGGGTGGCTCAGTCGGTTAAGCGACTGCCTTCGGCTCAGGTCGTGATCTCGGAGTCC
>NC_138376.1:36368053-36396469 GCF_054177405.1 Leptonychotes weddellii | reverse complement strand
TTCGGATCCCTACTTTTGTATCTTTGGGGTAAATACCCAGTAGTGCAATTGCTGGATCATATGGTAGCTCTATTTTCAACTTTTTGAGGAACCTCCATACAGTTTTCCAGAGTGGCTGCACCAGCTTGCATTCCCACCAACAGTGTAGGAGGGTTCCCCTTTCTCCGCATCCCCGCCAACATCTGTCGTTTCCTGACTTAAAAGTAGAATTATTTTTAAATATTAAATTAGGATGTAAAGTTTTCCTATAGGAAATGTTAGGGAGAAAAATTAGACATTTAGAAGTCACCATGATGTTTAGCTCCTGCTTCTGCAATCCATTTTGGCAGACAGCATTCAAAACTGAAGGGAGGTTCCAGTTTAGATAAGATAGTGTTTCATGTAATGTTATCATTTAAGCAGTTAGTGTTTTCCTGGGAAATTATTTCATAGTCTTTAGTTACATCAATACATCACCTAAATATTCTTTTTTCTTAATGGAATATTTTTACATGCAAAGCACTTTGGGCAAGATATACTTGGCCTCATTCTGCTTCTCCATTAAAACATTAATGTTCTTGATGCTTTATGCCTTGATTTCCAATTTTTCAATAACTACCCTCATTTCAATCTAATATTTAATATAATACCATTTTGTGTTCATACTAGGATCTTTCCTGTAAGGATATCTCAGATCATTTAACTTAATGATTTTTTTTTTTTTTTTGTAATGTATAGTGTAGGAGTGGTTTTACTTATGTGCTAAATAAGATAGTAAAGAGTACAGGATCACTTCTTGATTAAAATCTCACCCAAACAGAGATCAGTCACTACACTAGCATGCGGGTAGTGCATGCTTTCTCCCACAAAGCAGAATTCTTAACTTTTTAAAAAACCCAAGCCATTGGAAATGCTGATGAAAGATAAGGATCTCATCGTCAGAGGAAAAACTAACAACATGCACATAGCCAATAGTCATAATTTTTGTGCATACATAATTTTTCTGCAAGGAATTGCCAAACCTTTCACAGACTCCTGGGAGAGCATTCATTATCCAGAAATTAAGGGGCACACTCTTTTGTCCTGGAGGATGTACGCTATCATTGACTCTGTCATTATCTTCATTCTCATCATCTCTCCCATCATTATCCTCCTCATCCTCATCATCACAATCATTATAGGGTGTTTCTAAAGTAGTTTAGAATTTTAAGTGTACATGAATCTATCCTGTTTGATTTTCAAGACTAATTTGGTGTGTGTGTGTGTGTGTGTATTTAGCAAATGTTCACTGACTATCTACTTTGTGCCAGGTACTCTTTTAGAAGCTAAGAATAAAAATTAAAATCTGCCCTGGAGGAGCTCATATCTTTTGGTGTTGACAAACTGACAACAAATAATTACAGAGTAATTGAACTACAAAGCCAAGAGAACTGTAGCAAAGATAGATACGTAAATGATGCAGGAGCACAGCCCAGAAGACAGCGTATTCTTTCTTGGGGGAACTCCATCACCAAAGCTTACGTTCCAGTTCACATGGAATATCAATATTTTGTCAATAAACTCAGATTGCCCCTACCACAAGCACTACCCATTCCATTGTCCCCATTCTAGAGGATGTATTAATACTATCCATTTCTTTCCAATTTTTGTTCTAACACATGTACACATCCCACCTCCCTGACAGACCCTCTCCCATACTTGACAAAAAAGATTAAAAATCTTCTGTTATAGCATAATCAGGGAACAAATGTTGCTTTGTCCCTATTCTAAACAATTTTCTTGGGCATGCAGTATATCTTCTCACCTAGAACTATTTGGTAACTTTAATCATTAGTATATTATCTTGGTATACTATGTAACATCTCTATCCTGGTTTTTTTTTTTTTTCTTTTCTGGCTCGGGCAACTTTTTAAAGATTATTGTAATATATTCACACACAAATTAATCAGTTTTTATTTTGTGCAGATCATTGTCCACCTTTCTCTCCTTAATTCTCTTCAATTCTCTTTTTTTTTCTAGCAGATTGATACCTTGTTAAAAATTCGTCTGGGATGGAAAGAAGGATCTTCTTAGAAAGATGGAAGAGTCATTTTAGAACTAAAAGAGATGAAAAAAATATCCATTTCTAGCTTTTTTGTTTGGCGTAAGGGCTATCCTCAGTTACTCAACAAATAATTACTGAGTGCAGCACTGGCTACATAATTTACAGAGCTCAGTGCCAAATAAAAATCTGGGCCCCTTTATTCAAAAATAAAGAATTTTAAGATGACAACAGCAGAACATTAAACCAAGTGGGGCTCTTCTCCACATGGGACCCAGTGTGATCACACCAGCCACACGCCCATGAAGACAGCCTTGTCTTAACATATGCCAAGGCACAGTTAATTGTCCAGGCTACAAAAAAAAATTAGGACGATATCAGGGCCTTACAGAGGAAACAGACAAGTAAACAGACGATTGCATTAATAAAAATTTAGAACAAAGAAATCTGCACAGCACAGCTTCATAGTCAATAGAACCACTATTCTGGCATCTAAAAAGCGCTGAAGAACAATTTAAATGTCTAATGAAGTTTCTCACTAAAGTGCCAGAAAAAGAAATTACATAAAAAACGTTAGGAATTTTATTTGTTCTATTCTCCTTTCAGTGTTCCAAACTGGAGAACCCTGACTGAATGTGTGTGTGTCACACAATTCATATGTTGAAACCTTTCCATCCAATATGATGGTATTAGGAGGTGGGGTCTTTGGGAGGTACTCAGGAGTAGAGGGGGTCATGAGGACAGAGCCCTCAGGAAAGGGATTAGTGTCCTTGTAAGAGTCACAGGACAGTTGGCTGCTCTCTGCCGTGTGAGGACACAAGGAGAGGTCAGCTCCTGCAACCCGGAGGAGGGTGCCCACCAGACCCCAGCCATGCCGGAACCCTGATCTCGAAACTCCAGCCTCCAGAACTATGAGAACTAACTCTGCTGTCAATGGTACTTTGTGACAGTAGCCTGAACAGAGTAAGACACTGGCCTAAACCTTCTATCTTAGTCCCCCAAGATCTTGGAACTCTGCGAAATAGTATCTCAAAACTCATCCACACTGATCTTTTTCTCTCCTTTCTTTACACGTTTTTGGAGCTTGTCTTTTTTTTTTTTTTTTTCCTGAAAAGGGTCTAGTTCTTGACCCTACAAATGAAAATCAATCTAGCTCTCACTGAACTCCCCAGTTCACTCTTCCCTCTATCTCCTCACTCCAAAAGCAGCTCAAGTAAAAAAAATTCCAGGAGATGGTCAGGATAACACAGAAAGCTCCTTAGAAGATAGGAGGCTGGTACACACACAGCTGTAATGATACTTTTTTGCCCTATGATCCTATGATGATATATTCGCGAATATTGGCTAAATCCCCTAGATCATACCCAGCACTTCTCATACAGCCTCCAATTCTGTGGGTTCTGGTTCTAGGGATGAAAAACACACAAAGTCATAGTCACCTAGGGTGATATCAAACCCTTCCTAGAATCCAGAAAGCATTCCTCCTGGTACCTCTTTAGGTCTAGGGGTGATAAAGACTTCTTACATATGAGCCTTGCAGTAATGAGCTGTTGTTAGTACTAGACCTTGTGTTTTCTCTACATCCTGTTCCCACTTAGCTTCTGGAAAAGGTCCTTAAGTTTCAAAGGACAAGAGGAGTTAGATACAAATGTGGGCAAAGGGGATGATCATGCTACAGTATCCCCCATTTAACCCCTCTCCCCCTATAGTAACCATTGTTAATCCTTTTGCTCCCGATTATAGCAGAACTCCTTGCAAGTTTCTCTTTTGAACTCATTCCAGCCAGACCTCCGTTCCCATCACTCCACAAACATTGACAAGCTCACCAATGAACTCCATCTTGTCAAATCCACTCAGTTGACACACTGACCATTCCCTTCCTTGTTTGGCCTCTAGGATCCAGTCTCTTAGGATGCTTTCCTAACCAAGCTACTACTTCTCATTCTCTTTTTATGGTTTTTCTTCCTCTTTCCAACTTCAAAAAGCCAATCTTTTTACTATCTACCCACTCCCTAGGTGGTCTCACTATACCTGCAGCTTTCAACACCATCTAAATGCTAACATTCCCACATTTACAGCTCTGTTCCTTATCCACCTATTCCTTCATCACCCCTCTGCCTTGGCCAAAAATTTAAAAGTCCATTTTGAACCCACTATCCTCACTCTTCTCATTCAGTCTCTCTATAAGCTCAGTCATTCCTACCTCCACGATGTATCTGAATCTGACTCTTCTCCCTATCTCCACTTCACACTGGTGGGACTTTGATCACTGCTTACTTGGATCCTTGCAATGTCTTCTGACTGCTGCTTTGCGTTTTGTTCTCTCCCAGATTCTGCTATTCTTCATATGAGAGGCAGGTGATCTTTAAGATGTCATTCAGATCATGCACCCTCCTTGTTTCAAACCCTCCAGGAGTTGCCAAGAAGAACAATTCAAGTTCCATACTGCATCAAAAGAAAAAGACAGGAAAGAGGAAAGAATATATTCAAATTGGGGTTTTTTGAGGGAGTTTTGGTAAAGAAACGGTTTTCAAAAATATGAGCAGAATGTGGGGAAATCACAGCTAACGGACCATTACCTCAGACTCATAAGTAGAGGAAACTGTTATTCATGGTCATTGCAAACGGCTAGCAAGGGTCTGGTATGTGCACCCTTGGGTTTGGAGTTTGCTTTCTTTTCTAGTACTAGTCAGAATTGTAATAAAACACGTTTTCATGTATTTGCTTGAATCTTCTCTCTCCCAAATAGACTTTAAGCTTCCTAATACGAGGGACAGTGGGAACACATCTGTTGTTCCACACTGTATCCCCAGGCCCAGCACAGCCTGGCACAGAGTAGTCATTCAAAAATACATCTGTTTAAAATACTTATGGATGAATAAAGAGTGAACTTACAGCGAGTTCCTGGGACCTAAGGTCTCTGGTCCAAAGCCGTATTTCAGAGACACGGGGCAGAGACAATCTGGCTCCTCTAGACACATGCACGGTCATTTCCTAGAGAGGAGCTGCTCTTATCAAGCCCAGGCTGATTCTGCTGAGTTCCAGGCAGTTGCAATTGGAAGATGATACCCTGTGATTTTTCTTTTCTCCTTTGCCCTTTTCCAGCCTTAGCCTCTTTCTGATTTGGGGACCCTTTGTTTACCCTTTCCCACCTGTCTTCCAACCCAGGATGCATTTTCTCCAATGAGTATTGTCTTCTGTCTTTAAAATGTTGGAAAGCAAAAAAAAAAAAAAAATTAAACTGTAGGCAGTGCTTCATTAATCCTTCTCACATTCCTTGCTCTAGCAGTGGACATGTGATCTGCCTTCTGAGTGTGTCCAGTCACTATTAAGGCCCCCAAAACAGTTTTCTCCATCAAAGTTCTAGGAAAATTAGCATCAGATCTGCAGAATCAGCCTTTTGCTCATTTCCAAATCAGTTTTCTTTTTTTCCCCAGAAATATGGCAGTTTAGATGTTCAGAAAAAATTTACCTAGCACCAACACCTAAAAATATTAAATAAAACATTTTGTAAAAATATTTTTTATAGTGATGCTGACCTGGCAGTAAAGTAATGGAAAGAATCAGAGGCTACAAATGACAAGGAAGCACAGATCCAGAAATGTAACTGTGCCTTAAACCCAGTGTTTGCCCTGAGGGGAGCTGGTGACCCCATAGCCTCAGGCTTGGGTTTCAGTGGGTCATGCCTGACAAGACAAGAGGAAAACCCTGGCACCTGAGTGAAGTAGGAGGTAGAACTGGGACCTCACACATATGCAGGACCCTCAAAGAGGGACACCTTTTTTGATTGAACTAAGAAAAACTGATTCTGCAGAGGGAAACAGTGGGGAGTGCATGTCTCTTCTGCTTTTGGTGCTGGGTCAAATTAAAAAGAAAATTGAGAATTCCTATCTGGAATTCTATACTTAGAAGCAAACAATATGCTTTAAGTGCCATCTTCAAATAATTCCAGAAAATAAAGTTTCAAATAGAGCACATGCTCACAATGATGAGCCAGAGTCAACAGAAAGAACAAACTACAGAATCAGACCTTAGAGATTATAGATCTTTGAGTTACCCAGTGCAGTACATCAGCTAAGCATGTTCCACAGGTTTTAAACAAATAAAAGAGAGAATTAAAGAATGATAAAGGGTTTCAAGATTTTATTTAAAGACTTTATTTATTTATTTATTTATTTTAGAGATAGAGACAGAGAGAGACCGTGTGAGCAGGGGAAGAACAGAGGGAGAGGGAGAAGCAGACTCCATGCTGAGTGTGGAGCCTGACGCAGGGCTTGATCGCATGACCCTGAGATCATGACCTGAGCTGATATTAAGAGTCAAAGGCTTAACTGACTGAGCCACCCAGGTGCCCCCACCCCCGAGATTTTTAAAAGTTGATGAGGCATATTTGCAAAATATTTGCTAAAGAACCATATAAACCTTCTAGGAATTAAAAATATATATAATAATTAAATTTAAGACTCCATGGGCGAGACCTAGAAAGAAGGTAAATTGGAAAACAGATTTAAAGAAACTATAGAATACTGCACTTAGACAAAGAGACAAAAATTATGAAGGAGAGGTTAAGGAACATACAGAATAGAATGAGAAGATTTAACAGACATTTAATCATAGTCATCTCACAAAAGAATAGAAAGAATAGCAGAAATGTCATATCCAAAGAAATAAGTGTATTCTGGAATTTATAAAAAGAAAGAACTTAAAGAACATAAGCAGTATAAGTAAAAAGATATCCAGACCCAAACACATTATATTGAAATTATAAAACTTTATAGACAGGGCACCTGGGTGACTCAGTCAGTTAAGCATCTGCCTTCAGCTTAGGTCATGATCTTAGGGTCCTGGGATTGAGCCCCGCATTGGGCTCCCTGTTCAGTGGGGAGTCTGCTTCTCCCTCTCCCTCTGCCCCTCCCCTGCTCGTGCTCTCTATCTCACATAAATAAATAAAATCTTTAAAAAAATTATATTAAAGACAAAGAGAAGATTTTGGTTTTTTTTTTTTTTCCAAAGAGAAGATTTTAAAAGCAAACGAACACACAATGGAACAAAATTTAAACTGACAATTCAACAACTATGAAAAGTGGAACATAATTATCTTCAATGACTAAGAAAACGTAACTGTTCACATGGAATTCTATGTCAACAGAAAGTATCTTTTATGAATAAGTGTAAAATACTGGCTTTTCAGACCAAAAGCAAACAAATGAAAACAAAGCAAACAAAACAACTGAATTTAGTTAAGAAGTGAATTAACAGTAAAGGAACAGCTAATTTTGCAATTCAAGAAGAAAGTAAATGATCCCAAAGAGAAGGTGCAAGATACACAAAGAAATGTGAAAAAAGAAAATATAAACTTTTTGGTCAATTTTATATAAAACAGTAACCATATCTAATAGTAAATGTTATATATGCTAGTAATATTTAAAGAAAATTATTACTTTCTTTGGGAAGAGGCTAGGAGAGGGGAAGGGTGCATAAAGGTATCGGGATAGAGCTAAATAACTGGACTAAATTAGTATATATGTGGAGAGTGGTGTTACCCATATAAAATGTTCTTAAATTTTTGGGTGGAAAGGTAAAGATATTCATAAGTTTCAGACTTTTTTTTTGTTTATTACAGACATTAACATCTCTAAAGGATTTGTTCAAAGTAGAGAGATAGAATAAAGGAAAAATTAGGGAAAAGCATTTGTAATGTATTTCTTAGGCTGGGTGGGATGTACACAAGGGTTAGTTTCATTTTATTTTTTTCTTTAAAAAGAACAAATATGTTATACATGCCAGTAACATTTTCAAAGAAAATTATACTTCTCAAACTGGGTGACTGAACCCTATCCTATCTTGGGAGGGATGGATTCTCAGAATAAACAAGGTGAATTCTCAGAGCATTCGTTTTACTTAAAGATGCTTAAAACAGTTTAGCAAAGTCCAGCTTAATCAGTCTTGTACCTTACAATTACAGCAAAACATTGCTGCTCAGTTTCCTTGGAAGACACATTCTGCTTTGTCTTTTGTCCATTTTATATCATTGCCTTGCAGAAATAAATGGATTCTGTCACCTTTAGTTTTGTCATTTTGTTTTTATTATCTGCTTAGCATTTTACTGTACCGATGATTCCTGGGGATACATGACCCTGCATTCATCCACATTCTGAAATGCCTGCTAGGTCAATTTCCCTCTTTGGATTTTGAGCAGATGTAAACAAGGAAGGGTGGAAGACAAACCTTCAGAGAGGGAGGGGGAGGCACAGAGAAGAACTGGCAGATTCCCACTCCTCTTCAGGCCTGAGGTGACCCGCCAAGGAGGACTCGGATACCTTAGCTTGGGCCAAGTCAGATGGGCCAGGCACATTCTTGTAGGATGCCACATTCCCCTACACCCACTAGCACATGGTGTTATAATTGTTTGATGCCTCTCTCGGCCTGCGAAACCATAGGCACCATGAAGCAAGGAACAAGTTTGTCTTATTGTCTGCCCTAGCTCAGTGTTTGGCAAACAGTGGGTCTTCAATAAATGTTTGTTGAATGAATGATGGACAAGAGAGATGCTCCCAAATTTCATTAGCAAGCACAAATGTAATTACAGCAGCCTAAAGAACTGAGGGCTAGTCCCCTTCACTTCCCTCTCCCTCTCTTTTCCTCTTGGAACTGTACTTGCTAGTTAAATGTAAGTCTTCCAGAAGGCTTCTAAACATAGATTTGTTCAGCCCATTCTCAGGTCAGAAGGCCCACATTATAGCTTTAACTATGTGTCTTCATGGATCATTCAGACTCGGTAATTTGAAGTAATAATTATTGCCATCAGGCTGATTTTTGTCAATTTTTGTTGCCTTTTTGTTCTTCAAGGGCACTTTTTCACCTCATAGTCACCTGCTAGAATCTAATGCATATCAGAGATGAATTGTAAAGGCTGCCAAGTTATTTTCATTGATGTTTTTCTGCACTTTCTTTGAATAATGTGTTATTGATTAAGGGTTAGCCTTATTTTTGCAAAATAAGATTTGGAAGATTGGGATTTGTAATGGTGTAGCTACAGTTAGGCTCGTCTCTGTCCTTAACTGATATCCATAAACCACGGTGCTGTCTGTTTGTTCCAGCTGCAGCGCTATGTTTAATTTTAGCCTGTGCAGTTATTATTACAGAAACATAGAGCTATGGGATGTTGGAGCTGGAAAGCCCTTCTGAGACAATCTAGTCCTACTCTCTCATTTTATCTATTGCTCCCCAGCTCTGCCATTCCCTCTCTGAACGGATATGTGCAAAAGTAGAAACTGTTTCTGAAGACTGATTTTTTTTTTTCTAGAGGTGGAGATTTATAGTCCGACATCAAAAAAATTTTTTACAAAACTTTTTTTAAAGAAATGTATAGAAAATATTTATTACTTATTACACAAATCTTTAAGATATTTATGATTCTAAAAGTTTCACGAAATAAGGTGGAAGAGGCTTTGTAGCCAGAGTGAACTGTGCTCAAACACCTGATCTGCAACTATAATAATCTAAACCAGGAAAAGGCAAACCTCATCTCTAAAGGGTCAGCTTGTAAATATTTTAGGTTTTGCAATCCTCCCTAGCAAGTGCTTACCTCTGTCTTTGTAACTGAGAGTAACCTATAGATAAATGAGTGAGTTTAGCTATGTCCCAGTGAAACTTAATTTACAAAAACCAGCAGCGGACTGGATTTGTCCTAAAGCTTGTAGTATTCAGACCCCTGATGAACTGTCATTTTCCAGGGTGCATGAGCCTGAGAAACTTACTTAAATTGACACATTATAATTGACAGCTATTTGATAATTCATACACTTAACGGCCCCACCCACTTTTCACCTCTGGATTGTGATTTCCTCCAGACTAAGAACTGCATATTTCCCAGGGCCTGGCACAATGAGAAACCACAGTAGGCATTCACACAGTGTTGGCTGAATGAAGGATTGAATGAGGGTATGCTCAAGAAAATTCCAGAAAATCACAAAAATAAAGACATTTGTGAACAAATCATCAAAGAATTAAAAAAATAATCTATAAGACTTTATAAACTTTACATTAAGCATGCAGAGCATTGTATGTGTTTGTATATGTAAATCTCAGATATGCATCTTTAAGTATTTTTAAATATTAAAATATATGAGGTCTTTGCAATCTTTAATCTGAGGTTTTGCCCCAAATGGATAGGATTAGGAAATTAGGCATGCCCTAAGGACTCATCTTGAAAAATTAATGATATCTACATTCAGTTGGATGGAAATGGATTAATTAGGTGGATCAGTTCTCTCGTGAAACTGCATAAAAAAAATTAATTCGTAAGAAAGTTGTAAACTGCTATTACAGGCCTCTGGATTGCCACAGAATGCTTTCATTCTATGTTAAAATAAATCCCTGGAAAAATATTTTTCAGGTGATCTGACATATTCTTGCTGAATTTCTCAACTGATTACTGAGACACTAAGGAACCAGAGGGAAATTTTTACTCAACAAGGCAGAGATTATTTTTTTCCTCTTTCTCCCCTGGGTGGCATCTGCCAGTAACAAAAAGTATGTCTCACTTAGCAAAATTGAGTAATGTAGGCAGGGAAAAGCATTGAAGGGCAAACACTGGTTTGCTGGAAAATAGGGATTCCTGCTTGCTTTTTGAAACCTGATTTTCCCCAACTGGAGGGTTCAAATGTAAACCTAGGGCAACCTTGGCCACCTACACCAGCTGCGACAAGAGGAACAGAGAAATATCATCTTGACCTTGCAGCTTACATTTTCTGTCCTTGAAGCTGTTTGGTTATTTTTTTTAATTGTGTTGTATGTTCTTATTCTCCATGCTCACTGCAATCCCTGAGAATCTATGAAGGACAACTGCCACATACTCACAGGTAGAAAAATTATTTTTCTTTAAATATATCAACCCAAGAGCTCTATCCTTTTCAAGAGTTATTCTTAGAGGCTCTAAGCTTATGCCAGTCACAGAGCCATTGTCCAGGACACATTTATAGCTGCTCAGTTGGAATCCCTTTGGATGCTCTGCTGTTTTGAACATTTTTGAGGGAAGCCATGCTTCATCTTTTGAGAGTGTGTTTGATTTTGTATAAACAGCCCTAAATCTTTCAGAGCTAGAACACATGAACAAGGTGAATGGCCAAGTTGCATAATACAATTTTTCATCCAAAGCTGGGATGGACGGTTAGGGAGAAATACAGGGACTTGGGAGCCTTCTGCCCCGGGCAGAAGAACAGACCAGGGTCAGAAATCACAGTTTTTTGATGTGGCTGCTGGATAGCATGTCAGTACAACTTTCAAAATGTCCACATTCCAGGAATGTTTTGAGCACTGGAGTTGAGTCTAACTTCCCAAGGAAACTACTTCTAAGGAAATCTCGATGTATGTATTTTTTATTTTTATTTATTTATTTTTTAGAGAGAGAGCCCACAAGTGGAGGGGGAGGAGCAAAGCGAGAGGGAGAGAATTTTAGGCAGGCTCCTCGCCCAGCCTGGAGCCCAAGGTGGAGCTCGATCTCACAACCCTGAGATCTGGCCTGAGCTGAAATGAAGAGTTGGATGCTTAACTGACTGAGCCCCCAGGCGCCCCTCGAAGTATGTATTTTTTAAATTAACATTTTCTTCCACAATAATCATATAGTACTAACCATGTGCCATTCTTTTTCCTACAAAGTTTAATATTTGTAAAATTACCTCACTAATCCACATTAAAACCCCCTGAGATAAGTACTGGCTTTAACTACATTTCACAGATGAGCAAACTGAGGTCAAGAAATTTATTCAAAGTCAAACAGCTAGTGACAGGCTTGTGTTGTCTCCCACTTGGGTCAGCTCCCAGCTCTGGAGTGTGCAGTATGCTTCTACGTGGCATCTGTCTTGCTACTTTATGGCTACACCTCCCCATAGACGAACCTAGGCAGCGTGGATTCCTGTAGCGACCTCTGTCTTCCAGTCCATCTCCTTCCCCGAGTCTGCAAAGATCAGACAGGAGCAGGAAAAAATGGGCATTTCAAGCCGTAAGAGATTAATATAGGGAATCAGGAGCTTCAGAAGAGACAGAGCACACAGGAAGCTTTGCGGAAGTCAGGAATTGCCATGGCTGCTTCCAGACTGCACATCTCGCACTTGCCAGAGCACAGGTGGCCTTGGCTTTCGCTAGAAGAACATAAGAATGCTTTCTGCTTTTCTTCCACCTTCCAGGTGTCTCAAAAGTATACACGAGTCTAGAAAATGTAGTTCCCAAGGATACGGCTCCTGCCTGACACAGGTTAGGAGGGGGAGAGTGACATTAGGTTGCCAGTAGACAGGTACACTGGAAGTCAGGGAAGGTTTGTTCCCAAACAATTGGTACTATGGCTCACGAGGCAGACCAGATCATGAAAGGTCTGTAAGTCAGATACAGTGTCAGAGAATTCATATTTCTTGGTTATCTGTTGTTAAGCAACAATGGAACCAGTGTTTTGGGAGATATTAGACTTACGACCACCTTCCATATTTTAATATTTATTTAGCTATTAGCTTGGGACGGCCAGTTCCTTCCTCTTGAAATTGGGTAGAAAACAATATGAATCCTGATACAAAGCAAGAGGGAATAAATAGAAGGAAAAGAAAATGGAAACATGCAAATTGGTTTCTCTCTTCCCTTATTCTCTGCGTGACTCTGCTTTTAAGCCGTATTTTTCAAAATGCTGTTTCTCACATAAATAAGCACACTAAAGTGGCAAAGGGAATGCCTGTTTTTACCAGCTTTCAAAGAGTGTAGGAGTTAAGGCTTTAAGTATTTATGGTTTTAATTTTAGGCTCAGATGCAATACAGTGACCTAGAAAAGCTAATGCTTTATAGTATAAAGTTTGAAAAATATTCAGCCGAGGGACTGGGTAACTCCTTTTGGAGATGAAAAAGGTCATTTGTTAAATTGCCTCTCTCTCTCTGTCTCTGTCTCTGTCTCTACCTTTCTTCTCTCTCTCTGTCTCTCCCTCTCTACCCCCTTCCCTCCCTCCCTCCCTTCCTCTCTCAGATTTTATTTTGAAAGTCATCCACTAGGGGAAAAATACATAGGCAACATGCACCCAAGCATTACTGAGCCGCCACCTAATACTTCTTTCTAAATCCACTGCAAGGGGGAGAATGCAGGAAACATGATATGGGCAATTTAAAATCCATATACAGACTAGTTACAGTTGTTAACTGTTCAGTAAGATTATATAATGACCTTGAAGATCCAAGTGAAATGTTTCTATATATTTCTGTATAGTTTGGTTCATGATTTTCTTTGTAGTCACATATGAGATCACAAAAAGATCACAAAAGAGCGGTGGTCAAATCCATTTCTACACTGAGTGAAAGACATTTTGCAGAAAACAAAACAATTATGATTATAATTATAGTTTACGTCTGGATAATGACAGTGCTTTTGTGTTACATCAATGTCCTTTACAACATTCCTAGCTCCCAGGAACAAATGCCTAAATCACCTCAAGTTCGATCGGTTATAGGGAGGCAGATTTTAAAATTCCAAATAATATTAAGAAAAGCATAGAATGTTGCATCAAGCCAGGGGTAAAAGATCAGTTTCAGAGCAAGATTGGGAATTTCAGGAGATCTCATTTAAACAAAGAGCATGTGGAGGTGAAGAAATCACAGGCACAGTTGTACTGAGTTTAGTGAGCACCATGTTTCAATTCTGACCTAATTACCCAAGCATGTATTAGCTAATTTATCCTCCCGACAACCTCAAAAGGTAGTCTCTGATCTTCCCCCCACAAACCTGCTTCACCTGCAGCCTTCCCTATCTAAGTTAATAGCAAACTTCAAGCATGGAATAATCCTTGACAACCCTCTTTCGTCACCTTCCCTTGCTTTCCCTCCCTTCCATTTGGGTATATATAAATATTCACTTGCAATCTCATTATTCTCACCACCATCACCACCATTATCCTAGTCCAAGGCATCATCTTTCACCTGATCACTGTAGTAGCCTCCGGCCCTGTCCTCTCCTTTTCCCCATAAAATGTCCTCCCTGGCTCACCCTAGCCCATGCTGTTAAATGTAAATCAGGTCAAGTCACTCCTCTCCTTCAAATGTCCCAGGACCTTGCCTCTCACTCACAATGATACCTCAACCACTCAGTATGGCCTACATGATCCATTTTATCTCTGAACTTTTCTCCTAGGACTCCCACCCCATACTACCTCCATCAAAACTCCTTGCTGTTAGGGCGGCCGTGTGGCTCAATCTGTTAAGCATCCTGCTTTTGGTTTCAGCTCAAGTCATGATCTCAGGGTCGTAAGATCAAGGCTTGCATTGGGCTCCACGCTTCGTTTGGAGTCTGCTGAGATTCCTTCCCTCTACCCCTCCTCCCACTTGCATTCTCTCTCTCTCTCTAATTAATCTTTAAAAAAAAACAAACAAAAAAAAACTGGCTGGTCTTCCAATGTGCCAAGTATGCTCTTACCTCAGGGCCTTTGCCCATACTTTTTTCTCTGCCTGAAATTTCCTTCCCCTGCATATTCACATATCTCAATGCCCCTCACTTCTCTGCTTAAATATCACTTTGTCACCCAAATAATAAAGTGATAAGTCTTTCCTCTGAACCACACCGCCACTGACACTTTCTACCCTCCTTATTTGCTTCATTAACTTTGTTTTACTTTATAGGATTTATCATCACCTAACATTATATACTTTGTAAAACCTTACTTATTGTCTATCTGCCCCACTGGAATGTAATATCAATAATAGTGAGAACTTTTTCTGTCAATATCTCCCTGCACCGAAAACAGTGTCTGGCACCTGATCAGCAATTTATATATTTTTTGAATTAATGGATAGATGAAAGAAATCGAAGGCGTGGTTAAATGCAAATTGGAAATAAGTCAACTTATTTAAAACAGTAACAACCAAGCTAGGACATGTGAGTGCATTGGTTCTGATGAATTTCTCTCAGAATGTTTTCACAGTGTTTGGGGCCTCCCTTGATGTGGTTTGGTACTTGAGGAAGAGACTATTGAGACAGCCTCGGTGGTGATGCAAACAAGAGGCGGCAGAAAGCACGGAGTTTGCCAGCTGGTGTCACTTCCCTTGAGTTCATGCGGACATCTGAACAATAAGATGTGCCCCACAGCACATTCTCCTTTAAAAAAAAATCCAACACATTAATTCCTTTCCTAATGTAGACTTGCTAGAGAACACCGCTCTAAATACAATTTAAAACCACAAGTGAAGAACGTAAGGATGACTTCCTTGATGATATACTTCGCAGTTGATTTCATAGTTTAATTTATGTATTTCACCTAAGAACAGCCTCACACAGTAAGGTTGTGTGCATTATATGAGACCGACATAAAGGAAAATGGCCTTAATTCACTGACAAGAGACTCCTAAAAAAGATGTGATTTCTACCTCTGTGACTCTGTCACACAAAACCACTGCCTAGAAATGAAATACTCACTGTAAACAATACCAAATAAGCAGTTAGATGATATCCTTTTCAAGGATGTACTCTTCCACATGAACACAACCTTATTTAGTTTTAGACATAGGTGGAGTGAAATATTTAAAGTCTGAGTTAAATAACACCGTGCATCTCTAATAGTTGGAATTGTTTAAAAGCATCAGAAGTGTGAAGATTTTTATTTAAAATTTACTTTCTCGGCGTCCCTGGGTGGCTCAGTCGTTAAGCGTCTGCCTTCGGCTCAGGCCATGATCCCAGGGTCCTGGGATCGAGCCCCGCGTCGGGCTCTCTGCTCAGCAGGAAGCCTACTTCTCCCTCTCCCACTCCCCTTGCTTGTGTTCCCTCTCTCACTGTGTCTCTCTCTGTCAAATAAATAAAATCTTTAAAAAAATAAAATAAATAAAATAAAATATACTTTCTCAAAATGGACATAGATTTTACATTGGAATACAAATTATACCCACAACCAAAAGACAAAGATCACAAAATCACAGTGCGTGAGGGAGGAAACGAGTCAATACATAAATCTGGGTTTCGGGGGGTGGGGGTGATGGAGTGAAAAGCTGCCACTTCATTTCAATTCAGTCCCAAATGCTTTATGAAGAAGATGCAGCCTGAGAAGGAGTTGAAGGATGACATTTTAGAAGAAAGAACTTTTAAAAGTGAACTGAAAGTCATACTGGTCAAGTTTAACTGTTCGTATGTGCTTTAGCAAACTAAGTCACACATACTAAATTAAGTTACTAGATTTAGATCTGTAAAATGTTCTGGAAAACAAGCACCATATTAATTTTTCTTTTTTCTTGACTGACTATCCTGAAGGTTTGCATATGTAATAGTGGTTCAGTGTAATAGTTTTCTGAGGAATTTGGTGGCATGGATGCACATGTACATAATGTACACATGAATGTTTTAAGTTGTGGACAGATGACTATGCTATTCTACAAAGAATTTTTAAAGACAACATTCTAATTGCTTAGTATAATAATCAAATGAATCATAAAAACTTAGTCATTTGACATATTTTAGGTATAAGTCATTATTTGTTTTATAATGCATGGTAATCAAAATGAATGGTTAACGGCTCAGGAAAATAATGTAATCATCAGGTAAATTTTTGCTTCTTGAACTGGAGAAAAAAGAGGTGTCGTTATTCCTGGAGAGAGGGCATTTTCCCCTCATATATGAGGGTTGGCCTCAATAACTAGCTGGTACTGATAACTTTCCAAAAAGAATGGACTTATGCTAACTACTTGGATGCTAAGCCCTTGATTTGTCAACTCTTGATTGAGTTATGTCTTACTGCCCTACATAGCAAACCAAAACTCAGATTACTAAAGGCCTATCTGAATCCAGTTCGTCTTGCTGGACTCATTAGGAATTTGCAAGCACTTAAAATGTTTGCTGTTTCCTCATTGAGATATATAGATAGATGGATAAATATTCATATTCACTTTGAAAATTCTCCACACTAAAATTATTTGAGCCAAGCACTGTCTATTGCACAGAATTAGAGCCCTTGAAGATCCATCTGTGTCTTATGGACTCACAATTCTTTCCTGAGAAATATTTGGATTCCTCCATTAGTAGCCCTGCAGTGCTCATAGTTGAGGGATGGTCCTCCATTACAGATGTCAACCCAGCCTTCCACTTGGTTATCAGAGCATATGGTTCTTCCTTTAATTCATCTGTATAGAATGTCTGCAGGCGGGGTTCTTGTCAGAAGATCTAATCTCAAACTCTCACCTCCTCTGATCAAAAATGCTATTTATTGTGTGTGTCACTTAAATTGCAAGTAATATTTCTTCTAGATATTCTACACTTTTTTTCCTTTGATTAATAATCGCTTAAACTTTGTACCAGGGTATCATTCTAAGCCCTTCACACATATCAACTAATTTAAGCCTCAGAATAAACCTATAAGGGGGGATAATATTATTATTCCCACTTCACAGAGAGATAGTAATTTGTTCAGTGACACATAGCCAGGAAGTGGCAAAGTTGGATTCCAAACTCAGGCAATTGGTCTCCATGCTCTTAACCTTTATACTACTCCATACTGTAGTCATGCACTTGTACCAGAATATGCGGACCCCTCAAAACCATGCCCTTTTTTAGCTTTGCTTTGACACTGAGCCATCTCTTATACTGAGGACCATCTTAAGAAGTAGCCTCATAAAACTCACCATGGGACTTATTGAAAAATAGTGCTCTGGACATAGTTCACTACATCACATCAAGTACCCTTTAGGAAAAGAACTTTCTCTCAGGTGTCACAAACAAATCAAAAGAAAAAAAAAAGTTGTGTTTTTATCAGATGAATACCATTAATCTCATTCTCATAATGTGTTTACCCGTTTATTCCAGTCCCTGGAAAGTTCCAAACCTAATTTTTTCTCCACCGCTATCCCCGCTCTTTGCCCTCTCAGTACTTTGCACACTGAACCTATGTATTAGTCAGCCTTATTTTGCTACATTTATTCCCCTTATTCTATTCTTTGTGCCTCTTTAAATAACTTCAAATACATTTTTAAGAGCAAGCATGAAAACAAATTTTAATTATTACTAATAGATCTAGTACAGATAGAAATGTTAATTTATTTGAGAGGGCATGAGTTAGTGGTTCTCTCTATAAAGATATGCACTATTCCAGTGAGTGTGTAATGTTACCAATACCTGTGTTTGGTCAACAAGCATTTTAGGGTCAGTGAGCTGTAGGTAACTGCTCACTACACTTTTCATCTCTGCATTCACAGCCACCCAAGGTACCCCTCCTTCAGTAAAGGTGTCCGAGAAACATTTAGGAGCTGAAGGGAGATGGGGAGATTTGAGGGTCAAGCTCTATCTGGCCTGGAAAGGAATGGAATAGAACAGAGCCCCTTCCAAGACCGTAGAGGTAGCAAGGAACTCTCGAAAGCAGAGAGAAGAAAGAAAAGGATAAAATTCTGGTCTCTGACTTATAATTAATAATAAACAAAGGAATCCTAGAACAAACCATCTAGTCTGGGCCTTACTGGAGTCAACTGAACTATATAATTTAAGAGAAATGCCTCTCCCAGCACCCAAAACCCCAATATTGAAAATCATTTGTGCTAAAAAAAAAAAAAAAAACAGTCCTTAGGAGAAGTGAGAAGGGCCCTTATTACATGATTCTTATATAATAGTAATAGTACTTATATAATAGTTAGATTTCCTTGGACCTTGCTGAAATGGGCTGAGGGGACCAGAGTTTGGATGGAAAGTGAGAGAATGGAAGGGTAACTTTTGAGCACAGGCACGCTTCAGAGAAATACCAGGGTAAGTGACATTTTCAGGGGGAGGATTTGATATGGGAGAAAAATGGAGTGAAATTCTGAACATGTTGAGTTTTTGGTATCTTTGGAACTTGTGAGGAAAGAAACTGTGGTAACCATCTGATTATATGGGTCAGAAACTCCAAAGAAAGATCTGGGGACTCCTGGGTGGCTCAGTCAGTTAAGCATCTGCCTTTGGCTCAGGTCCTGATCCCAGGGCCCTGGGATTAAGTCCCATATCGGGCTCCCTGCTCAGCAAGGAAGCTGCTTCTCCCTCTGCCTGCCACTACCCCTGTTTGTGCTCTCTCTCTCTCTATCTCTCTAACTAATAAATAAATAAAATCTTAAATAAAAAGGAAGACCTGGAAATAGGTTTAGAAATGGTCAGTAAAATGGCTTTGCAGCCAGGGGAGTGGAAGAGAGCATCTAGAAGCAAAGAACATCTAGTAAGAAAAGCAAGGAAGTTAGAGCAGAGCCCTTAGGGTAGGGGGTGGAGAAGAGGCCATCCAAAAAGGCAGCTAAGATGAATTGACCAGAAAGGAGGAAACTGGGAGAGAGGTATAATGGAAGCCAAGGACCAATGTGTGCCAGCTGCCACCTGGCTTCATTCTACCTGGAACTGGGACACAGTACAAGTGATGCTCTAATAGGAAGACCTGTAGGGCACTGGGACCAGTCAGCTATGGGAGCCATGGAAGGAAGAGGTCTTGTCTAAGAGGAAGAAGCCTTCCAGAAAGGGAAACATCAGGAACAAAGGCATGCAAGTAAACAAGTACAGTTTGCTTTTGTTGGAGAATAAAATGCTAGGGAAAGCAGAAAGTGATGAGTGATTTGATTCTCTTAACAAACACTTACCTAAGGCTTGGCACAGGACCCATACTGTTATAAATGCCTTACACAGATCCACACCAAATCCTTTCAGCAATCCCCGAAGTAGCTTTGATTCTAATCCCTTTTCAGATGAGGAAATGGAGTTTAAGAAAGGATAGGTCACTTGTGTGAGGTCTCACTGCTAGTGAGGAGTAGAATAGACCTTCGCACCCAGTCAGCCTGGCTCCAGAGCTGATATTCTTAATTGCCATGCCCGGCAGCTTCTGCAACAGATAGGAGGAAAGAGAACGCTTCTTGAAGGGATTCTGTGTGGAGAGCTAGATGGGAGTGATTCCCTTGCTGCATGGAATTTGAGGCCCACCCTTGGATTTTGTGGCATTACATGGACTTCTAGAGTATCCAGTGTGTCCCTGGGAAGCCCCCTACTCCCTGGATCACTTGACCTTTGGACCTCCATTTCCCCACCAATAAAAATCACTATGATACTGGCCGCTCTTTATCTCCCCCACAGGAAATTTGGGAGAACTTGTGATGCACTACCTAGGAAAACTCCCTGGGCCTTAGGATGAGCATTATTCTTGGCCCTGCTACTGTTATGTCATTATTATGCTATGGATGCCTTTTATCAGCTTCAGGCCAAAAGAGGAATGTATTCAAAGAGTATACAGCATAAGTGAAAATAAGATCTTATTGTTTCTTCATCTCCTACTTGGAGAATATGCTTAAAAGCAAGTAACATTTTAACAGCAAGTAAAGGAGGCATTCATTGCTCTTCAGTCAAACAGTAATGATTATAAAATTATCTGTTTTTCTCCATCTAAAATTACCACTATCAATGTGCTCCTTTATTCATGCATTTAATTCCTAGCCTTTCAGCAGCCATTTGAAACACTTGGCTTTAGCCGCACATCTTCAATGCCATATTTGTCTGTCTAGAAATATTTCTCTTTCCAAATATGGAAAAACTCATCAAAGAGAAAGTGCCAAGTGCATATATATAACTTTCGTTGGACTCTGGTGAAATTTGTATGCTTGGTGGTAAGACCAAAAAGCTGCTGACTACCTGGGAACAGGTGGGCTGACTGGAGTGAGAGTGATTGGCAGCCCCTTGTTGGTGGTGGACTGGGAGTGGTAAGCAAGACACTGTCAGATTTCGCACTCGGGAACCTCAGGAGTTGATTAATGATCCTTCCAGGAGAGATGCTGTCTTAAATAAAGTAAGTGTCAAATAAACCACAATACTCTTCATAAATCATGTGAAGTAAGGATGCTGCCATTTTCAGTAGGCTGACAAAAATCCCATAATGCACATCAGCTGTCTGTCCTGCTGAATCGAAGAGAAGCAAGGGCTCTCCAGGGCAAATTCATCAGATATTCAAAACTGTCTCTCTTTTTTCTCCCCCAGCCTCTTGTTTCTGGCCCCATGCACATTCCTCGGTAATAGAAATTACTAGACCTAAGTCCCTTCTGGATATCCACATCATGAAGGACCTGGCAACCTGGCATTTACAGATTGACAGACCCAATTAAATTTTTCCTAAAATCAATTCACACCACAGTGTTATCTCAGCTTTAATTTAGACCCCATTATGGAATCTGTCTCTGTAACTCACACACCTTCTTAAAGGTATTTTTCTAGGTATCAGCAAAGAGATGGAGGTCTTAGGAAACTGAGGTGCAGATACCTCTGCAATCAGAGGAGACCACTTGAAAGGCTCCCACCAAGGGACCTGACAGACAGTTTGTGGTTGACAAAAGTGGTGGCTTAGAGGTTACAGTCTGTAATCTGCCTAGACCTAGAGAAGGACATGGTGCCTTCCCAAGAATCCCATCCAGCCTCCTCCAACTAAGGAATAATTCCATCTCAAGAACTGCTAAGGACAAAAGAGCCTATCCTACCCATTTCTCACTTCCTCTATTAGGACCACATCCTGCCTCATCCAGTCTTGTGGGCATGCCTCCTCCTGGGAGCCCTTCTTTTATGCAAAAGACGTTTTTAGCCCCTCCTCCATCACACTACCGCTGAACTGAATCTGTGCTCTGCTTTGTCAACTTTCCTGGATATAAATGCTTTTAATGATGCTTATTTGGCATACTGCTCTTCATGGTTTTGGAACCAAACTCTCTCTTTGTCTGAAAATAGGAAAGGATCCTAATAATATACATATTTCATATATACCCATTTTAAGGAAATTCATGGTAAGAAAAAATATTCCTAAAACAGTGTTTTCTTGCTGAATAGGAGTATTATAATATTATCCTTGTTATTATATTTATTGAGCAGTTGTGTTCAGCCCTGTGGTGGGCTCAAAAATAGATAAAAGGCAAGGTTCCTCTCCTTAAGGAATTCACAGTTTTAAGAGGAATGTTCACACATGACACATATTTAATAAATAATATTGGCTAGTTATCTTCAGTGACATGCTCCATTAAAGAGAGAGAAGAGGGACGCCTGGGTGGCTCAGTCGTTAAGCGTCTGCCTTCGGCTCAGGTCATGATCCCAGGGTCCTGGGATTGAGCCCCGCATCGGGCTCCCTGCTTGGCGGGAAGCCTGCTTTTCTCTCTCCCACTCCCCCTGCTTGTGTTCTCTCTCTGGCTGTCTCTCCCTGTCAAATAAATAAATAAAATCTTTAAAAAAAAAAAGAGAGAGAGAGAGAAGAGCCTGGTGTCATTATATTTGGAAGCAAAAAAAAAAAAAAAGTCAAATTATGTCTGCTTTTGCCTGAATTCTCTGAATGATGCAAACCAGTCCTGAGTTACACAAGTAATTGCTGCTCTCGGTCTCTGAATGTTTAACCATTTTTAAATAACTGAAATAAAAAGTAATATAGAAATCCACATTCAGCTACAATTCTGTGGGGGATGTTTTATGACCAAAAAAAAAGGAATTGGAGCCTCCACACCCCACACTGCCCCACAAGTAGTTAAAAGTCAGAACATTTTACACTTCATGAGTACACTAACTTCTTTATAATACCAGTGTTTATACAGGCATATCTCATTTTGTTGCAGTTTGCAGATATTATGGGGTTTTTTTACAAATGGAAGGTTTGTGGCAACCCTGTGTTGAGCAAGTCCTTTGGTGCCATTTTTCCAACATTTGTTCATCTCATGTCTCTGTGTCACATTTTGTTATTCTCACAATCTTTCAAACTTTTTCATTATTATTATATTTGGTATAGACATCTGTAATCAGTGATCTTTCATGTTACTATTGTAATTGTTTTGGGGAGCCATGAACTACACCCGCACAAGATGGTAAAATTAATCATCAAGTGTTCTGTGTGTTCTGACTGCTGCACTGAGCAGCCTTTCCCTCATCTCTCCCCATCTCCTCAGGCTTTACTATTCTCTGAGACCCAACAATACTGAAATTAGGTCAAATAATAACCCTACAGTGGCCTCTAAGTGTTCAAGTGAAAGGGAAAGTTGCACGTCTCTCACTTTAAATCAAAAAAGAGAAATGATTAAGCTTAGTGAGGAAGGCATGTCAAAAGTCAAGATAGGTCAAAAGCTAAGCCTCACTTGCTGGTTGGCCAAGTTATGAATACAAAGGAGAAGTCCTTAGAGGAAATTAAAAGTGCTACTCCAGGGAACATATGAATGATAAGAAACTGAAACAGCCTTCTTGTTAATATGGAGAAAGTTTCAGCAGTCTGGATAAAAGATCAAACCACCACCACCATTTCCTTCAACCAAAGCCTACTCAAGAGCAAGACCCTAAGTCTCTTCAATTCTATGAAGTTGAAGCCAGTGCACATTTACTGTCCCAAGAACCCTAGGATCCTAAAGAATTATGCTAAATCTACTCTGCCTTTGTTCTATAAATAGAACAACAAAGTCTGGATGACAACATGTCTTTTTACAATATGGCTTACTGAATATTTTAAGCCCACTGTTGAGACCTACTGCTCAGAAAAAAAAGATTTCTTTCAAAATATTACTGCTCATTGACAATGCAGTACACAAGAGCCCTGATGAAAATGTACAAGATTCATGTTGTTTTCATGCCTGTTAACACAACATCCATTCTGCAGCCCACAAATCAAGGAGTCATTTGACTCTCTAGTCTTACTATTTAAGAAATACATTTTAGGGCGCCTGGGTGTCTCAATCAGTTAAGCATCCAACTCTTGATTTTGGCTCAGGTCATGATCTCGGGGTCATGAGATCGAGCCCTGCATTGGACTCTGCGCTCAGTGGGGTGGGGGGCAAAGGGAGTGTGCTTGAGATTCTCTCTCTCCCTCTGCCCCTCCCCCTGCTTGTGCACACACACTCTCTCTCTCTCTCTAAAATAAATAAATAAATCTTTAAAAAAATATATTTCATAAGACTATAGTTGACACCAATGGGAATTTCTCTGATGGATCAGGGCAAGAAAATTGAAAACCTTCTGGAAAAGATTCACCTTTCTCGATGACATTATAAAAGTTCTGTGATTCATGGGGGCGGGGCTCAGTCATTAAGCATCTGCCTTCGGCTCACGTCATGATCTCAGGGTCCTGGGATTGAGCCCCGCATCGGGCTCCCTGCTCCGCGGGAACCCTGCTTCTCCCTCTCCCACTCCCCCTGCTTGTGTTCCCTCTCTTGCTGTCTCTCTCTCTTTATCAAATAAATAAATAAAATCTTAAAAAAAAAGTTTTGTGATTCATGGGAAGAGGTCAAAATATCAATATTCATAGGAGTTTGGAAAAAGTTGATTCTAACCCTCATAGATTACTTCGAGAGGTTCAAGACATCAGTGAAAGAAGTAACAGCAGAGGCGTGGAAATAGCAAGAAAACTAGAATTAGAAGTAGAGCCTGAAGATGGGACTGCATTGCTGCAATCTCATAACCAAACTCGAACAGATGAGGAGTTGCTTCTTATGGATGAGCACAGAAAGTGATTTCTTGAAATGGAAACTACTCCTGGTGACGATGTTATGAAGATAGTTGAAATGATAACAAAAGATTTAGAATATTATATAAAATTAGTTGAGAAAGCAGCAGCAAGTTTTGAAAGGACTGACTCCAATTTTGAAAGAAGTCCTACTGTGGGTCAAAATGCTATCAAACAGCATCACACGCTACAGAGAAATCGTTCATGAAAGGAAGAGTCAACTGATGTGACAAATTTCATTGTTATGTTATTTTGAGCCACCTTCAGCAACCACCATCCTGGTCAGTCAAGAGACATCAGGATGGCACTTTGAGGCAAGACCTTCCACCATCAAAACGATTATGACTCTCTGAGAGCTTAGATGATGTTTAGCATTAGTTTTAGCAGCAGTTTTAAATTAAGGTATGTACTTTTTTTAGACATAATGCTGCTGCACACTTAATAGTATAGTGTAAATGTAACTTTTATATATACTGGGAAACTGAAAAATTAATTTGACTCACTTTATTGTGGTATTCACTTTATTTGGATATTTGTTTTATTGCAGGGGCCTGGAACCAAACTCATAGTATCTCTGAGGTATGCAGAAGGAGAAATAGTTCCACGGTATTGCCTGTGCAATATGAAGTTGCTAACTCATACTAATTCTGAGATGGTGCAGAATTATCACTTGAACTATAATTTTTTGAAGTATAATTTTTGACAGGATTCTATGTACCTTCTAAGCATACATAGCTCTCATGAATGTTTCACTTTGGGTTTTCTGTGAAGAAAATTTCCTAAAAATATTTTCTTTACTGTGTGTCATGGATCCCTGGGAATATGTGCCTGGGAACACATAGAAATATGATGATTGGGTAGACATTAATAGTTAAGGTTTTGCTGTAAGGATTGATGTTGTGGAGACTAAAAGAACCTGATACGGGGAAATTCTGATTTAAAAATCTACATCCCTATGATAGTTTTTCTCTTGGATTTAAGACATCTCTGTGAAAAGCAAAACTTTCATCCAATCACCTGGATATGCTTGGAAGGGATCTTTGGATTTATTTCATATAGTTGGATGTGAAGGTGTAAAATATTGTTATATGTCTATAAAACATCTACCCTTCTTTTGACCTTTCAAAGAGTATGTTTTTGTGCTGACTCCAATGTACTACTTTACCTCCCACTCACTTCTTTTTCCTCTTTTCCATCCACTTTAGAAAAATCATAAAAAAAGAAAAAATAGAAACAGACTCATAAATTCAGAGAACAAATTGGTGGTTGTCAGAGGGGAGGTAGATGGGGGGATAGACAAAATAGATGAAGGAGATTGATAGGTATAAACTTCCAGTTATAAAATAAATAAATGATGGGGATGAAACTTATAGCATAGGAAATATAGTCAATAATATTGTAATAACTTTGTATGGTGACAGATGGTGACTACACTTATCATGGTGAGCATCTCGTAATATATAGAATTATTGAACCACTAGTCAGTGCACTGACTACCAAAACATTGACATTATCTGTCAACCATTCTTCAACTAAAAAAATATATATATTTTCTGACAGCTGATTTAAGGATGCTGACCCAGTTTCAACTATAGGGCATGGAGGTTGATGGACTAGTAGTCAAAACAAGTTTCTTGTCTAAGACTGTGCATTTTTGTCGTAGGAATCTAAGAAGCTATAGAAAAGCTATAGAACAAAAAGCAGGAAGCATTACCTTCATTGGGCGTGGCCCCTGACTCATCGATCTGTAAGGAGTATAGGGTGCTCCTATCAGTGTGAAATGAAAAGTGAAAGAGACCAGAAAAAGACCGCAGTCAACCACAAACAAATACCTGATCGTGAGCAGGATTGTCACAGTGGCTTACATACAGTTGTTGTACACTCTGAATGACCCTAAATCACATACAAAACAACACCAGAGGGTGCAAGACCCCACTTCCCAGGCAACGAGTCAAACTTCAGAGCAGCCTGAAGTTCCTCTCTAGAAATTCATAATTTCACATCTATGGACATGTATGGCACTAGAGTGTTGTAAACTAAAGCACAGTGGTGATTTGTCAGAGTTTACAACCTTTTTACCTACTGCAAGACAAAAAGGAGCAAAAGCTATGTTTTCTTCAAAATAGGCAGAGATTCAAAATGCTTTCAAGGTTCAGGGAGCAAGAATTACAATGGATTCCTACAGAAACATCCCTTTGGGCTCATCAGATATTCTTCCCTATTATGGTTTTATTAAACACAAATGTAAGGATTAAAAATTAATGCCTTGCCACGTGGGTACAAGTAGATTTTTGGTATTCATTGACGTATTTGAATGTCTTTTTTAAATGGATTTTTTTTTTTACTTCTGCTAAATCTTCCTGAGTTCAAATCCTTAGTTCAAATGAGCATTTTCATTTTGATATGTAAATTTATATATGGATTACTTTACTTGCTTTGCCAATTTTTTTCATTTAGTACTATTTATAAAGATGTTGGATATCAAGGTGCTTATATAGCATTCGATAGGAATCTACATTAAATGTATATATATTAAAATTAAGTGTTAAGTACTAATTCATAATCTTTATAAGAGCCTCATTCTAAATGGAGCTGCATTTAGAGCCTTATTATTTTAAAATAGCCTTTCTACCCCAGATGTGTCTAAATTCAGATCACATCTTATTTTGGTTTAGAAATTTCACTCTAAAGTAAAAAGCACACAATTATTTATAATACTTCTCTCAAACACCATTATAATGGGTTTCTCATATTTGTACAATGCATATTAATTCATTCATTCAACATTAAAAACACATTTATTGAGTATCAACTGCACCAAGAATTGCCTTAGACCCAGGAGGACAAAAATGGTTAAGATGTGGTCCCCATCCTCAAGAAATGCACAATCAAGTAGAGTAGGCAGAAATGTAAATAGTAATTTTTATGCAATAAGTGCTATAATGTGATATGTAACTTTATAAACTTTATAAATACAACAGTCTATAGTAATATACAAAGCATAGTGCAGTAACAAAGACAGAAGAGACAGATTCTGGAATATACAGGGAGGTGATATTGTTTAGGGTGAATTCTTAAAAGGGAAGGTGTGCATTAAATGGTAGGCCTATTATCCATTGCTATGATTTAATCCAAATCAATGAAGACTAAAGAAAATCTTAAGTTACTTTAGACTTGTTTCCTCAGTTCAAAAAGACCTTTTTTGGAATTTTGTCCCCAGTTCTAGGTCTCTGCCTTCAGATCCACTGGATTGGAGCATTTCTTTAGATTTATTTGTTTCTTTCTCACTCAATTTCCTGTTTATGGAAATAATTGTCCATGCCAGTTGCAGAAACAATTTCTTGTTCATCTTGGAATGAATCTTTTGCTCATCTTGGATAAGGAATGCTCCTTCAAAATTATTTGGATAGACGTTTTACTGCCATAGGAGCGGTTCTTCAAAATCAGTTACCTAGAAATCTTCAAATATGTATATGGTTGGGAAAGGCAATATCCTAGAAGAACAGAGCCACTGAATAAGGGAATTCCCCTGAACCTCATATGGATCACAAATCATTTATATGAAGAATGGCAAATGATACAAAACAAAAGATTAAAGACCTTTTAATCTAAGTGGTTTAAGATTTTATTATATGAAAAATGATGATAAATCTATAAATTTTCACGAAAATCATTGGATTTTTCATCTCAGTGCATACAAGATAAAAAAGAAAAAAAATCATTGACTTTTTTCGGGTTATTAATGTTTATTTTTTTATTAACATAATGTATTATTTGTTTCAGGGGTACAGGTCTGTGATTCATCAGTCTAACGCACTTCACAGCACTCACCATAGCACATTCCCTCCATCACCCAGCACCCCCATCCCTCCCACCTCCCTCCACTCCAGCAACCTTCAGTTTGTTTCCTGAGATTAAGAGTCTCTTATGGTTTGTCTCCCTCTCTGGTTT
>NC_138376.1:36293129-36367553 GCF_054177405.1 Leptonychotes weddellii | reverse complement strand
CCGAAATCATTGACTTTTGAAGGGGAAAGATAATTTAATCCGGTATTCTCATTTTTTAAATGGGAAATCCAAGGTCTACATATGTAAAATGTGCTGGAGACATGAGCCAGCTAACTGTATACATGGAATTAGACTCAAGTCTTTGCTCCCAGTAGAATGTTCTTTCTCCTGCTTCTTTTTATATGATATCTAGTTCTGGTCCCTACATTTAACATACCATTTAGGTTAAAAGAATATAGGGCGATCTTTACCCAAATAACATAAGGCAAAGGGCTCAGGTAAATGTGAATGGCATCACTTGAGACAGGTGGGAACACATGACAAAAGGACCGGCAGTGAATGAACACCCTGTTAGGTAAGCATCTAGCAGGAAGGCCACAGAGAGACTACTTAGTTTCATGGAGAGCCCCTAGCCCCCATAGTTTTCCCTTTTTAATAGGGAAAGTGTGGGGTGGAGTATAAAGAGCACATAAACATGTTGCGCTAAGGATCTAAGGAGCTGAGTGAAGGTGTCAGGGTAGTCTTGGGAAATGATGGCTTCCAACACCTGGAGAACTTGGGATCCCTGGTCCCATAAAAAGTTAAATTGGGTGTAGCCCCCCCTCTGGGATGTAAAGGTCCCTCTAGTCCTAGGTAGTTCATTGATAAGCAATCTGGAGGGAACTCATTAGACAATGTTACTGGCCTTCCACAAAATAAACTTCAAAATGATCAAAAGACTTTAAAGAATTTCGGGTTGCCTGGGTGGCTAAAGACGGTTAAGCATCCGACTCTTGATCTCGGCTCAGGTCTTGATCTCAGGGTCGTGAGTTCAAACCCCACACTGGGCTCTGTGCTGGGCATGGAGCTTACTTTTAAAAAATCCCTTAATTGCATAGATTTTAATGAACTAACAAGAATAGTTATCAGACTTTGGTACCAGACATTGTATGTGCCGTACTTTACATGTATAACATTTAACCCCCCATCTATCCTGAAGGCAGATGCCATTTTCTCCACGTTACAAATTAGAAAACTGAAGTTATTTTCCCCAAGGTTATTAGTGATGGATCTGAAATCCAAATTCACATCTATGTTCTTTCCAGTTCATGCTATTGTTTGCATTTAGATCATTATATTAATTTATTGAAATGTAATTACACGACCTCAAAATATTAGAACTGAAGATCAGTGCTTTGCAACCTGTAACATGCATATGAATCTTCTTGGAGCAGGTTAAAATGCAAGTTCTAATTCAGTGGATCTTGGGTGAGGCCTGAGTCTCTGCATTTCTCACAAGATCCCAGGTCAAGCTCATGCTGTGTCTCCAAGGATCGCATTTTTGAGCAGAAATGTATCAAGTATCATGTGGATAACCTAGTCTAACTCTCTCATTCTATGAGATTTAAGTTATAGAAAACTAGAGATACTATCAATAAGAAATAAAGAATAGTTATACCTCATTTTTATCAAATAAATAATAATTTTTAAGCAGGCATATCCCTTTAGAATAATATATTTGTACACCATTAAGCTCTTTGAGGAAAATGCTTCATGTATTTCATATATATATATATATATACACATATATATTTTTTATACCTGTATGTATATGTGTATATGTATGTGTATACATATATCTTTTATATATTTGTATATGACAAACTGATAGACTTCATTCTAAAAACTGAAGTTTCCAAGCATCAAGAGAGACATCTGCTCATTGGTCAGTGCCAGCCTAGAGCACTCACCTTTCCTCCCCACCTCCAGTAGTGATCTTCAGCCCAATGCCCATCAAGGATTCCACACAGTTGTAGTTACAATGTTAGTGGAGATGTCCTTCACATGTCCTTTCATGGCCCAGATGAAGTGAGCCCCAGCACCTTTGAATGCAATGTGGTGTTTGGTGGCTGCTGGGCTTACCAAAGGAGAAAAATGAACAGAAGTCACATGCACGACTCCCAGATGACCTTCCCACCAGCCCCCATGGAGAGCCAGAGCCTTGGCACAACAAATTGCTCATTAGTGCGGGAACGTCTGGTAATCAATCCCTGGGACCTGTTCTTTGTTCCGTGGAAGAACAGGGAAATAAAAAAGGCATGTGAGGTGGGGAGCAAGTTGGGAAACCAGCCCTGATCAATTGCCCCTGAGACTGAACGCTGAATAAGCACGGTACTGCATCTGACAGGAAGGAAAAGCTGTGAAAATTTATTAGAAAGGAAAGAATGACTAAAAGCAAGCCAACAAGGCAAGTCACACATTCCTGTGAGTTCCCAACTTTGCAGATCGTGACACAGGCCATGGGCTGAGAGAGATGAGACTGGCAAAAAGTGAAGGAGTTGTCATGCTTCTGGCTTTTTTTTAGAACTGTGGCGGGTCTAAAGGGGACTTCAAGTCTTCTCTTCAAGTCCTCTGGGAAACACTTGGCTTTGATCACATGAGGTGGTGCCATGTATTAAAGAAGAAATTTAAGGCCAAGAAAACTAAGAATACTACAGAAATACCCTGTCGATCATACCTATACCTCTGTTTAGATGTGGCTGCTGATATTCATCATAAAAGCAATATATTAATAAACATGAAGTGGGAAAAATGATATATCATAGTTCACTTAACAAGTACTTATTAAATTCCTTCTTTGTCTCTGACATTTTTCTGGGTGTTAGGGATACAGGAATAAACCAAAGTTTCTTCCCTCATGAAACTTACACACTGGGGAAGGAGACCACCAGTACCAGTCACAGAAAGTCATTTACTTAATATAAGGTCTGGTTACAAGGGCTATACAAAAAGACAAGTCAACATGAGAGGAAAGAAATGGATGCGAAGTACGATTTTACATGGGATAAGCAGAGGGGTTTTCTCTCAGGAGGCAACATTTGAGCAGACGTTTGAATTGAGTGAGTAACAGAAAGAAAAACTTAAAAGCAAAGGATTGTGTTTGTGGTTTTTACTTGAAAATGTATTACAATCTGCTCTCAGCTGCTTTTGAATAAAGCCTTAGTGAAAATTCCTTACAAGCACATGACCAGGGTTCTTGAACCTATTCTTTCAAAATACCAGTTACAGAAAGCATGTTGTGCTAAATGGGTCAGTACCTTATCTCCTGTAATCCCCACAAGTTGACAAGGGAGATGCCATGATCCTCATTTTACAGATGAGGTAACTGACACTCATGAGGTTAAGAAACCAACCCAAGGAACACAAAAGCAAGTGGCAGGCTAAGATTCAGTCCTTGGTCTGTCCACTTGATGTGACCTCCACACACTCTCCCTCATTCTGAATGCCTCCATGCCACTTCATTTTGGCAATAATGTGAAACAGCCTTCTCTTTCTCCCTCCCTCCCTCTCATGCTCATTTTATAATAAGGCTCCTCTCTCTGGATTTTTCCACATGGTCAAGACTCCATCCTACTGGGCGGCAGTAGGACAATACTGACCAGGAGTGGCCTGGACCAACCATCTGGCCAAGCAGGTGGAGGGGGGCAAGGCTCCGATGAACAAGCAATATTGACCATGAGAATGAATTTCATGTAGAAATCAGTCAAGGAATAAAGGATTTAGTGGGTGAAATACAGAGCCTAAGTACATAGAAATATTTGGGGCAGTGTCAATAAGAACTGGAAATGTCAGGGAGAGCTCTGACTATCCAGAGAGAGTTTTTTGCTCTCCATTCACACTTCATTAGTGATGCTAGCCTTCAGCCCAGCACTGTGAAGGGTCACCTCAGAAATCAAAGGATCTCCAGGGATCACTGCCCTTGGCTGGGATAGGGAACACATACCAAGAGCTTTGTGGTGACTTTGTTCCCATGAGCTGATTCCAGGGAACCTCTTTATTTTTGCAATCAAGCCTTTTTACATCCTCACACTCATTTTTCCATCCATGGAATAAAAGTCAAGATAAGGAAAACCCTAGCAAGGAGTTTGCACCTTTTACAATGGTTTTATAGTCACCATTATTTTTATCATGAAACATAAACTCAACATAAACTCAAACTTGACATCATCTATGCTCTTTGCATTTAGGGCAAGAAAAATAATCAAATGAAGGGCACAGAAACCACACTGTTATGGTTGTGAAATGTGGGGGAAATAATAACAGCATGAGTTTCATTCTTAACTCCAATAGCACCTGATTGGAAATGACAGAGAGGTCTAGCCGGCTTAGTTTTGTTTTACACTCTGTATTGTCCAACTTAAATTTATATGTGATGACCCAGAAAAAAACAAGACATAAAAAGCTTTATATAAATGCTATAATTTGGGGCGCTTGGGTGGCTCAGTCGGTTAAGTGCCTGACTCTTGATTTCAGCTCATGTCACGATCTCAGGGTCCTGGGATTGAGTCCTGTGAGGGGTTCTGTGCTAGCAGAGAATCTGCTTGAGATTCTCTCCCTCTCCCTCTGTCCCTTCCCTCCCCAATCCCCCCATCCCCGCTCACACACATGCACTTTCTCTCTCTCTCTCTTTCAAATAAAAAAATAAATAAATGCTATAACTTAGGTAAGGACAAGAGATCTTAGATTATGTTGGTAGAAAGAGTACTAGAACTTCTAATAAAATATAGTGTATACTGTACTAAGTCCCAGAAATTAGGGAGAAGAAGGCCTGTAAAGAAAACAAGACAATACCACCTAAAGTACCTAGAGGAATCTCTATATCAAATATTTTTATTTCCCCTCTTAAATTTTAAATTTGGAGAATGTTTTTAAATACCATTTCTGTGATGAAAATATTTAATTAATGGCTGATTAGCTAGTCAGTAATTAATCAGTTTGGTTAATTTTGTTGGTATCTGTTCCCGTCTATGTCTTTGACCAGCACCAGTTCGCGAAGATATCAGCACAAGCAGAAACTGAGAATTGAGATAATAAGAACCAAATACATACTAAGGGCTCAGGAAAACAAAACAAATAACTAGACAGGAAAGCACAGGTAATAGGAGCTACCAGAAATGGTGTCAGCAGCAATGAAGACATATGCAGGTGAAAAAATGAATCTCTGTAGGACTCTTGACTATAGTCAGAAATAAAAGCCAAAAGAATCCTTTTTTAGGCTGGAAAACCAGTAACATGAATGACACTTGACATTAAGTCCAAGTGTGCCCTCAATTTAGGAGCCCCTTATATATTTCTTTGCATGAGAGTCCTGCTGTAGATGAGCTGAGCCTGCTAGCAAAGGACTGGCTAGCTTGCAAACATGGGCATATAGTTCATTGCACGAGGGCACCCAGCCAAGGGAGGAAGGAAGGATTGAAATCCAGCCCAGAGTTCTGCCTGCCAAACCATATGCTCTGTGTGGGGTTGTATCCAGCCAGAGAAAGGGGGACCTTTTTCTAACTCCCACAGTCATGAACCAGTGGAATTTTGGCCACTTTGAGGATTGCCCCTCTCTAGTTCCTTCAGAGGAGCCAGTTAGGCTAGTAAAAGCCCTGGAGAAGGAAAGTAGACACACATACCCAGAATGGGAAAACGGTAGTGAAGAAAGAGAAGAATGGGCAAGGGGTAGCGTGGAAAAGAATTGGGGGGGAAAAGGGTCAGAGGGAAGGAATTAAGTCAAGATATTAAATCTAGAATTTTTGTTTAAATAAGTTTATTTCATAATTTCTTGCATTGACAGCATTTCTATCTTGCATTTTTATCTTGCACTGAAGAAGTTTCTCAAACTAACACTCTTTTGAAAATGAAGATTAGTTAGATCCAAGATCTATATTAGTTAAGATTAAGCTTAGCTCTGAGTAACAGAAGTCTGTCAAATAACAACTTAAAAATAGAAATCTATTCTTCTCTCAGGTAAAAGTTTTGAGGTGGACAGTCCAGGGCTAGCATGGTTACTGTCCTGTCATCTGGAACCCATTTTGCTTCCAGGGCCCAGGTACAGAAGATGCCCTTCTTCTCATGGTCTAAGATAGAGATTCAGCCATAATATCCATGTTTTAAGCATCAAGATGGAAGAAGTGAGTGAGGAGTCGAGGCCACTCCCTCTTAAGGAAATTTCCCAGAAGCTGCTATGTTATATTTCCACCAATATAACATTGGCTAGATTTAATCACTTGTCCCCACTGAGCCACAAGAGAGGCCAGGAAATGTCTTATTTCAAGTAGCCTTAGGCACAGCTAAAAGCTAGGGGTTCGAAGAAGGGGAAAATTGATATTCTGATAGGAAAATAGTAGCCTCTAACACAGACAAAGGCTGATACTTGAAAACAAAGCCCAAGGAAGTGACAAATTGACAAAAGAGAAATGTAACTGGGTAAAAAATAGGAGGGCAAAAGTGTAATGTACTAGAATTTAAAGGAATGCAAATTAAAACAGAGGAATGACTTTCTCCTATCAAATTAAGCCTCCAAAAAAGAAATAAAATTCACTAATTTATAGAAAAGCATAATGGTTAACAGTAATTATCTCGGAACAGTGGAACTACAAATAATTTGTTTTTCAGACAAGCTTGTTTGAAATTTAGAGTAGCGACCAAAATAATTTTTTCTTTAAATGTTAGCCAGCCTTTTTTTTAAACTATTCTTCTTCATTTAACTTTTGCAGCAGACTATTTTAGTCCTCATCTCAGTGACCTAAAGCGACAGTGTGATAAATGGAATTATACCTCAGTGCTCATCTTTTTTTTCTTTCCTCTTTCTGTAATCTCAACAACAATCAGCAGAATCTATTTAGCTGTGCTTCAGAGGTTGCCAGTCCTTGTCCTGTTCATTTCTTTGACATTTGGGTGGGAGCCATCATTCTCTTAGGAATACTATTTTAGCTAAAACTTATGTGTCTACCCAAGGTCTAATTCCTCGTACTATGTTAACTTGCTTGTCCAGGCTTACATCTTCCTAACCTTCCTCTCTAACATGATTGTGAGGGGGGATCTTTATGAGTGTTGTGAACCCCAACAGAAGACACTGGTAAGGAGTGGGCATGCTTATGAGAAACAACCTATTCTGTGGACTATGAATGCAAATATTGGCTGAGTCTACATCATCTATTGGATGATGATTCCAAAATTGATCTTCAGCCCTTCCCTCTCCTTTGGGATACAGAATCTAACATTTCCCATTTCAATGTCTAATTATGTATCTAAAAATGTATCCTAGCCAGAATAAAATTCTTGATTTCCCCCACCCTGCATACACCTGCCCCTTCCCAATCCCCCACTCAACCCCCACAGTTAATGAAATTGCAAGCCACACAATTGCTCGGGTAAAAATCCTAAAGAGTCATTTCTTGTATTGTTTATATCCTTGTTATCTCCATCTCATCCATCAGTAACTCCTGTTCGCTCCACTTTCTAATTATATCCCAAAGCCAATCACTTCGCACTGCTTCCAGTGGTACCTTTGGTCCGAGCTACTGCCATTTCTTGTTCAGACCACCCCACTTGCTGTCTCTATCAATCAGGTTAGGTTGACTGCTTCAGCAAACAATACCCAAACTTCAGTGGTTTACCATAAATAAAAGGTTACTTTGAGTAGGGAGACTCTGCTCTATACAGTCATTCAAGGACCAGGTTCTTTCAAGTAGTGGCCCCACCATCACATAAGTCCTCAGAGTGTGGCATCCAACCAGCAGATGAGGCATGAGAGATCCACAGAATCTCATGGAGATTCTCAGAAGTGTTAAGGTTCAGGCCTTAAAGGGGCCTGCATCATTTCCACCCATATCCCATTGGCTAGAGGTCAGTCGTATGGCCCCACCTAACTGCAAGGGAGACTGGGTAATGTTGTCTTCCTGTCTGGCCGGGAGGAAAATAAACCATATTTTTGTCACCCCTATTCCCTTCTTCTACAATAGTTACAGCATCTTTTCAAGTAGATTGGAAATCAGAGCATATCACGATCCTGTTTAAAGCCTTCCAATAGCTGCCTACTGTGATGACATCAAAATGCAAACCTCTTACCCTGGTTACAAAATCACATACGATAAGACACCTGTGTGTCTCTCTGACCTTGGATGCTTCAACACTTCCTTTTGTGTACTGTTTGCTGATTCCCTCAGCAACTCTAAGCTCCCTCTTAGTTTAGGGTTTTGACACATGCTGACCACCTCTGCTGGAATACTCCTCTTCCATATATTTAGATATTTAACTACTTCTTACCATTCTGATTTTAGGTTAATTGTCACCTTACAGAGGCTGTCCATAATCAACTCATTAAAAGTAGCCCCTCCTCTAGATACCTAATACCTCACTACTAGATTTCTATGTATCATTTTGCGTAAGGCATTTATAATTATGAGATACTACCTTATACCTTATTTTATTTATTTATTATCTGAAGCTCTTCACTCTATTACAAGCAAGGACCTGGTATGTTTTGTTCATGTCAAATCCATCATTAGAACAGTGACTGATTTAGGATATGCATAAAATATCAATCTGTTGAATGTACAAATACGTATTTCACTTAGATATGAGTTTGAGTTCGGCTCTTATAAAAGGGACCCAAAATAATGAGACTTAAATATGATTAAAGCTTATTTCTCTCACAAGTAAATAGTTCTGATGTAAGCAACCGGATTTAAGTATTTAATATACCAGCTTCACAGTCAGAGTCCCAGATCCCTTCTTCCTTGCTGCTCTGCCAACGGGTTTGCCCTAACCTAAGTGGTCCACCTTGGTGCACGCTTCATCTGCGTTCTAGCCAGCAGGTGGGAATAAATAAATAAAAGTGTCAAACTTTTTATATCCAGACTCAGAAGTTGAACACATCATTTCCTCTTACATCCCATTGCCCAGAACTTAGTGCTGTAGTCATGCCCAGTTATAAGAGTGGATGAAAAATTCATACTTAATCTGAGTAGCTATGTGCCAAGATGAAAAATTGGGGTTCTGTAATTATAGAAGAAGGGGAGATGCACCGGAAGAAAACTAAAAATCTCTGCCACAATAGTTGAACTGATTGTTTTCCACTTAAAATTGTATAAGAGAAACTTTTCCACTGAAAAGAATTAAACCTTCAGGAAGGAATGACCTCTACAGTATTTGCAGCAGTTAGCTTAAATATATTTATAGCCAGCCAAGTGCCAAAGTGGGTGAAAATATTCTAACATTAAATAAAACTCCCTTTTCATTTAATTATCTGTAATACCTTAGCAAAATTAGTGTAGGTCAATCTCTGTCCCAGTTCTGATTCCATTTCTCTGGCATTTGGTTGCCCTGGTTCCTTGTGTCTTGCTCACTCCTACATCCCACACACTGTTATTTCCCAAGGCTGATCTGGATTCTTTCTGGTTTAGAACTCATACACCACTTGTAAAGAACTCTCAATTTCAGGTTGAATCTTTAAAATTCAAAAGCATTGTGTCTTTATTACTACATTGATTTTTTTCAATGGGTCTTTCCACTGTGTTAGCTACTTTTTTTTCCTCCTTAGAGATGAACTAATCTGTGCAAATTGAAAATTTCAAAGAGTGGCTTTTTGTTACAGATACAAACTTTCTTAGCTCCAAATGTCTATGGATGCCATCTGCAGCTGCTATCAAAGGGAGTTCTTAGATTTTGTGTGGAAAAGGTAACTCTACTTTGAGTCTAGGCTACAAAAAGTGAACTGTGAAGTTCTTTCCTCCACACAGTTTTCCCGGTCTCCCTCTGGTCCAGATCCTCTCCACGTCCCACCCATCCCCACTCACCATTTATCTTTACTACAGCAGTGACTCAAGTTAAAACGTACTCCTTGAGATAAAATTCTGCTCAACCTGGGTTTTAATTTTTCTATTTCGTGTACATTATTAATGGTTACAACTCTGTTACATACTGTAACTTCGATTTACCTTTTTTACCCCTGGGAGTGGCTTCAGCACTATCAGAAATAAATTTTTAGGCGTGTCTCTCTGCAAAGAAAGTAGGATGAGGGGCGCATGGGTGGCTCAGTTTGTTAAGTGTCTGCCTTCATCTTAGGTCATGGTCTCAGGGGTCCTGCGTCCCGCTCCCTCCTCAGCAGGAAGTCTGCTTCTCCCTCTTCCTCTGTCCTTCCACTTGTGCTCTCTCTCTCTCTTCCTCTCAAATAAGTAAATAAAATCTTTTTTAAAAGGTAGGATGAGATTCCTGGAGATAAATCTTTCAAACGTAAAATAACTACATTATATAGTATATATAATACATACTATATACAAGCATATATACTGGGGGTGCCCCACTGGTTAAGTTGGTAAAGCATCCGACTCTTGATCTCAGGGTCATGAGTTCAAGCTTTAAGTTGGGTGTGGAGCATACTTAAAAATAAATAAGTAAATAAATAAATAAAGCATATATACTATATATTCATTTGGCATTTGCAAGCCTCTTTTCTCCAGCAAATGTACCAATTTATTTAAGTTTGAGAAAATTTACAAAAGAATATATGTAGTCAAATCAAGTGTTTTCTTCAATATTGATAGATGATCTAAAAGGGTATGACATCCTTAAAGAAGGAAGTCTAACAAGAAAACCTTCCAAGCCCAGCACACTGCAGTTTATAGAAATATGTGTTCTTACACATCTGCCTACTTGATCACATGCATCATCTGTGTTTGTTAGAGTCTTTGTCTGTTTCACTGATGCATTTTCATCAGCCTGGCTTTTGTTATTTGTGCTGTGTAGGACAACTGGTGATGTATTCAAACCTACACCAGGCTTAAAACATGACCTTGAACAGTTGAGTTAACTTCTTTGTGGCATAGGCATTTTGGAAGGAATGACTAATTCTTTTATTCTAATTCTTTGAGAACATAGTACCTGTTTTACTCAAAAGTAGTATTGCAGAAAAAATTAGAATAAATTGAATTCTGAAAAATATATTCAGTGTTTTAAATGCAGAGTTGTTCACCATATGTTACTTTATATTGTAGTTTTAGCTCAAAGGAGTCTTTGTAAGACAAACAACTGGATTTTATTTAAATTCAATTTTTTTAAATGAGGTAATGTCTTCAAATGATATGTTGAGGAATGCCAACCCCAGAGAATGTAAATACAAGGTGTTTATATTTTTCTCCAATTACTGCCTTCATCTTGAGACTTAACTTTTTGGATAGATTTCATGATTTTGGGGTCAATTTTAGATATTAAAACTCAGCTTGTTTCAGTATAAGTCTCTAATTTCTTGTCTCTTTAGCTGTCATCAACCAATTGTAGGAAGGCTCTTAGGGTGTGTGTGTGTGTGTGGTGGTGGTGGGGGTGATGGGGGGTGGATGGGAATGTTTGGTGCAGAGATACCTGCTTCTGTGCCCTCTTCTAGTCTAACTCTTCCATAATTAGGAATAGAGAAGAAGAATTAAGAGGGGCAAATCTTCTTAAGCAACTGATTACATCTAGGTGGTAGGAAGATTTCTTGCTCTGGCTCAAAATGGTCCCACTTGCTGCTGAATACACCCACCATTGGAGGGGTCTCCACACAGATGATGGAAGTGATTTGCTGAGGATCACCTCAAAGAGTCGACAGTATCTCCCCTCAGTCTCATAGCATGTAGGTTCCTAGGTGGACTATAGCCTCCCTTGGCCAGTTTAAGTGTTGGGTGCCTATATCGCAGCTCTTCCATTACCCATCCTGTGCCCTCCAGTGGGATTTCTTAGGTCTCCACCTACTCAGAGAGCTACAAGTGCCCACAGAAAGTTGCCACTGCCCTTTCCTCCCAAGCCAAACTACACTTCAGCCTTCTTGTCATTAGCTGGTGTCAGCCACTCCAGCAGCCTTCTAGCACTTTCTGGAAGTGATAGACCTCGAGTAGCCACCAGGCTCTTTGTTTATACTCACAACTACAGGACATGCCTTCACATCACACTTTCCAAGAAACCTCTCACCATGCACTAGATGACAGCACTAGAATGGGTTTCAGGATTTGCAGCTCAGAAACCTTCCAGCGCTCTGTGTAAAGGATTCCTCTAGAAAGTCACCAGCCACCACCTGGCCCCTGAAAATTCCCCATTTTTCTTTCTTGAACTTAGAAACTTAATGGTTTTCTTTCAGACTGTGTTACTGGTATTGTGCAAGTTAAGGGGGCTTTCAGGGTATTTTGTGCTTCTTTGTCCCAATACAGGACAATTCTGAGGCAATGGGGAAAGTCCCAATCTTTGTTTCTAACAAATATGGTACTATTTACCCTTGAACAATGTGGGGGTTAGAGGTGCCGACTCCCTGCACAGTTGAAAATCCACATATAACTTTTGACTTCCCAAAAACTTAACCACTAATAGCTTACTATTGACTAGAAACATAGACAGTTGATTAATGCATATTTTTATGTTACTTATATTATCTACTATATAAAGTAAGCTAGAGAAAAGAAAATGTTAGTAAGAAAACCATAAGGAAAAGAAAATACATTTAGAGTATTATATTGTTTTTAATCCCAAAAAAGTCCAAATATAAGGACCCACACAGTTCAAATCCGTTTTGTGCAAGGGTCAACCATAATTATAAAGGTTGAACACTATAATTTTATAATCAGATTCATTACAAATAGAATGCATTATAAGAAGCCCAACTTCCTGTGTGTACTTTTTAGCTTTCACTCTTCTTTTGACTTTTGTTTTCCCATATGCAAAAAGAACCTCCCCTGTATCTTCTATGAGTCTATTCTACCAACTTAGAAGCTTCTGGAAACTTTCCACAACTTTAGTTTAGAAATGTTGTAACTATTATGCCAATATGAAAGCTGTTTAGGACTCTCAATGCCAACAGATCATTGTCTTCTATGAATGGGCATTGTCATCTTCTCAAAGTGATCTCCATAAAGAATTTTTTCTCAATTTGGGCATATACTTGAATTCTGATTATACTTCAGGAATTTTATATACTACAATATAAATCTAATACACAAATCAACACACCTAATAATTCAGAAAATGATGATAGGGACTAAATATGTCATTTTCTTAAATAAATAAGAGCTTAAAGATTTAACATCAGCTTTAAAATCCATTTGATAGGCATTTTGAAGAGCCTGAGGCAACCCTCTTCATGGTTTTACTTTTTAAGCAGAGAAGTAGTAAAAAGTCTGTGACATTTAATTAGGTTCTTTTTCCATGGAATTACCACTGTAGACCTTTTAATATGGATGCTTAATCACTACCTTAGGCAGACATATTTTATTGCCCCAAATCTGAAATGAATTTTAATAAAGATTCAAGAAGTAGCTTTGGGGGATTTTGACAAATTTGATGAGAGAGGAAAGAAAAAAGAACCTCAGTAAATAATGTATCATTTTCCTGCTTTCTTTAGACTGGTTTGTACAGTATTCATTCCTTTTTTTCTTCTTCCATTCCTTCATTGATTTATATGACTGTATTAGTCAGGGTTCACCAAAGAAAGAGAACCAGTATATAGATACAGTGGACCCTTGAATAGTGCAGAGTTTAGGGGTGCTGACCCCCATGCAGTCAAAAATCCATGTTTAACTTGCCACTCCCCAAAACCTTAAGTACCACTAGACTACTATTGACTGGAAGACTTACCGATGAATTAAACGACACATATTTTGTATGTTATATGTATTAGAAGCTGTATTCTTACAATAAAGTAAGCTAGAGGGAAAAAAATGTTATTAAGAAAGTCACAAGGAAGAGAAAATACATTTATAGTACTGTATTTATTGAAAAAAATGTATAAGTGAACCTATGCAGTTCAAATTCATGGTGTTCAAGGGTCAACTGTATAAGGAATTGTTTCATGTCATAAGGCAGGCTGAGAGGTCTTACCATACATAAGCTGGAAACCCAGCACAGCTCATGGTAGAGCTCCAGTTCAAATCCAAACACCTGAAAACTAGGAGAGCTGATGATGTAAGTTCTTGTCCAAGCGCAAAAGACTGATGTTCCAGCTTGAAAACACTCAGGCAGAGAGAGTGAATTGTCCCTCACCCTGCCTTTTGTTCTAGTCAGACCTCCAGTGGATTAGATGAGGTCTGCCCACACTGGGGAGGGCAATCTGCCTCACTCACTTTACTTACTTAAATGTTAATCTCATCCACAAACACCCTCACAGACACAGCCGGAATAATGTTTAACCAAATATCTTGACACCCCTGGCCCCAGTCAAATACACGTAAAAGTGAAACAATGAAACTAAGATAATACTTAAATGGCCTCTGAAACAAACACAGAACATACTGGTAGAGAAACATAAAAAGATCTGTCACCTACACAGATATTTTGTATACATAATACTAAATATTCAGACGTTTAAATGTACTTGAAAAATTAATGAAATTTCTCCACTGTTATCCATATTTTTGGTACGGCATAGCAGGGACACTGGACAAGAACAAGAGAGCAGTATCATATTAACACTTGTGAATACAGGATATTCTGAAATAATCACAGATCAGTACTCTAGATACAGAGTAGTTCAAAATCTGATCCAGCAATAGCCTGCATTAGAATTACCCAATATTGTTTAAAATGCAAGTTTCTGAACTCAATCTACAGAAAAATCAATCAATCTGCAGAAAAATGTCTGGGGAAGGGGCATTAGAAGCTATATATTAACAACTATCTGTAGCATCAGCCTCCTCAAGCATGCTCAAGTTTGAATCTCTGCCTATGGACTCTTTCTCTGAAGTAATCTGAAGTAACTGGAGTCTAAAACTGGAAAGTGGTGTAGAAGGAAGGAATTCAGGCTCTCTTTGGTTTTGAACTCTGGGCCCACTACTGATGGTAAAAGTGATTTCCAGAGGAATATCTTCTATTTTTATCTTCACAGTCTTGTCAGGAGTTTACAACATTTTCTCCACAATGAGTCATGATTTCATCTTAGCAAGCACCAGTTCACCATGAAAGTGCAAACCTTTTTCTGTTTTACTAGAATGAAAAAAAAACGTTAAAAAAAAATTGCAAAGCATCGCTTTAGGTTTTGGAAATGAGAATTGGGACTACAGGTAACGCAGATTGAAAAGAAGCTAAATAGTGTGCAATACTTGTCCTCATTAGAAGAATGAGTAAGATTTTTCTTGGTGGGGAAAGTCATAAGAAAGAGCGTCCCAATGGGGAGCATCATCAAATGAAATTCACGGAACATATACCACCAAGATCCTCCACTAATAATAAAGTCTACTTGTGCCAGCTAGAAGAAAGGAAACTCTTTGAAACAGACAAGAGCTGAGTTAATTATCACTTACTGAAGAAGCCATTGTTTTGCAAACCTGTGCTTGCTGAGTCTGAGGTTTAGTTCACTGCTGGGCAAAGCTACTTGCCTCTCTTTGGAAAATTCACAGAACAGAGACCTCCCAAATTATAGCAACTGATGATAAAATATGAGAGTTTAAAAATGACCAAAGGCCATGCCTGGAAATTCTCGGTAAGTCACTAGATATGTGTAACAATTTCTCAATAGAAACAATTTCTAAATAGAAAATAAATGAAATTGCATTAGAGACATTTACCAATCCTATCACCTTCGATGTAATCTACCTAAATATCTCCAACAGGGAATACAGCGGATTAGGTACAAGATCCTGGAAAAACTAGAAGATCAAAAACAGAAGGGAAGGGCCTGGAGGGGCAAAAAGTAGGAAGCCGTGATATGCAGAGATGAGAGGCTGCTATTATTTCTGGGCTGTAGCCACAAGCTTACACTTTGGAGATGCTATCATGGTTGATTCTAGATCTACCAGAATTGCCACCTTGATCTAGGGCTGAAGCCATTGCCTGAAACCCATCTGATAACTGTCATATTCTGTATTATCACCTCTACTACTGGGAAAACAGCCACCAGAAACCATAAGGAAGGAGAAAACCACTTTCCCCTTCCTCCTGCTTTCCCTTCTTCCACTAGGGCCTAGGTTTCTATAAGGTCAGTTTTACTTATTTATTTTTATTCAACATATACATGAGATCAAACACTATTTGTCTTTCTATCTCTAACTTATTTCACTTAGCATAATACCCTCAAGGTCCACCATGTTGTTACAAATGGAGGATTTTCCTCTAAGTACAATTCTTTTCTTTTTAGCACTTTTTTTTTTTTTTGGTCTGTATGTATTTTTTTTGTAGGTTAGTAAATGCATACAAGCTTTTTTTCTTACTACCATGTCTTTATAATTAATTTATATCTGCCATCATAACATAACAATCTCCTTTTGTATTCCAAGAGTTTATTAATAATGTTTGCTCATATTATAGTTAAAGCTTTTCAGTATTTTGGTGCTTTTTGTACATCTCTAAATTCATCATGGATTTAAATAATCAAATAGCATGTCCTTTGGTGAGTAAATTAAGTAATTTTATGTTCTTTAAAAAAAACAAATGGAGGATATCCTCCTTTTTATGGCTGAATAATATTCTATTATATATCCATATCCATATCCATATCCATATCTACACACACACCACATATACTTTATCCATTCATCCAACAATGGACACTTAGGTTGTTAGCATGGGTTGTTCAGAAATTGAATTTTTTCTTGCCTGATTTCTAAATATTGAATTGCCTCAAGGTTTAGTCCAAGGATCTCTTTGATATTTCTCTATATTTATTCCCCAGATCTCACCCAACTCTTTGACTGTTTATATATTAATTATTCCTATAATTAATCTTTAACCCAGTCTTTTCTCCTGAACTCGATGCACAAATCCAAATGCCTACCTGGCACTGGACTTAGATGTCTATTAGGCATCTCAAGTTTAACATGTCCAAAATCAAACTCTCAATTCCTGCCACCCAGTTGACCCCCTGCAGACTTATGAAGTCTTTCCCAACTCACTGTCCTCATTATGCATGTGGTCAATAAGGCTGAAAACCTTGACATTTCTTGTACAACCCCACATCCAATCTATCAGCAAATTTTGTTGGCTTCACCCTCAAATATACTCTGTATCTGCCATGTCTCACCATCTCTACCTCTCTCATCTCAGTCTGAAGTACTATCATATTCTGCCTGGACAGACTACTGTTATAGCCTCTTTATTTGTCTCCCTGCATACACTCTTCCCATAGTCATCAGCTCAAGTTATTCTCTCCAATTATTCTGATCACCTCTATCAGAATTTCCAAAGCCCTATATGATCTGGTCCCTGTTAACTCTCTGACTTATTTTCCTATAGCTCTTTCTCTCCCATATTATGCTCTAATAACACTGTTTTGTTTTTTTGTGTTTTTGTGGGGGGTTTTGCTGTTACTCCACATGCCAAGCATGTTTCCACCTGGAGTCCCATACAATTGTCGTGCCCTCAGCCCAGAACATTCTCCCCTAATGGCTTATATCCTCATCTCATCCAAGTCCCTGCCCCAAAGCCACCTTCCCAGAGAGGCCTTTCCTGGCCACTTTACCAAAAACAGTGCCCCTTCCCTCTCATTTCTCTTATCAGGTACATTCCATAGCACTATGTCAGGCAAGGTCCAACATGGGAAAAGTAGCCCACACTAAGTGGTCCAAAAGAAGAACTATAATATAAGGAAGTAGGAACAAAGTTGTTGAAAGAGGCAACACAAAGATTAGGAAGAACAGGCTGCTAGACCCTTAGAGCTAGAGGAAGAAAGTAAGAAATGGTATCACCAGAGCCCAAGAGCTGTCCCTGAAAGGAGGATAAAGGGTAAAGGGTAGATTCACAAAGTGGCTTACACAGAGAGATGAAGACGCTTATACAGAAGACACAGAGCCATTATATGATGAACTGCCTGAAACAGAGAGAAGTGAGAGAAAATGCCCTGGATTTTCCCTGCCTCTTGCCCTCTACTTTCTTGTGAGAGCCTCCCTTTGGCCAAAACCAGCTGAGGGCCAGAGGACAAGGGACCCTCAGAAATGTATTTTCCAGGGGAAGGACTGGGAATGGATCCAAGAACAGTGAGCAGTGAGCAGTGAGCAAGTGACCACCACAAATACTAATCACCACTTGATTTTATTTGTGCATTCAGCTACTTATTGTTGCTAAATATCTATCTTTCCCATTAGGACATAAGCTTCATAAGAAGATGTAATTTGTTAGTTTTGGTCTCTGGCACACTGTACTGTGAATGCACACTTTTACATAAGTGGAGGGTGGTTATTTTTAAATCAAAACATTTAGGACATGTCCTTCCATCCAAAGTCTCAATGAAGGTCTTATCTTTCCTCAAAACATCATGAAGCCTATGATTATCTCTGACCAAGAGAGAACTACATGTCTCTTAGGATAAGGGATATTTAGGGAAGGGGCTCTAAGGATTGAGAGAGAAGGCTGTGAATAAAGCCATACCAGAAAATAGAAATGGTATAGAGTCACAATGAGTTGGCAGCTCACAAGGGGTATCTTGTTTTAGAGAATGAGAAGAATTTCCAGTACAACTAAAAGAATGTATTTTTCGAACACATTCTCTTTATTATTTACATGAAACACGGAGGAAGAGAAAATTGACTTAGACTGGAAAGCTTTTTCTAAAGGGTTTTATCAAGTAAAAAGCTTGATTTAGACTATTTAGGGGGAACTAGGAAAGAAAATAAACTGTCTGACAAATGAGAAATAAATCTCTGCTTTTAGGAATATAAATGTTCACAAGCAGCATGTCCTGCCTCCATGCTGTGGTTGTCCATATTATAGAGGACTGGCAAACACACGTCTGAATTGCTCAGTTTGCCATCCTGTGGAGGGGGCTCTGAGTAGCTCCAGATGGCAGCAGACATCTTGAGCGGGTGAGACAGGAGGCGAACAGTATCTCCTCTCCCGGCCCACAATATCATAAAGTGAATAAATGATAAAAGCCAAACACCAAAATATTAGTTAATTAAGCAAGATGACATGCTGTCGAAGTCTGCAACCAGGAAAGTCTAGAGAAAACGGAAGTGCTTTACACATTCAGCAAAAGAAATGGCAGTAGTGTCAATATCGTAATTATCTCCGACACAGGGCTCACCGCTTCTGGTCAGATTTCATGAATATCAATTAGTTATTAATGAACTCCTAAAAGCAGCTAATTACAAAAGCATTTACTTACATTATAATCGCAACTTATTTCAGAGTGCCCCCAAAACACTGGAGACATAAGCTTAAAATGTGAATCTGGCATTTCCCAGGCCAGGTCAGAGCCAGGGACTATGACATGCATATTAGGGTTCTCCACAGATTCAGAATCAAAAGGATATACATGAGATTTATTATAGAAGTCCTCCCATGATTACGGAGTCTATGTTCACATTCTCCCATCTGCAGGTTGGAGAACCAGGAAAGCCTCTGTGGTATAATTCCAGTCCAAGTCCAAAGGCCCAAGAATTAAGGGGCTGATGGTGCAAATACTGGTCTGAGTCGGAAGACCTGTCCTAGGTCAGGAAAAGTTGACTGTCTGACCTCAAGCAGAGAGACCTACTGGAGGAGCTCATCTAGGGAATATAACCCCTGCTTAAACTGCAAGCAAAACCCCAGCAAATAGAGGATCCTTACCCCCTGTCATGTCCTTGGAATGTATATTTCCATACTAGTAGTCATTTCAAGACATAACCTTGAGAAAATAAGGTGTAGTTGAGATCATCTAAACTGTGTATGTGACTGAACTCAGTTAAGGCCTCTATATAAACTTAAGATTCTGCGGGGGCAGGTATAGAGATCTATTTGTCTTGCGGCTGCCCAAGATAAGCCTCATATGTAAGTTCCCTTGCTTACTAAAACTGCCACCTACCAATCTAGACTGCCTCTTTCTTTGATATCTCCTTGACCTCCACATATGGGGGCCAGTTTGCAAACCACCACAGCGAGTTTCCCTTCTTCTGTCCTTTTGCTCAGTTGGGGCTCTCAGTGGATTAGATAATGCCACACATATTGGTGAAGGCAATCTTCTTTACTCAGTCTACCACTTCAAATGCTAATCTCTTCCAGGCACACACCTAGAAATGATGTTTTTACCAGCTACCTGGGCATCCCTTAGCCCAGTGAAGTTGACACATAATAATGATCACAACATGTAAATCCTAATGTCGTGAATTAGAAGAGATAGAAGGAAGGGAGGAAGAAAGGAGAAAAACTTTGCCCAAGAAAATCTGAAAAAGGGGTGCCTGGGTGGCTCAGTCGTTAAGCGTCTGCCTTCGGCTCAGGTCATGATCCCAGGGTCCTGGGATCGAGCCCCACATCGGACTCCCTGCTCAGCCGGGAAGCCTGCTTCTCCCTCTCCCACTCCCCCTGCTTGTGTTCCTGCTCTCGCTGTGCCTCTCTCTGTCAAATAAATAAAATATTTTAAAAAAATTTAAAAAAAAAAAGAAAATCTGAAAAGGAGTTGAAGTCAAGAAAAAATAAAATTAGGAAAAGAAAGAAAAAAAAATTGCAATGTCTGAGTTCCACCCGCCATCGGTTGATGGTGTGGGGGATAGAGTGGCTACAGTTGTTCCTCTCCCGCTGAATCTTTAAACACAGTGACTATGGATGATCCTACACGGCAGAATGAGCTTGTCACTGACAGCTCAAAGTTGTTTCTAATCCACAGATGCCAGGAATGAGTCCTCAGTCTCTGTTTTTGTTTGTTGGTTGGTGGTGGTGGTGTTTTCTGAGACGATCTTGGAACAGCTCACCCTGAACAGAAAGATGTCACAAATGTTTAGGATCAGAAAGCCAGGTATTGTTCAGTTTCCTTTGTTTTATTCAGCTTCCAGGACCTAATGTCAAACCAAAGACATGCTTTGATGGAAAAATAGAGACGGTTGACAAATAAATAAAAACCTGATTAACATAAAAGGCAAAGCAAACTCCTTTAAATAAACAGAACATATATCTCTGTCTCCCAGCCAAATTCCAAGCACCTGATCAAATTTGGAATGAGTGTGTGTGTGTGTGTGTGTGTGTACATGTGCGTGCATGCCTGTGTGTGTACATCCTTGCCTGTGCAGTGCACTAGACCGCAACTTGACATCTCAGCCACTCTTCTAGCCACACTGCCAAGCTCTCAATAGGTCTCCCCATTCAAAGGAAGAGACGCTCAGAACAAAGGAAGCCATTGTCTTCTGGTGCTATTTCAGAGAATTTAATACCAGATGAGATCTTACAAACCATATAGTGCACAATTCTAGATGTGAAAATCGAAGGTCAAAAAAGTGAAATGACTACTTCCACCCCATGTGACCAGAAAGAGGTAGGGCAATTTTTCCCAGTTGAGGACGATGCTGAACCAGATCCTCCCACTGCAGTAGCCATGTCTCCTCTGTGGAGAGACAGTTCCTAATGTTCCAAGGAACAGTTTCTGTTTTGTGTTCTGGTGTGACCCATGCTAGGCTTGCAAGGCCACAAGGCAGCAGAAGTGAGAACCCAGCAGGGGTAGGAGTTACAGAGTCCAATTACTCATCTACATCTCCATTGTTAACCTCTTGGCCCAATTAGTTAATTGTTGGTACTTGTTTATTCATCTGTAAAAAGGGGGAATAATATTACTGACTCGCTTCAAAGAGTCCTAGAGATGAAATAATGAAGAGTGAGAATGTCATAGTAATTGACTTTGAGCTATAAGCTAATGAATCATTATTATACAATAAAGGACAACAAAAATATTTGTAATTTGGCTTATCATAACTGCTTTCTTAGTTTTAAAGCCCTGACCTCCAAACAAAAGAATACCGCATTTTAACACTAGAAAATCTTAAAGTCTAAAATTTTATTTAATATTAATAATATTTTGAGCATATGTTTTTTGTCTTTAATGTACATATACTAAAGAAATGCATAATGAATTCTTAGTGACTTACAATGGTATTATGTGAGCACACCCTTTCAATCTCCCCATTGGGTAAGCAATACTTATTACCAATCCACTTCAGATGATATGAACAAACTAAGTAAATGTCTCCCCGAGATTACAGACCTGGGAGAGCTTTGCAAAAGCTGTGGTCTGAAGGTGTCTGATATGCATCCCTACTGATATCTAAATTACTTCCTCACAAGATCACTGCCTCCAACTACAATGATAATTTCTATCTCAGAATTATAGCTCACGTCTAGATTTCTTTTGACTGGCATGACTAGAGTAGCATTTGGACTATCCATTAGTGTGAAAAAATTCTTCAAAACATAACTTATGGTGTTAATTTCAGTAAATATATATCAGCACCCACTGTATGGCGGGCGCCCTGCTAGTTTGGCATTCAGTTCATGGAGCATTCCTGAAAGAGAGGGGTTTTTAAAATAAGGGAACCATTATGTCTTTTCTATTTACATCATTGTTATTATTTCATTATGCGCATATTATAATCTCCTCAAATGGATCATTAGCCACCTACAGGGAGAAAGTTTATTAAAATGGATATTTTATAAATTGAAGTTAGTAGGAAAGTTGTGGGTCCTAAATGGCTAAATTTATAGAATCATGGCATAATTAGATATGAATAAAATGTTTGGTGAGTTAAATTCTCATTTCTGATAGAAGACATGGTATTTCTTTAGGAGAATATTGTCTAAAACCAGGGCAAAGAGTGGTATCAGGGAAACTGATTGAGCTCAAGAGCAATTTGGGACATTATGTCTAAAAGCCACTCCCCTCCAAAAAAACAGGGCAGGGCAGCATTATATTTCTATTCAGTTGATCCATTCACAGGAGTCTATTTATTGCTGGGAACATGTGGAAGAGAATCAGCTGCCTCTCCTGGAAATGTCAGTCAATGTCCCAGAGGCTAGGGTTAGAATCAGGGCTCTGAGATCTAGGCAGGAAAAGGAAGACAAAATTGCAACTCGTGGATCATATCAAATGAGCAAGAGCTGAAGAGTGGGGGCAATGCTGGGAATTGATTGATGGCCATCAGAGTGTCCGGAGCTCACTCCAGTAACAGTAAGTGGACACTGGAGGCATCATGTGATAATGCTCTGGATCATAATCATTTTTTTTAGCAGAGTTCCTCTTTAGGCTCATCATGCAGGTCCTGGCCTACTTTTGTGGGATGTAGTTCCAATGACAACTTACTTTTTCACAGCCAACGCAGTGCTATTCTAGTCTGTTTTGTTTGTGGACTGTTCAGAGGCCTGTATTCTACACTGTATTTCTATCTCAAACCTTTTGCACTATTAATTCTAATCAGTTTCATGTTGGGGTTACTAGGGATCTGCCCATATAAAGGTGAAGAAATCCTTTCTCCAGCTCCTTCCTGTCCAAAATCCACCCCACTCTCTGTAAATTGGCAGGAGGAGGAGAGCAGGTTGGCTTAGGAGTCAAGGAGGTCAGGTTTCCCCACAGTCTCTGCTGACACCACCCTCTGCCAAATCCTCTTCACAGGGGGATTTGGAAATGCAGGCTCTCCACTCAGTCTCTGCCAGCACCACAGGGGATATGTTTTTTTTCTATGACGTTTGGCTGTAGCAGGGTGGTTATTGTCAAAAATATTGCCACCCTGCTGGACCACTAATTTTCTGGCCCTTTAGCTAGAGAGCAGACTTTTGGGGGGTCTTTTTTTTTTTTGGTCTGGTACTTCCAAATCAAGGGCTTCTCCAGCATCTGGCCTGGGATGTATGGGAGGAAAAAAAGAAAGTATAGGGAACTCATCCCATATTGTTAAAGTCCCAAGGTTCCTAGTTAGTATGCCCTCTTCATTCTACCTTTCAGAGTCTTTTTATGTTTGTTGTATTATGTCCAAGGTTATTATAATAATAATTAACAGGAGATATAGCAAGAAATGAGTCGTCTCCATCTTGCCAAAACCAGTAGTCTCAGTTCAATAACAACATTAGTTGTTATAATCATTAACAAAACTGATTCTTGCTTGTGGCTGTACTCCTGGGAACCTGAGGTAATGTAAATTAAGACCAAGGCCATTTTGCTGGTAGGATCTTAGGGATGTTATTGGCTCCATGGGGAAGCAAACAGTCTTCTGCAAAAAGTTTTCTCAATTCCAAAGTACAGTCATCTCCAAAATTCCTTCCCACCAGTTCCACTTGGCCGCTACAGACCTGTAACTGCATCCAAGATTTGGAGGCATGTTTGTTCCAAAGGGTGTTCTACATAGAAAGAACAAAACATGAGCATTATAAGGATGTATGCCATGCAGCGTGGTCCTGCTTTGGAAAACAAAGATGGGAGGAAATACATCAGAATGGAAAATTTCTGTCTCTTTCTGAGACTGACGTATGATTAATATCAGGTTTCTGCATGAATAATAATATTATAGCTTACTAGATAATAACACAGTAAAACCCACCATAATTCTCTAAGTGAAGTCCACAAAAGTCAAGGTCACGCTATTACAAAGTTAATGAAATGACAAGGGTGAGCCTACTATGAGAAACTGCTGATCTCCCTGTCTTCAAAATTTGCAAAATGAGCCACATCAGCCCAGAGATTTCACCACAGCTATCACTTACCTGATGCTGATCCCACATTGAGATTTACACGAAGGGCTTTATATTCAGTGGAAGATTTCATTATTTTCCTTCTAAATGAAGAAATTAGGATTCAGGGAAGTTAAAAAATTTGCCCAAAGTCAAACAGCCTGAATATGGCAGTGTAAAGAGAGAGAATGAGAGAATCTAGTCTCCAAGTACTTGGCTTTAATCAGTACTCTATCCTCTCCCTCAGAGAACCATCGTCTGAGCCCTAATTCAGGCTGCATGTTTTGGTGAGATTAAAGTTTATAATACATTCTCTGAGTTGGCTCATCCTGAGTGAGACTGATCCCACAAGTGGAAGTGATTCCAGCTGGAGGTTGAGGGAAAGCATGGGCCTTGGCAGACCTAGCAGCAGAAAAAGACCCTGGAATATTCTTCATTGTGTGAAATGACTGCTGTGAACTAGCTTAACTGAAACTTCATCACAGCTTCCTTTGTATTTTTGATTCAATTAACAATTATTAAACACCTAGTGTGCGCAAGGCACTCTTGGAAGAGTAGGACCCCACAACGCTCATTTATAGATCCCAGCTGAATCAACTAGCTCTTGATCATAAGCTTGTCAGTTCCTAGACTTCTATAGAGTATTTTAACTTAATTTGGCATATTTGCCTCTTATTCTTGGCTCCCTTTCACACTGTGAGGCCAAACACAACAACTGTCAATGGTCCGAATAAAGGCAAGCAAGCTGCTAGCACAGGGAGAAGCACCGTTGTTTGGCAGGTTGTCTGATCATGGCATAAGGAAGGTCTGTGTCAAGGAGTAGGCAGACTGGTAGCAACAGAGCAATATAGAAGGAGCTGAGACTGGCACATCCAGTCACTGAAATTAGTGTGATAGGAAAAAATGAACAAGACAAGAGTCCAGAGACGTGATTTAGGTCATTCTTTCAACATGCCCCAAGCCTCTGTCATGTGTGAGGTACTGAGATATGGTGAGTAGCACTGGGGATGCGGTGGTGACTCAGATTCTTTCACCAATCAAGCCAGTAGAAATTTTCCCTCCTTCAGGCTCCAGTAGTGCTCTTTGGAGTCGCCATACAGAACTTAGAATCTATCATAGTCAACTACATATAACAAGGATTTGTGTATGTTTCCTACTCTTCAGGGCTATAGGTTTATTGAAGGCAAAGACAGTCTACCATTTATCCTTACTCCCCCAACATAGAACCAAAAATAATATTTTGTTCATAGTAAAAATATAATAAATATTTATTGAATTAAACTATAGACACCAACTTCAGGTGATCCACATCATCATCTCTCTCCTGAGTCACTTGCAAGCCAGCTCCTAACTGGTTGCTGGACTTGAATTCTTGGCCCCTTCAATTCATATTCCTCATGGGGCCAGAGTTCTACGTAAAAGGTAAAACTAACATGACTTTTTTGCCTTACATCCTTCAGTGGACTTACAATAAAATCAAAACTCCTTCACATGATCTACAAAGCCTTGGATTTTCCAACCCATTCTTTATCTCCAACCACACTCCATGACTCCTTCCTCATTGCTATCAAAGGCACAACCAAGGGCTGCCTGGGTGGCTCAGTCCGTTAAGCATCTGCCTTCAGCTCAAGTCATGACCTCATGGGTTGTAAGATAGAGACCCCGACCCCACATCGGGTTCCCTGTTCAGCGGGGAGTCTGCTTCAGCCTCTCCCTCTGCCCTTTCCCCCTGCTTGTGCGTGCTCTCTCTCTCTTTAATAAATAAATTTTTAAAAATCTTTTTAAAAAAATGGTTCTGGCCTATGCTCTTTTGCATATCCAGAAGGCAGCTCCACTGCCATAATCCTCCTCCCAGGAGGTTCTAAGTCAGAGGTAGACAAACTTTCCGTAAAAGGCCAAATACTAAATATTTTTAACTTTGCTAGCCATTTGGTCTCTGTTGCAACCACTCCACTGTGCAACACTCCATAGGCAATATGTAAATAAATGAATGTGACTGTGTTCCAATAACATATATTTCCAAAACAGGCAGCAAACTGATTTGGGTCCGCAGGCTGTAGCTTGCCAACCCCTGTGCTAAATGACCAGAGTCACAGCTCTAGATAACACATCTAGATCACCCGGATCATTGCAAAAACCTCCAAACTGGTACTGATCCTTTCTCACTTGTACCCTAGGCTTCTATTCTCATCCTAGCAACCAAGGTGATCTTGTCAATGCCCTCCACCCTCCCACATCTTCCTCCACATAAAAGCCAATGTTCACACTGTGATCTACAAGGCTCTGTCTGTCCCTCACCATGATCTCTCTGAGCTGATCGATATTCAATCCTTCCTCCTTTCATTCCACTGCAGCCACACTGGCCTTGGGCTATTCCTTGAACAAGTCAGGCAGGTTCCTGCCTCCGTGCCTTTGCACTCAAGATTTCCTCTGCCTAGAATACTCTTCTGAAGATAACACAACCAGCTTCTTCACTTCTTTCTGGATATCTTTCAAAAGTCATCTTTATGGTAAGGTCTTTCTTAGCCACCCTATCTAAAATCTTCCACCCCAAACACCTGTAACCCCTCTTTTCTGCTTAAATTTTTCCTAATTCACCAATATATATTATATATCATGCTTATTTATCTTTTTTTTTAAAGATTTTATTTATTTATTTGACAGAGAGAGAGCGAGAGCAGGAACACAAGCAGGGGGAGTGGGAGAGGCAGGCTTCCTGCCAAGCAGGGAGCCCGATGTGGGACTCGATCCCAGGACCCTGAGATCATGACCTGAGCTGAAGGCAGATGTTTAAGGACTGAGCCACCCAGGCACCCTCATGCTTATTTATCTTATTTACTATTTGTCTTCTTCCCCAGAATATAAGCCCCATGAGAGCAGGGATTTCCTCTGCCTTGATCACCGCTGTATCCTTAATGCCTGTAATAGTGCTTAGTACATAGTACACACTCAGTAAATATATATTGAATGAAAGAATGAATGAATAAAGAAGCTCTCTTTCCTTATAGATACTATTGCGCTAAACCAAGAAGCCATCATGAATAATTTTTTCTTTCCCTTTTGAATGTTTTTAAGAAAACGTGTCAAATTTCTAGCTGAAAAATTTGTATATATTGTGTTCTTCTGCGCTCAAATTAAGGATGCTTAATTGTCTCATTTTAGCCACTTCTTTTCTTCTGAACTGTCCTTCTCCACTGACAGGATGAAACTAGAGGGAGGGAAATTAAGTTGCAAAACTCAAAAAGCAGATGTATGTTTTTTCCTCAATGCATAGAAATTGGTTATTGGTTATTGAAAAGTTTTGCTTCAATTCTGTGGGTATTTGTGAATGTGCTGACCAAACTCTTCTCATGGGTCATGAAAATGTCAGAAAAACTCTTCTTAGAGAGCTCCAAGAAAAACAATTCATTTTTGCTCTATGTGAATATATGTTTCTTTTGTACTTTGGAACAAAGGAAAATACCAAGTTTTTTAAGATTCAAAAGTGTGCGTGGGTTACTTATGAGCATATGAAATTGGCTCAAGTTAAGACATATTTGACAATTACTCCATCAAAAGAGATAAAGAAAGATTAGAATTTCGATTTATTTATATGTGATTAAAAGGAAATCAAAGTAGTTGGCATTTTTTAAATTGGCCGCTTTGTTTGAAATGGAAGGGAAAACGATTGCTAATTAATACTAAGGCTCAAATTGTCAGGAATGTCTCCCATTTCTTTGTCAGTCAATATTCTCATAATTTTCTGGGTTCTGAAATCATTTCCTTCATTTCCATTTTCCCATGTATTTGTTTCCCTGAGCTCCTTTAGTTTCACCTCTAAATGGTGTGCAGTGCCTTGAACACAATAGGTAAATAAATGCCTATTTCCCTAGCATCTTGAATTCTTATGCAAGTATTTCTTAAATATATGCCTTCTCTCAATGAGACTGTAAACCCCTCAAAATAAAAAGGTATCTGAACCCACTTTCTTCTCTAATCACTCAATACCCAGAATATACTAGTTACTAAATGATGTGGAGAACTAAGGTGAAAGAAATATAGAGGAAAAATTAAACTTCCTTATAACTTGCCGCCCATTGACAAGTACCTGAGACAGGCAGAGTGACTTTCCTCAAGGAACTTAGCTCTCTCCATGTTAATAGTTTGCTAGAGGCAAGAGACAACCTTAGCATGACATTAGCCCAACCTCTGGGATCCTGTAAAATATCCCTGGGTGGCTCAGTCGTTAAACCACTGCCTTCCACTCAGGTCATGATCCCAGGTTCCTGGGATCCAGCCCCTCATCAGGCTCCCTGCTCTCCGGAAGCCTGCTTCTCCCTATACCACTCCGCCTGCTTGTATTCCCTCTCTTGTTGTCTCTCTCTCTCTGTCAAATAAATAAAATAAAATCTTTAAAAAAAAAAATCCCTTTGGAAACTTCCTTTATCTCTACCCCCTAAGATATATGTTGGCAATCATCCTCCAAGCATATGGCCCACTGATATACATCTGAAAGGTCTCATGACTAGGGTTTTACCAGACAATAGTAAATGACCTTTTCGTACCAACAGCTAGCCCCTCAAGGTCTTGGAAACCTTGCTTCCAAATTCCTTAGAGACTTATGCTTCATGGTTCATCATCTTCTTTTTTTTTTTTTTTAACATATAATATATTATTTGTTTCAGAGGTACTCTGTGATTCAACAGTCTTACACAATTTACAGCACTCACCATAGCACATACCCTCCCCAATGAGACTATGGACTCTGAGAAAGAAACTGAGGGTTCTAGAGGGGAGGGGGTGGGGGGATGAGTTAGCCTGGTGATGGGTATTAAAGAGGGCATGTATTGAATGGAGCACTGGGTGTTATACACAAACAATGAATCATGAAACACTACATCAAAAACTAATGATGTAAGGTATGGTGATTAACATAACATAATAAAAATAAATAAAATAAATAAATAAATAAAAGACTTATGCTATCCCTAACCCCCTCCCAACTCGAAACTATATAATGGGCCACTCCTCACGACCCCATTGCAGCTCTTTCTGACCACGGGTCCTGTTCCCATGCTTTAATAAAACCACCCATTTTGTACCGAAGATGATTCAAGAGTTCTTTCTTAACCGTTCACTCCCAGACCCCAACATTTCACATCACTAAATACTTGTTAAACTCAACTTGTTAGAAAGAAACATTAAGGGATGCCTAGATGGCTCAGTCGGTTAAGCATCTGCCTTCAACTCAGGTCATGATCTTGGGGTCCTGGGAGTGAGTCCTGTGTCAGGCTCCCCGCTCAGCAGGGAGTCTGCTTCTCCCTTTCCCTCTGCCTCTCCCTTTCCCTCTGCCTCTCCTCCCACTTGTGCTCTCTCTCTCTCTCAAATAAATAAATAAAATCTTTTAAAAAACTAAAACTTTGATGTGCAGCAGATATTTAGGAATTAAAGGATAATAATTTTATAGCATTTAAAATTAAGCATTTCAGTAAAACCTACTGTCATGAGGAGAGGCAGAAGATGTTAATTCATCAAGAATCAGACCTGTGGTTGTGTTGTTACTGGTGTTGTTGTTGTTGTTAAAATCTCTAGTTCCCCAGTGTTTTCACAATAATTAAGTCAGAAATATGAGCTGAGCTAAGAAATAGCATAAGAAAATAACACTTACTCTAACTGTACTGACCTGCTTGTATTATTTGTAAGGCATCAGTGAGTTATCTCACTGAGTTTACATGAGTTTAGAAATTTAGTTCTAAAAAAAGACAGGAAGGAAGGAAAGGAACAAGGGAAGGAATGGGGCGGGGGGCTACCTCTGCTGGAAAGGAAGAAAATAAAAGCACAATTTCAAAGATTAAACATGAAGATTCCTTTCATAGAGTCTAAAAGGTAGGAAACAATATAATGTTAATCATAAGCAGAGTGATCTGTGAAATACTGAGATTTTATTCTTGTCTAAGAACCTGGCTCTCTGCTCTTTACAGGGTAAGTATCCTCCGCACATTTCTTCCCTCCCTGTGCTTAAAGCTACACATCTGCAATATGCACCACCTCTCTCTCTCCCACCTGACTTCTCTCATGGGAAAACTAAATTGGTTTAAATCATGTAGGAGCATTATAAATACTGTTTGGTGATTGGAATAAATTGGTTCAAATCACATAGTTACTTCCCTACATACTGACTGATGAGGAAATTTAGAGATGCTATAATTTATAAACAAAATGAAGGAGGTTAACCTGGCAAGATATGAGAGGTAGGAACAACTTTTGCATTTAAGAAATTGAAAGGGAAGAGAAGGGCCCATTTCCCAAATCATTCAATGAGGCCAGTATTACCCTGATTCCCAAACCAGATAAAGACATCACAAGGAACGAAAACTACAGACCAGTATCTCCTATGAATATAAACACAAAAATTCTCAACAAAATATTATCAAGTCAGACCCAATAACATATAAAAAGGATTGTAGGGGTGCCTGGGTGGCTCAGTCGGTTAAGCATCTGACTCTTGATTTCAGCTCAGGTCATGATTTCAGGGTCGTGAGATTGAGCCCCATGTCAGGCTCCATGATGAGTATGGAGTTTGCATGAGATTCTCTCTCTCCTCTCCCTCTGCCCCCAGCACCTGACCACTCACATGTGTACTCTTTTCCTCAAAAAAAAGGATCATAAACCATGACCAAATGGAATTTATCCCATAAATGCAAGGGTGGTTTAACATCTAAAAACCAATTAATGTAAAACACAGTATCAATAGAATAAAAGTCAAAAACTACATGATCATCTCAATACACACAGAAAAGGCATTCAACAAACTCCAACACCCTTTTACCATAAAAATATTCAACAAACTAAGAATAGAAAGAAACTTCCTTAAGGTAAAAAAAGGGGGGGGGGCATTTGTGAAAAACCCGAAGCTAACAGCATATTTAACTGTGAATACTTTGTCCCTAAGATCAGGAACAAGACAAGGATGTCTGCCCTCACTACTTCTATTCAACATTGTACTAAAAATAGCTAGGACAATTTGGCAAGAGAATGAAATAAAAGGCATTCATATTGAAAGGATGAAGCAAAACTATCTCTATTTGGAGATGACATGATCTCATCATAGAGAATTCTAAAGAATCCACCAGAAAATGGTTGGGACTAATAGATGAGTTCAGCAAGATTGCAGGACACAAGATTAATATATAAAAATCAATTATATTTCTATACACTAGCAATAAACAATCTAAAAATGGAATTAAGAAAATAATACCATTTATAATAACATTAAAAAGAATAAAATCATTAGGAATAAATTTACCAAAAGAAGTATAAAATCGTACTCTGAAAACTATGCAACACTGTTGAAAACAAGCTTTAAAAGACCTCAGTAAATAGAAAGACATTCCATGTTCATAGATCAGAAGAATGTCTATAATGCTGCAGTAATGAAGACACAGAGGGACTGGCACAAGAATAAATATATTAATCAGTGGAATAGAATTGAAACTCCAGAAATAATTCTTATGTTTATGGTGGGTTGACTTTTCACAGAAATGCCTGATAATTCAGTGGGGCAAGAATGGTCTTTTCAATCAATGATACCAGGACACTTGGATATCCACATGAAAAAGAGAGAAATTGGACTTCTTCCTTACATCATAAGTAAAATTTAACTCAAATAGATCATAGACCTAAATGAAAGAGCTAAAACTGTAAATCTCTTAGGAGAAAACATAGGAATAACTTCCGATGGTCTTGAAGCAAAGCCTTTTCAGAAATGATACCAAAAGCAACAAAAAGAAAAGATAAATTGAACTTACCCCAAATTAAAAACTTCTGTGTTTCAAAAGATACCATGAAGAAAGTGAAAAGACAACTGACAGAGCAGGAGAAAGTATTTGCAAATCACATATCTAATCTGACTTATATCCAGAACATGCAAAGAAATATTATAACTTAGGGGCCCTTAGGTGACTCAGTCAGTTAAGCATCTGTCTTCAGCTCAGGTCATGATCCCAGGGTCCTGGGATCAAGCCCCACGTCAAGATCCCAGCTCAGTGGGGAGTCTGCTTCTCCCTCTCCCTCTGCCACTCCCACTGCTTATGCTCTCTTTCTCTCTCTCAAATAAATAAATAAAATCTTGGGGGGAGAAAGAAATATTATAACTTAATAATAAAAAGACAACCCAGTTAAAACTTGAGCAGAAGATTTGGATATTTATCCCAAGAAGATAAACAAATGGCCAAAAAGCTTGAAAGATGCTCAACCTCATTAGTTCTTAGAGAAATGCAAATCAAAGCTACAATGAGCACATCATATGTATTAGGATGGCTAAATTAAAAAGTTGGACAATAACAAATAACAAAATAACAAATGTTGCTGAGGTTGTAAAAGATCAGAACTATTCATACATTGCTAGTGGAAATGTAAAATGGTGCATCTGCTTTGGAAAACAGTCTGATAATTCCTGAAAATGCTAAATGTAGAGTTATCATATGACCCAGCAATTCTACTCGTAGGTACACAATCAAGAAAAATGAAAACAAATGTCCACACAAAATCTGTACACAAATGTTCATAGCAGCATTACTCATAATAGCCAAAAAGTAGAAACAACCCAAATGTTCATCAGCTGATGCTGATGATAAATAAATGTGGCATAGCCATATAGTGTGATAATATTTGGCCATAAAAAGGAATGAAGTACTGATACATACTACAATATGAATGAACCTTGAAAACATTATGCTAAGTGAAAGAAGCCAGTTGCAAAAGACTACTTATCGTATGATTTCATTTACATGAAATAGACAAATCTATAGAGACAGAAAGTGAATTAGTGGTTGCCTAGGACTGGGGGCTTAGGGGATGGAGATGGGGAATGAGGAGTGACTACTAATGGGTATGGGGTTTGTTTTGGGATGATGAAACTTCCAAAATTGATTGTGGTGATGGTTGCTCAACTCTTTAATACACTAAGAAATCATTAAATTGCATACATTAAATGGGTGAATTGTATGTCATGTATCTCAATAAGGTTGTTCAAAACAAAAGGAAGGGATCACCTTCCATTTCTTTTTTTTTTCTATTTAATTTGCAAACCCCATTAAGATACCATGCCAAGTTATTTCAGCATATGTTTGATCTCTGAACTCATTTTCTATACCCAATAAGATGAATTTGAAGTCAGAAATCTTTAGTAGCTGTACACTATTTTGCCTGTGTTACATTTAAGGAGCATGACAAATTATTACTGGTTCCACAGCCATTTCATAAATACCATCCCATTTGGTGGCAGTCAGGAAAACTAATTTATTAAATTTGTCAAAAATATTTCCTAAGTATCTATAATGATCATTGTACAGTGAGAGCTCGGTGCTTAGAAGCCAAGAGACATCTGATATGGCTTCAGAAGTTGGCAAAATATGTAAATTCATAAGAACAATAGAGGAGCAATAAAAGTATTTATTTAACTATGTGCATTACATGGGAGAAATTCTTGCGAGAATCCCAGGATTTGCGTCATATATATTGTCATATAACCCGGCTATAAAGGGGAGAGGTGTTCCTAGACCTGTATCTGATGTTTTGCTTTAGTATTTAATCTCTTGTCTCTTGTAGGAGCAAATACTCTTCCACTTATGGATACTTCTATTCTTCTCCCTGAAGAAAAAAATATCTAAGAGTGAATCCTTCCATTTATTCATGCAAATCCTTTACTGGATTGTTCTCCAGGGAGAAGAGTGACCTCTTTGATTGGAGAAATAGGGAGAATCTGACATCCAATGGCCCCAAGACCAGTAGGAATCTAACCTAAAAAGCAAACTTGTTTCTTTTTTCCCTCCTTCTTCTCTTCTTTCCTTCCCTCCTTCCCTCTTTATTTCCCCGCAGTGGCATGCCCTTCCTCCTCTTGAAAGGGATGCATGTCTTCCTGAAGTGACGTTGCTTTTAACTGGAAGGACGTCTACATTGTATTGAAAGGTAGAAGCCTCTGGTATCCTCTCATTCAGTTTCACATAAGCAAGCTGATGAATTCATTGCTACTTTCCTCTGGCCTTCGTGTTCCCCCTTTTTAAAATAACCCTTGAAAAGAAATGTGAGTGGTAACATGTGCACATTAAACTGACCCTGAATCTCCAGCACTGCTGTTGAGAAGTTCTTTTACTAATCCCATGCTTCCATTCTTATTCAATGAGGAAAATTCCTTAGACAACAGTATATGTTTTAGAATTTTTGCCTAATTACTGCATAGGGGAAATAATTGAAAAGCACAGGGTCAGGTCAAATTATTGGAATGGCACTCTTTACACAGATATTTAAAAATTAATATTAGCCAAAAAGATTTGGTAAATGACCTAAAATTTTAGATACGGGGTTATGATGGTTTAAAATGCAGCTTAGAAATATAAAATGCTATTTTGGAAGGTGAAATAGTAACAAATAAAAAAAGAAAACTGTAGCTTTGATATGAGTATTTATGATATGCCTACTCTATAACTAGTACCAGACTATTAAATTAAAGATATATTCTTTCACTGATCATTTCATAGGTAATGTGTGGAAATCAGTCATCTCAATCAATCAACCCTCCTCCTTGCTGGGCTCTGTGCAGTGGAGAATATATACCCAAGGATCTAAATGAAAGTCATATTTTCATCCTTATATGTGGAGGGACAGTATTTGCCAAAGTTCCTGGTAAAGCTGGAATGGAGACCTTATATGGTACCAGAGGCTAATGTGGGGAGCTCTACCTAACAAATCCTAAATCTAGATTTTCCCTCTCTTGCCTATAAGGAGAGTTAGGTCTTTAAGGCGTCCCCCTTAAGATTTCTTTAGCAGCCAATTTCATGTAAGACTGTGATTTTCCTCACAAATCCAGTTGCTGTCAGAAGAGAGTGTGCTGGAGACCAACAATGAGAGATGGATAACTTGCCTCCCCTTTAGAACAAAAGGGCCGAGGGTGCTTCTGCATGGAATGAGAAAGCTGAGGGTAAGCCCTGACCCTCCTTACTCATCATTAATCTAAGTAGTACAGGATTGAGAAATGGGGTTCAGCTTATTTCTTGTTTTAGAGGAATAGCAGCCAAGCTCCAACCACCAGATCAGCTATTCCCAGTACTTGGAAGAGTGTTTAAAGAGGAAGACAAAGAAATGGAAGTATACTCGGCAGCACTATCCAAATGACGGTAGATGAAAGCCACCTATTCATGGAAACTGAGAAATAGAGAATGAGAAAGCTGAGGGCAAGACCTGACCCTCCCTTACTCACTCATTAATACAAGTAGACTCTCTGGTACTATCCAAATGAGAATGGATGGAAGCCAACTCTTCTTGGAAACATGAGAAGTATCCCCTCCACAACATACTAGAACACCACAAATCTTGGAAGCTCAGCGGTACCCATTCACTCCTCAGTTTTATAATAACTATTTACTAAGTGCCAAGCATTGCCTTAGGAAATGGTTATATAAGAATCAAACCAGGACACACTCACTGCTCTCAAGATCACAGTCTACTCAACACTAGGGTAAGAGGCTAAGGATTTGGATTCTGGTCCTGACCACCAAAAGAACTCTATAAATGCTATATGTCATGGATTCTTCTGAGACTCCATTTCTTAACTGTTAAATGAGGGTGGAAAAGTAATATGCATGCCTCCTGAGGGGTGCATGAGATTCATACACAGTGATATTCCTCAGGATCCCCTTTGTGCACATCTGCTCATCAGTGACTCCTTCCTTTGTACCCAGCCTATTTTGTCAATACAGATCTGTTTTAGGAAAGGATATGACAAACTCATTCAGCGCAAAGAAAGAAGAACCACTATGTTTACAAGGTGGATCTTCCCAGAAGTATTTCTATTTTCATGGAAGACTAACTCCTCAAGTTAAATACTGAAATAATTCTCACTTGTAGATTTTCATATAGTTTAACTTTCTTCTCCTAGTATAAATCTGAAGTGTCAGGCAACTCCACTGACAAATCAGGCCAGCTGTGTTGCATGGAGAGCCAGTATGGAAATTTATGTCTTTTTTGTTTTTGTTTTGTTTTCACATGTATTAGTTTATTCACAGACTTTGTAAACCTATCCAAGAAGCATTCCCAGGATACGCTGCCTCATAAGACAAAACTAGATCTTACCTTTGAGTGCCTCCGTGGTTGGTGAAGACAGGCTTTGTACAATACTGACTTGACCACACTGTCACAAAAATCACCTCTACCATCACCTTACTAGAATGTCATCACCCACTACAGTACAGAAGATAGAATGAGTGTCACAATTAACAACGTGTAAATTCAACCCCTCTGCTGTGTTCCCTAATTATAATTAAGAGATAATCACAGGACTTATCATCTGCCACTCCCTGTAATGCCTCAACCTGCCTTTGAGCTTAGCAAGTTTAGCTACAAAAATTTTAACAACATAAAACTCAAAAAATATTCTTTTAGCACTTACAGCAACCATGACATTGCTAGGTACCGAGGGACAAACAAACAAAAATGAAGACATGCTCATTGATTTCAAGGCACTTTTACTGCTATATAGTACTTCAGATTGAGTCCTAGGCAGATGTCATCAGAGAAACAAAGTAATGAGATGATTGGCCTGGAGAAGACTGAAGGTACCATGCTATTGTCTTAAATATTTGAAGTATGGGTATGTGGCAGAATAACTGGCACATATTTCTTTTTGGGGGGGGTACAAAATTATTTTATTTGAAGAATGGTACAAATGAAAGAAGTTAAGTAGATGTTTTGCTACAACTTATAGAAAAAGTAAAGGTAACCCCAACATGCATGCACTGCCTTGGTGACCAGGGAAGTCACCCTTGTGGCTATGGGAAGACAGCCTAAGGCTTAGCTCTCATTATCACCGTTTCCCAAGGTGTGCTTGTCACAGAGATATTCTGCCATGCCAGATTCGGGAGCCCCCATCTTGCACAGGTTGGATACGTGGTCACCCAATTCTTTGATGGCACATATTTCAAAGGATACAATTAGGAGCATATTTTGGAAATTTCAGGGTGACTGGTTTCAACTCTAAATATGGAAGAACTTTCCAAATTTCAGAAAGTATCTGGGCAGGTATTCACTTGTTGGGCTTGTAGAAAGAGAACACACATCGGGGGGAAAGCTGAGTGGGCTCTCATGTAGCATATGGTAGGTAAGTCTGTCATTAATATCTACTGATTAGTTGATCATTTTCTTTGAGACGTGTGCTCTTTTACTGAAGATTCCATACCAGTGTTAATAGAATCTACCTCTTGAGAAATCTCAGAAGGCATCAAAGAGATAATAAATTTTACAACCCGCTGACATTCTGTCATCAGCTCTTTACTTAATATTTCTGGGCCCTGAATTATTGTCAGTTATTTATAAGTGAAAGTATTCTGGAAACAATAATGTGGATTTGGGTGGGGTTTTTTTATTTTTATAATTGCTAAAATAGCCCTCGAGTTTTCATACATCTCCATGTGCTAAAAACCTTCAGATTGTCTCCCTGAACTTTCTAATGGTCACAGAACCAAAAAATCATCCTTCCCTAGAGTCCAGTTGGTTGTTTTATAGTCATAGCAATCTGGAAGGGTTTCATTTGTTTCTTATTGTTTCTTGATGAATCTTTGCCTAATGGAAATGGGCAGGACAAAGTCCATAGGGATTATGATGACGGAAAGGAGTAAGATTTATCACAAGAGGTCAATAAGAGTTTCCTACAATTTTCAATCACTGAAGCTGTATTTAGTGGCCTGGCGTGTTGTCATGATTCATTGTCATTTCTATTTGTAACTTCAAGAATGAAACAGAGCCATGTGCTGTTGTACTGTAGTATATGAACACATAGCCTAAGCCCCAAAATGAACGTTCACCCATACATGAAAAATGATGGCTAATATTTACCACGTGTTTAATATGTGCCAGGGACTATGGTAAACATTTTACGTGGGTTATTTAATTTATTATTTTAGCAACACTGCCAGGCAAGTGCTTGCATTCTCTGTTCTGCATGTGAGGAAACCAACATGGAGAGTATCCATGAAGGGATCCACTTAGGGAGTAATACAACTGAAGTTTGAACCTGGGCATGAACACAAGAACCTGTACTCAGGAGCCCCTCTACCAGGCTACAGTCCACACCACCCACTGTCCTCTATCCCCTGCCTTTGTGAATTAACACCTTAACAAGAAAATGTTATCATAAGAATCAGAAAAGATACAACTCTTGTTTATAAATGTATGCTATGATGAAGCCGAGCTAAACTGTGGACCACTAAAAGTGGAAAAGGGACTAGCAAATATGGTGAGAAGCAGGCCTTCTCAACTGAAAAGGAAGTCTGTATTCATCAGGGATACTAAAATAACACCAGTCCTGTCTCTTCGAGGACCTTCTGGAAATGGTCTCCTTGCCCTCCGGACTGATGGAACTCAGCCGTCCCAGCATCTCTGCCGTGTTCTCCTGGAGGTGCTTGTGGTTTCCTCTGTGAGTCACAGAAACACACGGTGGCTGGAAAGCTCCCTTTGAGTTTCCCTCCTGCTAAAGGAGAGCAACTCTATTAGCTTATTCTCAATAAGAACACTCACGTAAGGAAGGTCACAATTAGTTGAATCCAGTTAACTAAAACCCTTTATTAATCAGGATTTTTCCACAATTAACTTCTAAGGACCAAAAAAAAAAGGCAAATTTCAAAATAAGAATCAGAGAAGAAAACTTGTAAACATTTCTCTAGGCCTGGTACACATTCATCCAAACTCCCACACTTCTACAACTATATAATACTATTCAGTAATAGCTAGCATTTGCGGGAGCACTCACTGTGCGCCAGATATTTGTACTAAGGGATCCATGTGTCTGTTTTTCCTTTAACATGGCAATCCTTTGAAGCAAATACTGTTATTCTCCCTATTTTACAGATTGCCAAATCCAGCCACGGAGTTCATTTGCTCAAGTCATACACTTAATTGATGGTAGTGAGGAAGCGTAAGCCCACAGAATGCAAAACTTAACCAATATGCCATATTGCCTCCTGATTTTCTGCGCATAATATAACGATGACTCAGAAGAGTATTATTCAATAAATAATAATAGCTCCTTCATTGAGTGCTTCCTGTATCAGGCACTGCTGTAGGCACATTGTAACTATTATCTCATTTAATATTCACATTAACCCCTTAAAATAGGTACCATTTTTACCCCCATTTTTTAGGAAAGTGAGGCACATAGAGGTTAAAATAATTCATTTTCTCCACATCACACATCACAGTTATAGAGCCAGAACAAGAACCAAAATGTGTTACTCCAGAGTACATCCTTTTAATTGCTACACTTTTTGCTTTTTCTTCTTCCCTTCTTCCTTTCTTCTTTTCTTCCTTCCGGACAGGACACAGAAGAGGAATATAAGTCTAATGCATTTTAGAAAGATCTCCAATAAAGTTAATCAACCAATAAAAATTGATTCAGAAAGGAAGTTCTGGTTGATTAATGTAATGACTATTCAAATGATCTAATTCCTGAGCTTTCTGGTTAATTGAATTTCCACTGGCTTTAGGCCATTCTGTTCAGAGAGAAATTCCAGCCCATGGAATGTTTTTATTTCATCTTCATTGGTAAAAAGGCAGCAAAACACTCAAGGATGCTCCCAGAAAACTTACCCTCTGAAGCATTATCAAGCATTCATGCTACAACTTTGAAGACTTCTTTTGAACAATATTTATTAGGAAACTAAAACTATGCAAAATTTAACTTTGCTAAGTAAGATTACTTCCACTTCAAACGTGTTTCCCAGTGATTGAATCAGACATTTTAAAAGCATTCTCCAGATCTCGGTGTTACAGAAATCTTAATTTATCATTACTTTTACTCTTTATAGGATAAAAGATTCCCAAAGCTTGTAATTAATGAACTGCTAAATTCAGGCATATGGACGTGATGTAGTTTTCAAGTGCGACAAATGGGAATTATCAAACTTCAGAAGGATGACATTCCACCATATTTTCCTAATGGGAGGCACTTGGGAAATGTCCTTCAAATGAATTAATTCTTCTAATTCTTGTTCTTTAAATGTCTTTACCTCAATAAACACCGTATCTTAATTTTCATTCATTCCTACAAATTTTTGTTATTTATTATTTTCTTCTTTTATATGATCCCTTATTCTAGGTCTTGATTTTTTTAAGCATAAGCTCGTGCTTAGTTTATAAACTGCAAATCCACTTCTCGCATCAATTTTAAGATTTTCAGCCTGATCACCCATTCTTCCATTAATTGCTCTTTTTTGCTTCAAAAAATGACTTCTTCGTTCCACATGACTCCTCCTCACTTTCCCTATGTTAATATCTATGTTATCTTCCTCTCAGAACATCTTCCCACTTCTCATATGGCCAACTGGCACCTTTTCTTTTTTTCCACTGATAAAGCAACCAAGATATTTCTTCCACCTGGAGGCCATCCCTTTGTTTGGAAATGCAAGTCTGCGGGACTTAAGTCTGACTCAGTGCTCCCGCTCTAACTCCTATAACAACAAAAGTTTTAATTTCTTTTGTTTTCCAAAAATACTTATTTATAATAAAATGCCACTGCCCTCCAGCCAAAGACCACCAGGAATACTACTATAGTTGAACAAATTTGGGTTAATTGACTCATTACATTGAGGAAGAACACACACCATTGGGGACCATGGAGCAATACAGGACTAAGGTATTAGAATGGACTTATATGATTTTTGCAAGTGTTAGGTGGTTTGGAAGAGGGTTCAAAGCAACATGGCTGGTTACTGTCAAGAAGAGAGGATAATTCAATGATCAGTTATCTTAATAATTTTTATACCTAGAAGGCCAGAACACCAGACTTAAGACCAGGAGATCAAGACTAAACTGTGATTGGTAAAGAAATGGCAATCACTCCTACCATTCTTGATATCAGAGAATGTTTGGTTCATTTTGTGTTTTGTTGTGTTTCACTTATATTCAGTCATAATTATGGAATGGTCTTCTTTCGTCTCAATACATCCCGGTCACAGACTGGTCTTCCATGATGCAGTTCTGCCAGACTGTCTGGGGTCAACAGGATAGCACTAAGCCCAGCTGTGGGTGCCAGACCAGCTCCTGGCAATACCCGAGGCCAACTTGACAGCACCCAACTGTCAGGGCTGCTTTTCTAAAAACAATGTTTATTCATTTCAGAGAACCTGAAAGACATGAAAAGCATTGACAAAAAAACAAATAGCTTGCTCATAGTATTTTTTTCCCCTGAATGGGAATACCAGAGAAAGGGAGAGGACAGAAAAGCAGGGCACCATATGTGTGCTGGCCCTGCAGGGATGTTTCATCTTTTGGCAGCACTGAGGCTCCGCAGCAAGGAAATCTAAAAAGAGAGCACTGGGGATCCCCCTCAAAAGTCAACTCAGCTGTGGCGGTAAAGATTGCGGTAAACAAGCTGCATTTAGAAGGTGGCATTCCGAGTCAAATGATCTGGAATGTTCTGGATGCAAACATCCTGCAGTTGCCCAGCACTGAATTTTTCCATTCAATATACACCTACTGTGTGCCAAACACATATGTTAACTTACCTAAAACTCATAATAATCCTATAAGGTAGGCCCCATTGTTATCTCATTGCAGATGAGGAAACTGAAACGTGGAATGTTTAAAAAAAATAATCTTCTCAAGGTCACAGAGCTAGGAAGAAAGAAACCTGGGCTTTAAACTCAAGCAATCTGGGGGCGCCTGGGTGGCTCAGTTGGTTAAACATCTGACTCTTGATTTTGGCTCAGGTCATGATCTCAGGGTCCTGGATTTGAGCCCCATGTCAGGCTCTGTGCTTAGCCGTTCAGTGGAGAGTCTGCTTCGGGATTCTCTCTGTCCCTCTGCCCCTCCACCCGCTCCCCCGCACTCACTCTCACTCTCTCTCTTTCTCAAATAAATATATAAATCTTTAAGAAATAAACAAATAAACTCAAGCAATCTGGCTCTGGGGATGTGCTACTAATCACAATATCAAATCATGTTACTTACCTAGTTTTGCCCACTTTGAGTATTAAAGCCTTAGCGGCAATAGTCACCAGGTTTTAGAACATACATGTGTATATGAGGAAACACACATACATACTAGATTTTTTAATTTAACTTCATGCAGAACTACAAAATAAATTAGCAAAAATGATGGAATACAACTCTGGAGTGAAACTATCTGCCATTTTCTATACATTAAGATATGTATAAAATACACAACGTCACTGAAAACCATACAATGAGAATCTGGTACTAAATTCCATTTTTTTCTTCTTAGGGACTTAATGAAATCCTCTAACCTCCTGCTAAGTGCTGAGAGATGAGTGTCTGTTCAGATTCATTCTGAATTCCTCTTTTCATTGCAATATGCCGCCTCTTTACCCTGCGGTTGAGCCTCCTTCATTCTGTACTGGGATGGGAAAGTTTCAAGAGAAGTCCCCTCCTGCTTAAGGGTGATATGAAGCTAGACCCTCCCCTCATTGCACAATACCATCACAGTTTCAGGTAAAACCATCCAGTATGCCTCTGGCAACAGTGGCTTAGAAATTCCTGTTGAATAACTACCTACCCTATGTCTTTGAGGCTCTATAGGTATCAAAAGGTAAAAGCCTTGGCCATTTTTATGAATAGAGCTTGATAATCACCTATTTATTCTAGATGAGAGTTGATTAAAAGTAGTTAGTCTACAAATACACACTATCACCACCTCTAGGTGAGACACCATGGGGATGGGTATTAAAGAGGGCACATTCTGCATGGAGCACTGGGTGTTATCCACAAACAATGAATCATGGAACACTACATCAAAAACTAATGATGTAATGTATGGTGACTAACATAACAATAAAAAATAAAAAAAAATCTATCTCTTGGGTAGAAGGGGTACCCTGTAGATTCACCTCTATCCTGCCAAATAACAATTTAGAACAAGCTTTTTAATTTCATATTCCATTCCTCACAGACATTTATAATGCTGAACCAGCCAAATTAATTAATTATATGCTAATTTTACAATTGAACATCACTGATATCTATCACCAGCTCTGCCATAGAATCACTGGGTAACACTCAGGAAATGCCCTTCTCAGTAAAATGAGGAAAATTCTATGTCACAGACTCTTAATGCTAAATATGGAGCTGTTAGTAATAATCATTGCAAGAACAACTAAAAATACCTTTAAGACTAGACACAGATCACAACCAATTCAATTCCACAAACATTTATTGAGCACCACTAAGTGTCAAATAATTGAAATACAAAAATGGAAATGACAGTGCCTACCCTAGACAGTGAGGACCTTACAGACTTACATAAAAAACATCACACCAATGGATAATTTTAGTTGTGTGTAGTAGTAAGCGCTACCATATGTGTTGGAACATAGAGAGGCTTCTAAGCAGCTGAGTTAGGGATGAAGAGGGCAAGCAGAAGGTATTAGAGATGAGATCATCTTTGAGTGGTATCTTTAAAATAGAAGCAGGAACAGCCAACTAAACAGAAGGAACAATGGATAAGGATCCCGTATAATGCTGAACAAGTGAACGGTAACTCAAAATGTTGATTCAATATCCAGATTTTGTTGTTGTTGTTGTTGTTGTTGTTGGTAGCTGCTTTACTGGTTCAGTTGACTGAATTTTATTTTTTTATTCGTTCTTCATTCATTTGATTGGTATGGGTAAGTCACATAGCCTAAGAGCCCAGTAGAAAATCAAAATACTCTTCCACCTGAGCTCAAGGGTGATTTCCACAAACACAATTAATGAAAGCATAGCTAACCAAAGCGGAAATAAATGCTCAGAGAAAGTAAAAGGATTTCTCCAGAGCAGGTCGTAAGAAGGAATATTATTTTTACCTTTATTTCTTATGTCACTGAAACAGGAGATGTCAAGCTTTCATGATCTGCTGAAGTCTTGACATATTCAAGTATAAATGGAGGTTCACTAGTACATCTTCTCAAGGCAAATGAAGAGAATTCTAATTCAGCTGATTAGAAAGAATTAGAAGCCCACAGATAGTGTTTATTAGAGCAATATATCAAGAGAAGCCCAGTAGGGAGTACTAATTGAATCAGTAACAATTAGATCCGATTTGATTCAATCCTTGTTAATGTATTTTTTTTTTTTTTTGAATTCTGGTTTGGGAGAGATTGGGTTTGGGATTAAAATGGCAACTGTAAAATTTATATTCCATTCACAGATGAACAACATCGCTTTGAAGGAAGTCACTCTAGGCCAAACCATGTCACTAGAATTTTCCTACAGCACCAAAGGTGCAATCACAGTGTGAAGTTCACACTGGAATACAGGACTTTAGAGAAATGTTAAGTGTGGGAAGGAATCTGTTCTCAGAGATCTATCTCACTTTAGAAGTCCTCTTTAGCTGTAAAGTGATTGCTTCAGAATCAAATGGAATTATAACCAGTTCTGAATATTATTCAGCTCATTTAGGACAGAAATCAGTTTTGTTTGATAACAAAAATACATGCTTTTAAATTTTAACCATTTAAGATTTTCCCACTGGTTGACCTGCAATGCCATGACCAAAAGAAGAATCCATATAATCTTCATTTTTTCCATATTTATCCATTGTAAATAACAGCACTTGTTAAATTATTGTTAAGTAGAATATATTAGCCAGATGTCACATAAGTTTTGCTTGTTATTGAACAGTGCTTCCATTTGCTTTCATTTGGAAAAAGGTCTCCCAACATCCCTGAAGACTTTTAGAATATTCAGTACACACACATACCCACACAAATCTTTTAATTTTGATTCCTTTCCCACATTGAATTTTTCTCCCAGTTCCAACTCTGTCCAAAGCATTTTTACTCCTAAGAGTTCCCTTTCTATTCCTTCGTGAAACTTCGAGAAAGATTAGTTATCCAATAATGTCCCAGTTGAGCCATTTATTATGGCATTCTAATATAGTTTGCAAATATATATTAATATAATGGAAGGAAATCATGATCAAAGTTTGGCAGTCATCTTCTGGAATATTAAATGCATATTTCCAACAATGGCCTAACCTGCTACACCAAACAAGCTAATCTCTGCTCAGAGAAAAAATATCAATTATAAATATGAAAGCCACAACTACCTCCTCTTAATTTACAGATAAATTTATGCCTTAATTCATGTTATTCCATCAGTCTAGACTGCATCATCCCCTGCCTATAGGAAACTTGTAGCACTTTCCCTGATCCCTCAGAAAGAACTAAGTGTCTTTTTACAGCCTGTACCATTCATCTCTACTTAGAAAGGATGCAATTATTCTTTATATGTCAGTTAACTGCTGACATATATGTGTCTCACCAGTCAGCAATTTGAACAGAGTTGTTCATAAGACAAACTGAGGCCTTAGGTAAGGATTAAGGATTTTGGTAGAAATGGGACAGAAGCAAAGAACTGAACTCTCCCAAAGGACCAAGGAGAGAATATAATGGAATCAGTTCAGGTCATTGTTCAGTGGGGCAAGTCACACTCATACGTGTTCTATAATCATCCTCTAAGATGGTGGGTCACTTCCTTTTGGGTGAATACCAATGTCTTGATTTCAGGTGTCTTGTCTGAATTGGAATAGGACCCTCAGTAATGGTGTAAAAGAGTGCATATACCCTTCTAAAAAGGTATGGTAGAGAGGGCTTTTTTCAAGTGAGCAGATATTAAAAACATGGTATCAGCCTCAGAATGGAAACCAAAGTAAAAAGCAAGAAACCTAGAGAGAAAATACTGCAGAGGTTAGAAAGCAGGTTCTCCATGGTTGATGAGAGCCAACTGACCAGCAGCAAGAGAAATCCCAAATTCTAATATCTCCTTACAGGAGCACTGTTTCATGAAATAATTAAGTAGTTACCAATCTGGATGGATGGATGGATGGATGGATGGATGGATGGATGGTTGGGTGGATGGATGGATGGATGGATAAGTTTAATACATACATACAAAATTGAAAGAAATACACAAAATTGTTAACAGCAATTATCTGTGTTGTAGGACTATGAAATAATTTTTCACCATTATTTTTTCCATCTTTCCAAAATTTTTGATGGAAATATGTCCTGTTTTTATAGCCAGAAAAAGGTGATTCAAATATGTGTGTATGTGTGCACATGCATGCTATCTTTTTTTCTTTTGACTACACCAGTAATTCTCAATTGGGGGCAATTTATCCCACAGTCAGCATTTGGCAATGTCTGGAAACATACATATTTGGTAGTCACAACTGTGGAGCATGCTACTGGCATTCAGTTAGTAGAAGACAGGAACACTTGTGAACACCCTATGGGACTGCTTCTAAAATTCGTATGTATTAGAAGCTATAATCTCTGTCTCAGAATTACCCAAGTAAAAATGGCCTTCTGGTCTGACCGATATTGGAAAATATTGTGTTTCTTGTTTACCTTTATGTTTTTTATGTTGACTAGTATGGGTCCTTGTGTATAACAAATCAAAATACATATTTGTGTTGAATTGAATTAAAAGTGTATAACTTCTGGAGATATAAAAATGCATAATAAATTTTAGAAAAAGTAATTAAAAGATACATTTTTTCAACCCATCTAGAATCAAGAATTGATTGAATTCAATTAGAGATTAGTGGGCATCTTCTGGGCATCTAGCACTTTGCCAGATGTTCTGCAGAATATAAGAGTAACATAAAATGTATTCCCTGACCTTGAAGAATTTGCAATCTAACCAAAGAAATAGAACGTATCCTAAGAAAACCATTTTGTTCCAGAGCAAAAGAGCACATGGTTGTGTGCCAAAATGAGTAACTAATTAGTGCAGTAAGACCTTAGGAACAGAAAAAAAAATCAATATGTCTGGAATTGTCGGAGATGGCTTCCCGGCCAATTAGAGAATTGAGCTGATGCTTAACACACGGACGGACAGAATTTCCATGTGACCAGCAATGAGAAGAAGGTATTGTAAGGCAGAGAAAATAGCGTGAATAAAACTAAGAAGATAACACTGATCATGGGCAGGTTCATGGGGAGAGGAAAGACCACCGTCGATGCAGCAGGTAATAGATCTGAACTGCTAGGAATTAGCTAGATTATGGTGAGAATCAAATGAGTGAATATCTGTAGGAATGGACTGTAAAATATCTAAACCTATGAATGGGATAAAATATGCCCTCTCCAAAGTTTGGAAATTATGTGTTCAGTCTTCATCACACTTAGAGTGATTATTTAACCTCATACAGTTTAGCATCAACTTCCCACACAGACCTTTGTACTATATAAAGCAACAATCTGGCCTACATAGTGTACCTACTATTCCATAAAAGTGACCATTAGCAAAGGAAAGCCAAATTTAGCTGCAGCCCCACGTAGCCTTTTCCCTCCTTATGACTACAAAGACAGCAAGAGTCCTCATTTCAGAAGAGAAGTGCTCTAATTAAAGAATTATTTTAATTACTTCAGCTAATATCCTAATATGTTTTTGTCAAGGGAATGAAAGAACAAGTATTGTGTTTGGTCAAGGAGTCTTGCAGAAGATAAAAATGAAGAATTAATGTTAAGAATCATTAGACTCAAAAAAATAATCATTAGACTTAATACACATATATGTTGAGCTAGTAATTAAATGCAAGAAGTAATAGATCATTGCCTCCAAAAAACACACACACACACACACACAAAAAAAACTTACCTTATACTTAAATGCAATTTGCCTAACCTTTTCTACTTGCTAGGATAAACGTCTTTTCTGACTAGGGACTCAGAAGAGAGAACTTTGGAGACTCAATAGGCTTTATATTTAGGATAAGAAGAACTCCAATACAGTAACAATTAATAATTAATAAAAATTCCCATGATAGGTGAACGCATGTATCTTTGAAGTCAAATATTAGCATTATATATATTTAAACTTCATAAAAAAAAGGTTTCAGTAATGTTAACTCACCTACAAAACTTTGTTGGTTAGGAATAGGTTCAGCTGCATGTAATAACCTTACTTACAGTGGCTTAGACAAATGGAGATTTGGCTCTCTTTAAAGAGACTTAGAGAGGATGATAGACCGTGGCTCTTATTGGTGGCTCCATGATGCCATTTAGGGCAAAGTTCCTTCTGGTTTTCAAATAAGCATCCTTAGGTGACTATCAGTTACATTACCCAGAAATATGTCACATGAGTCACCTCTAGTTGAAAGGTAGGCTGAGAAATAGTTTTTAATTGTGCCCATTGCAGTCCCAAATAAAAGTAACAAAGAAGGGGGAAAATTATGTAGGTCAATTAGCAACCCTATCAACATCACAAAATCAGTGATTATAATAAGACCCCAGCCATTATAATATGTTTGTTAAAGCATTACTGAGTGAATTGCTCCAATATCTAGGTGCCACACGAAGTCCATTTTCCAAGTTTTCTTGAACTAGGTCATTTTGTGCCTTTAAGCTACATTTTTTTCTAATGGGTTTCTTGGAGAAGAGCCCAAACAGCTTGTATCCATTCATAGAAAAGGTTTGTGTGTAGTATTGCTTTGCCTACAAGGGCAAGAGTGATCTATGAAGATTTTCACTCAGAAAGTTACCAATTGATACATTGTGGATGGTAATTGACAGAGCTAATTCAGGGAAGTGAAAAGAGGGAAATTGAAGATAATGGAATAATACCTTTACTTTCCCAGCTGCTTTCTGCTTTTGCTGATAAGGAAGCAAGTGGTAGTATCTTAAAAGCTGTTAAGTTCCTGGGGCAGGGGGAAAAGTTCAGTATCTAACTGTATCTGGTACATAGCAGGTGCTCAAGTAATATTTGTTGAATGAAGCTTTTGCTTATTTACCCTTATTAAAGAGTGCACAGAAGTTGATTAAGAAGAACCATTCCCCATCCACTTTTATGAAGCAAATGTTAGTCAGCATCCATACTGTGTGAATAAAAGCTCTGTGAGGAGCCCAAAGAAAATGCTTGCTGTGATCTCTCACCCTGAAGGTTTTGCCCGGTCTTTTATGTGACCTGGCGGATTTTTTTCAACTCACATCCAATGTTAATTAATCATATCTATAGGAATTGGTTCCTAAGCCACTTGGCTACCAAGTGGATTATTAACCTTCTAAAATCAATGTAAAGTGATTTTTAAGTGTTTAAAATCATCTTATGATTTTCTAAATCAGCATGTAAGTCAGCTTAAAACGGAGGTTCGGGACTATCAGTCAATGCCTCAGTTGATCAAGCACTCAACTGGTGTTGAGGGGCATTTGAAAATGCATGAATAGGGGCGCCTGGGTGGCTCAGTTGGTTAAGCGACTGCCTTCAGCTCAGGTCATGATCCTGGAGTCCCGGGATCGAGTCCCACATCGGGCTCCCTGCTCAGCGGGGGATCTGCTTCCCCCTCTGCCCTCTTCCCTCTCGTGCTCTCTGTCTCTCATTCTCTCTCTCTCTCAAATAAATAAATAAAATCTTAAAAAAAAAAAAAGGAAATGCGTGAATAACAGTCCCTACCATTCACAACTTATGACCCACTTAGGGAGACAACGTGTGCAGGGGGAGAAAAAAAATCACACCATGTCAATTTTATTTACGACTTGTCGAATTAATAAGACAGACAACACAGATTTCGTTTTACCCAGAAGACCAATTAATTTGGACTTTGCTAAAGTGGACACACAGACTAAATATATCCCCTTGTGTAACTCAAATTTTGAGACCCTGATAGGAGGATCATAGCATTTTGCAGATTGGAGTCTAAAGCACTGCTTAGCATAGATAACGGACAATAAAACGATTATTCTCTTTCTTTTTTTAAAAAACTAGGTCATGGAACTAAAGGAGTGTTTGAGCTTCTGTCTGGATGGCGGAGAACGAGAGAGAATTTGCCCTTCAAAGACAGGGTAGCAGATGCCTATTCTGATGTGATGGTCACCTATACCATGACCAGCTCCTTGTACTTCATTACGTTTGGCATGGGCGCCAGCCCATTCACAAACATAGAGGCTGTGAAGGTCTTCTGTCAGAACATGTGTGTCTCCATTCTGTTGAACTACTTCTACGTTTTCTCCTTCTTTGGCTCCTGCCTGGTCTTCGCGGGCCAACTGGAGCAAAACCGCTACCACAGCATCTTCTGCTGTAAGATCCCCTCTGCAGAATACCTGGACCGCAAACCTGTGTGGTTCCAGACCGTGATGAGTGATGGGCATCAACAGACATCCCACCACGAGACGAACCCCTACCAGCACCATTTTATTCAGCACTTCCTCCGGGAACATTACAATGAATGGATTACCAATATCTACGTGAAGCCATTTGTTGTCATCCTCTATCTCATCTACGCCTCCTTCTCCTTCATGGGGTGCTTGCAGATCAGTGACAGAGCCAATATCATCAATCTACTAGCCAGTGACTCCCCAAGCATTTCCTATGCCATGGTTCAGCAGAAATATTTCAGCAACTACAGCCCAGTGATAGGATTCTACATCTACGAGCCCCTGGAGTACTGGAACAGCAGCGTCCAGGAGGATCTACGGAGACTCTGCAGTGGGTTCACTGCAGTGTCCTGGGTGGAGCAGTATTACCAGTTCCTGAAAGTTAGCAACATCAGTGCCAATAACAAGAGTGACTTTATCAGTGTCCTACAAAGTTCATTTTTAAAAAAGCCAGAATTCCAGCATTTTCGAAATGATATCATCTTCTCCAAGGCAGGGGATGAAAACAACATTATTGCTTCTCGCTTGTATCTGGTGGCCAGGACTAGCAGAGACAAGCAGAAGGAAGTCATAGAAGTGTTGGAAAAATTGAGGCCCCTGTCCCTATCAAAGAGCATCCGATTTATCGTGTTCAACCCCTCCTTTGTGTTCATGGATCATTATGGCTTGTCTGTCACGGTGCCTGTTCTGATTGCAGGCTTTGGTGTTCTCCTGGTGTTAATCCTGACTTTTTTTCTAGTGATCCACCCTCTGGGAAACTTCTGGCTAATTCTTAGTGTCACCTCAATTGAGCTGGGCGTTCTGGGCTTAATGACATTATGGAACGTCGACATGGATTGCATTTCTATCTTGTGCCTTATCTACACTTTAAACTTTGCCATTGACCACTGTGCACCACTGCTTTACACATTTGTATTAGCAACTGAGCACACCCGAACACAATGTATAAAAAGCTCCCTACAAGAGCATGGGACAGCCATTTTGCAAAATGTTACTTCTTTTCTTATTGGGTTGGTCCCCCTCCTATTTGTGCCTTCGAACCTGACCTTCACACTGTTCAAATGCTTGCTGCTCACTGGGGGTTGCACATTTCTGCACTGTTTTGTTATCTTACCTGTGTTCCTAACCTTCTTCCCCCCTTCCAAAAAGCACCACAAGAAAAAGAAACGCGCCAAACGAAAGGAGAGAGAGGAAATTGAATGCATAGAAATCCAAGAGAACCCTGATCATGTCACCACAGTCTGAAGGGTGTAGACAAATGGATTATTTTTCTTTTCCAGTATTGCACAACGATGCAGGGAGAGTAAAGCTCAGACCTCAGCTGCTTGGGCTGGCCAGGGGTAACAAGGAAAGTCAGATCAAGAGTGAATTGTTCATGACACATCAAGGTGTCTGCTTCTTGGGGGGGGGGGAAGAGAGAATCAAAGAAGAGGGAAATGTTATTTGCAACCTTGTTCTCCACTAAAGATAAGTTTGTCGATGTGATCTTAGAGCTCTTCCAAGGAATGGACGAATCAATGGAGTGTTGAAAGCCAAAAGATCTAACCACTTTCAAAAATAAAATGCTTAAGAAAGAGGGAGAGGAGAGGAAAGGGGGCCTCTACATAGGGAAAGTGAGAGGAAATGTCAAAATTGCCATGACACTTTTCTTATCTGTGTTTTGAAAAGGTTGGTCAAAGGAAACCTATGCACTTGGGAAGTACATATTTAATCCCGTCTAAACCAAAGGACTTCCCAATCCATTTTATGTGTACATATATATGTATATATGCCATATATACATATACTTAGATTTGTCTTTAGTGTACACTGATGTTTGTGTGGAAGACAGTGTCCATTTGCAGATGGGCTGACCTTTCTCTAGAAAGCCAAATCAGCCTTAGCTAAATATAGATGCATTAATGGCAATTCAAAATCAACTCATGTTTCAGCATCAAGAGATGTGTGAGAAGCAAAATAAACAGAGATGTGAGTCCATTAGACTCTACATATAATGTCAGTCTTTGAGATTCTTGCTTTAGATGACCTAGCAAAAAACACAAAATGCATTTAAACCAATTATCACATGGACAAGGGTTAAAATTTCATGTTGGAGCTTAACAGTTGATAAGGCTTTTCATTGGCACTGAATGGTTCTCTATATTTGGGAAGGCTGATTTGGCTACTTTCAGAGAGCTTACCCACTGCAAATGAGCATTTTATACATATTGTCCAATACATGTGTGTATAAAGGTACACGTGTGTGTGTGTGCACGTGTGTGTGTGCACGTGTGTGTGTGAGAGAGAGAGAGTTGGGGTATACCATAGTTATAGTGCTCTCATTTTAGATGATGAAAATATACTGCCATGGAATATAATTAACACAGGAGAAAGGAGATCTAACTAGGAAGCGTTTGTAGAATGAAACAATAAATGGATCATCACCACTCATCACACGCCATCAACTGGTTCTTAGTGTAAGGAAAATATTCTAATTCTATAAAGTCTAGTGTGCTCCTTGCGTTAATATTTGGCACATTGACCCAGGCCATGATCACTATTGTAGTGGTCACTCTAACTACTGCAATATTGTTTTGTAGCTTCTTGCAATATCATCATTCTTGTTACCTGGAAAGTGCTCCTCAGTTGGCCCACCGCCTAGGGTGTCTGTAGCTGTCCACGGCGACATATTAACTGTAACTGCTGCTGAATGCTCTCTCAGAAAAAGTAGTGAGGTAAATGTTTTCATTGAGTTAACGTTTAAATCTGCTCCCCAGCAGATAGACTTAGTCTGTTGGGTGCTTACTTGGATTAATGCTGTGTTTCCTGTCACAGAAAATTACTAGAAAATGCCTTTTCCCATGCCAAGCAGTAAAATAAGTTAATTTTCAGGTAGAACTGAACAAATGTCCAGTGATTCTAAAATCTTTTAGTAAGCTCTTTTACCTGGAAGAGAGCTACTATTTCCCACCAACTTTGGTTGTATATTTTAATTGAATTTAAAATATTAAAATCTGGGAAAATGAAAAAACCTCTTGGACTCCATTAAGTTCAGAAAAGAGATACAAACCATACCATTCTGGTTGCAGTCTTTGGAAATGAAGTTGATAGATTAAGAAATGACAAAACAACAAAACTAGTGTACTTTTGCAAATAAAGAGTTTACCAGGATATTAAGGGAAAGAACGGTCTCTCTAAAATGAAAATCGTTTAACCAAATTTTATTTTATCAAATGAAGTTTGTTTTGTCCTACCTTGAGGTTACTGAGTTTCTATTAGAAATGATTCATGTCTTTGCAACTGTGTTCGTATGGGCAGAGTATCAATTGATCAAGTATGGAAAATAATTGCGATAAACATATAGTTATTGTTCTCACATTATTTGTTAAATTCATGTCACAGATAACCCTAACCTGGATGACTCTGCTAGAATGAAATGGTATTTGACACTAGTAGACCTACAGATCATGATCTCATATCTGAAGTAGAAGTTTCTAAAGAGTTGGGTTTTGGGGGAAGGGGGGAGGATTCTTCTTTCATAGTTTACTCACCATTTGTGAAGATTTGTTTTACATCCCTTTCAAAAGATGGTGGTAATCAGCTGAGAAGTTCCATTAACTATTACTCCATTTCTTTCTGAGGTATGCCATTCTCCATTCATTTATCAAGTTTTAAAAGCTTGCCTATTTGGGTCATTTTTTTTTCTTGATTACTTTAGACAATTCCACATACAAAGAAGATTGGCAGGCTGATTTATAAAGAAAGAATCAAGCATGCCAGTTGCCAAATACATATGAGGATTGTGGCATAGCCTGCCAAGCCACCAGGGCAGTTCCAATACCGTACTTCCATCTAGACAGTCTCTTTTTGGATGAGGGAAAACAGTTCTTTGTTAGGTTCTGACTTCAAGAACCAAAGTGAGTAAAATAAATGTGAATTTCCCATTGTTCAAGTGACTAGAGGGGTGGAATTTTGTAAGGGACATTATCTTTTCCAGGACACCACGGTACTCTTTAGTGAACTGTAGCAATAATTTCTTGAAATGGAATTTCTTATTCTGGAAGAGCTCATTTACCACCCAAAATGCCCCAACTCAGTCCTAGGAAGTAATTTAAACCTGGAAAGAATCTAACTAAGCATCATCTGACCTCCCAAACTCAGATATTTGTATTTCCAAAAATCCAATTACTAAATGCCAAGATACATCTTAACATATGAGATCATGATTTGCAGGTAATGCCCAACCTCTGCCTTTTTTGGTAGCTTATGTGCAACTCTCCCTAGTTTTTCTTTTTTTTTTTTTTTTAAAGATTTTATTTATTTGAGAGAGAGAGAACACACGAGAGGGGATAGGGTCAGAGGGCAAAGCAGACTCCCTGCCAAGCAGGGAGCCCGATGCGGGACTCGATCCAGGGACTCCAGGATCATGACCTGAGCCAAAGGCAGTCACTTAACCAACTGAGCCACCCAGGCGTCCCTCTCCCTAGGTTTTCAAGTTTACTGCCATCGTTTTGTCCATTTGTGAAAGACTGATGGTGTTCAAATTGGGAACCTACCTACTGCTAGAAGATGACCAATCAACTCCTGGAAGAAAAGAACCTGTGGGAAGTATCTCATCTATGTAGAATATTGTATTTTGCTGAAATGTGTTTTTCCCTTAAAGAGAGAGATTTCAAAAGTTTGTGTAAAAAAAAAATTTAAACTGCAATGTGAATTTGTTTTCTTCCATCAGAATACAAATTTGAAGTAGAAAGTGCCATAAGAACTCCACTCTCCATGATGGTTAATAAGCTCCAAAGAGGTACTCACCTAAATTATGGAAAGATTTGGTTAATCCAGACCATGCCTAACTTTTTTTACTGAAAGTTGTGCTTAAATGTCATCCCATGAATTCTTCCAGGGATAGTGAACCTCTCTGACGGTTGTGCATGAATATTCTATGAAAGAATTATTCTTCACTAAGGTTGTATCCTGTGAATGTTCCTTTCCCATTTGATCCCTATTTATTTTCACAGAATTTGGGTTTTACCTTGCGAGGTTAGAAGAATTCTGACAAATGAAGCTCCTATGATGCTAGAATAGCCATTCTTGAATGTTGAATTTGAGAGGGTGAGAGCTTTGTCCATTTTGTAATTACCCATGCACTTGCCCATAATAATCCTCTAATCCTTCCAGGCTTGTGGTTAGAGCTAGGGATAACTATTGCCATTCAGAATTACATGTATTTTTATAAGTTGACTGTAAATACCATAATTACAGTCACATATTTTTATAACCAAATAGTTATGAATGCCTGGCACTCTGCATGCATTGTTACTAATAGTACATAGACTTTTTAAAACACTATTTTCATCATTATTGTAACTTTTATTAAAATTCTCATATTAGCTATTCATAAATGCCTTGTAGGTTTTGGTCCCAAAGGCCTAAAGTCCACAGAAACTTCCATCTCAAGGGAACAATTTAAAAATTGCCTTCCCTGGGTCTCAATGGCAGCAACCTCTTCTAGAATGTCCTCTGGAAAATCCTAGAGGCTAAATCTGATTTCCAGGTCAATGACACAGCAGATTCTGTGTTAGTCAGTAATCACTCATACTTTAAATGTCTTATGTTTGCTGATCTCACGGTGAACCAGAGAATATAATACCTTGAGACTGGAATTTAGATCTTGTCTCCTGTAAATTGGAGAACTTAATGATTTGCTCAACCTCTTTCCAGAGGGATCGCTCTGTTCTGTTGGTGTTTGCCAATGGTATTGATAATCCTTTCAAATGTGAACCTAAAAAAGTGTCATTTTTTTCCAAAAGAGACTTAGAAACACTTTTGTTCCCTTTAAAAACAAAACAAAAAATATTCTTGCTCTTTCTGTGTTACAAAATAATTTTGTGACAAATTTTATGACATTGACTCAAAACCTGACTATAGTTGAATTGGTATGCCCTTGGAATCTCCCCATCCTGAACTGAAAATAAAACTCAACATCGTCACTGTGGTGCAGGCATTTACACCAACCCTTTTAAGCAATGATATGCCGATATATTGTATAGGGGAAATGAGCTAATTTTTTTTTACTGTGTTGTCTTCAAAATCATGACTGCAAATGTATTTATCCAAGTGAAACCTGCAAAATCACAAATGAAACAACAGAGAAAGACTCTGTGCATCAGGTCCACCATGGAAAGAACTATCTGTAGGTTTAATAGCAGTAGATTTCTTTGATTTCTAAACTAAATGGCCAAGGGTTGACCCACCATCATGTTTTAGTTAGAAGGGGAAGTGGTGGTGTTCTGTGTTTAAAGCTTTGTGTAATTGGCTCAGGTAACATTTGAAATAAGTTTGAAGGAATCCTGAGAAGTGAGCCCACATGCTTAGAAATCAAGCTGTCTATAAGTAGGCATGATAGACTAGGTGGGAAAATTCCACATATTTTAGAGTTTACGGTACAGCACAGAGAATTGCATGGTGCCTCAAAACTACAGATTCTTAAACTCTAGCAAAATTGATCATATGTAAATATATTTCACTTGAAGATTGTCTTCTCATTTGTCAACTTCATAACCTGATCTTGTGCTCTTGAATTTCCATGCATGAACCAGAGCCATAGATCATTTTGTGGATAAAAGTGGGATACTAGGGAGACTCCTTGAAAAGAAGCTTCAAGTAAGCACCCAGATAAGCATTATTCATTTCCAGAGATGGCTGCTGGCATTCTTTTGTTTTGTGCATTTTTGAGACATCACAGATAATTTTTTGATGTTTTCTCTGTACTTGATGAGGACCTCTCTGTTACTAACAGAGAAGTCACTTGCTTTTCTTATAAAATAGAAAACTATTCAAAGAGAGAAATATATAAGGTCAAAAATCATATACTAGAATAATACAGATGACTAGTCGATAATCATATCTCTTCTGCACCTCTAAAAATGTTATCAAAATTAAATGGGCTTATACCCTAAACTGAGAACCTCTATAAGGTAGATATTTTTTAATATAATAAAGTATTTATTAAAAAATCATTGCTAATTTTGCACTTTTATAAATTATAGAAAGTCAGTCCCTACTATTTTTCCCAGTTGAAGTTTTCCTTAAGAAAGCGTTCACAGGTCATGCTAATTATGAAGTCTTAAAAATCAGAAAGAAACTTTAGAAACAGAGGAGTAAGAACATCTACCAGGTATGTGGGATTCCTGCTCCATGTCACATGTTTGTACTGATCCAAACTGGGGTTTTTAGAAGTTATTTGTCACTGTGTCACATGTTTCCCGCATGGCCAGATAGAAGAATGGTATGGGTTTCTTTCCCTCTGTTTCCATATTTATAAGAGCAACCACATTACCCACAGGGCTCTGTCAAACCAGAGAAGAAATAAGAACTCTACGAGTAACTAGGAGAGACTGCCATGGATAAAAGACAAGAGGAGTTTATTATGAGTGTGTTGCTTTCCAGTCTTGTACAGATTTATTCACTTGGATTTGGGCAAAGGCAGCCTGTACTATATTGTGGGGATCATTTAAGTTATCTAATGTGAGATGGTATCTCCACCTGGAAACTGAAATACCTTCCATCATTCTATTTGATTAATTCACTGGTTATTTTGTAGCCACGTGAGAGAGCTTGTGATGGGTATTAAGGAGGGCACATACTGCATGGAGCACTGGGTGTTATACAAAAACAATGGATCATGGATCACCACATCAAAAACTAATAATGTATTGTATGGTGACTAACTTAACATAATAAAAAAAAAAAAAGAAAAAGACCAAACTGTCCTATTCCCCCATGCCCTGGTACAGTGTGCAGCACCTATTTTGAGGTGGAATTAGGAAATTCTGGTATCTTTTCTTCTCAAACATACAAGTGCTAGGTACTGATAAATTAGACCTTAACCTCACCAGTGCAATTATCCCAAAGTTTTAGAGTTTAATCAACAACTTTATTATACTTTCATGTTAATTATGCATATTTTTCAGCAATAGACTTTCTTGCTCTTAAATAGGAAATCTATCACAGCTTGAAAAGGGCAGAGATCTCTCCAAGCTACCTCATAAGGGTATTTAAAGACAAAATGGCATGCAATCTTTGATTAAATGGCAATATATTAAAGCCACAAAGCAATATTACTTATCACATCTCCCTGATGCTCTTTCACTTTCTAAGTTTAGACCATCTAAATGTAAAGGGAATACCCCCACGTGCAGTCCTACTTGTGCATTCTGGTTAATACAATGTTCCTTAATGTGAAATCTCTCAGGGCTGTTGTTTGGTTGTCTCTCTACAGACATCCCAGAACATGGAACTTGGTTCAGAAAGAGAATACCCTGACATTGACTTTGAGGCAGTGATCTACCTAGGGAGGTGCACAATCAAATAATCTGTGAGTAACTCAGTTCAAGTGCACTTCTTATCCATGGAAGGAAAATTCAATTTGTTTGCTCATTTACCCTAAGCAAACAGAAAAAGACAAAGTTACTAGTGTTTGGCATTTTACTTAGGTCTTCTTTTCCACTGGATACCATCACTAATATTTTTGTCTAAATTAGGATTCTAAAACACAGGTCATTTTGGAAATGTTAGAATCAGTGAGGAGAAAACTACTGGGAAGAAAGAATCTTTGCCCATGCATAGACAAGCTGGAGAAATGAAAATAGAAACTGAGCACTTTATTTCCTTTTCTTTCCTAAAACAAAAGCCCACTTACTCTCCTGGCTAAGCAGAATGCTAATTTCTATAACAAAGAGGAATGATGAAAAGTATGATATTATGAGACCCAGCGTCTTATCAATACAAATCTCATAGCAAACCACCACTTTCAGATGGCTTTCTCTATAAGAACATTCTTTTTTTCTAATGTTCTATGATATGTAGTTTCTTACCACATCTCATTCATGAAAAGAGCCTCATTTCTCCCTCGTAAAATAGTGCAAATACACTAATATACCATGTAAAGCTCTGCTCTGTGATTCGGTACCCTGCACTCTAACACTAAAGCTACTTATTGAGGAACACTTGAAAAAGAATTTTGAACAAAAATGTCAGTATCAAAAAAAAAATTTACCTAAGTTATATTTTCATCCCAAAATATCTTCAAAGGAGGGAGCTGCCTGAGTGCTCTTTTAGATCTTACTAAGAAGCAAATGTTCTTATATGAGTCCTTCAGAAATTTCCAAATTACCTGAATCTGGAGCATTATCAAAATTTGTCTCTCTTCTCTGTAAGTGAAAAAAATTTATAAACTAGGCTTTTCTAACTATAATAAAAATAAAAACATAAATTATTTCCCATAGATTTATACATGTAAACATACATTTTAAGTTAATCTCATAACCTATTCAAGGAAAATTACATTACAAATAGTTCCCTTTTAATTTCATTATTCTTTTCATACTTTGGATACATGGAGATATAATAATTTTAGTTAAATTCCTCAGGATTACATTGTTTAAGAAATCTATGATCTAAAGTCTAAATTAAGAAAAATAACAATAAAGTTTTAGCTGTTTGCAAAAATGTCATCTCAGTTATATTTACTATAATGCCAGTAGGCAAAATTACTTACAGTATTTCTGGCTATGTTGACCTTTTATTTTAACAACAACAGCAAAAATCTATGTCCATTAGTCATAATAAGCAATAGTTAGCATATTTAAATAGTGATAGGTAACACTGGTGGTTACTCTTTAGTTCCTAGGGTCAGTTGACTGGTAGTTCTTTCTAGATTGCAATCCTACATGCTGCAATCTAGGTTATTCATAGTTTTATGGTAGTTTTCTGCTAATGTTAAATGCCGCACAGAATATCGTAATACATGACTTCTTCATCTAATGCCAGTGGGATCGTTGGTCTTCTTATGCTTTAGGGAAAGATTCTTCTAGGCTACAATTAAACTTCTTAATTCTAACATCTCACGACGTCACAACGTAACATGACAACCTATACTTCTTCAGTCCTTTATTGAATCACAAGTTCTAAAAATTATTAATTTTATCCTTTAAAAATTTATGAATACATGCATTTTAAGAATACCATGATAGGGCGCCTGGGTGGCTCAGTCGGTTGAGCGACTGCCTTCGGCTCAGGTCATGATCCCAGGGTCCTGGGATCGAGTCCCACATCGGGCTCCCTGCTCTGCGGGGAGCCTGCTTCTCCCTCTGACCCTCCCCCCTCTCATGTGCTCTCTGTCTCTCTCATTCTGTCTCAAATAAATAAATAAAATCTTAAAAATAAATAAATAAATAAAAATTAAAAACTCAGGAAAAAAAACCTATGAAAGGGGTGCCTGGGTGGCTCAGTTGTTAAGTGTCTGCCTTTGGCTCAGGTCATGATCCCAAGGTCCTGGGATCGAGTCCCACATCGGGCTCCCTGCTCTGCGGGGAGCCTGCTTCTCCCTCTCCCACTCCCCCTGCTTGTGTTCCCTCTCTCGCTGTGTCTCTCTCTGTCAAATAAATAAATAAAATCTTTAAAAAAAAAAAAAAAAGAATACCATGATAATATATATGAACTATTTCTATGTGGTTAAGATAGGACATTCTGAAGCAAATACAAAATACCTTGGCATTTCTGAGACATATTTTTTTGAATCTCTAAGTTCACAAATATCTATAACATATAAATTATTGTTACTGAAATATGTAGATGGCCCTTTAAGACCCCTAATAACTGTATTAACTCATGTCTAAGGCAATTTATAATCAGTTCAAAAAAATTTCTGCTTGAGACTTCTCACTGCATTACATTGTATGACTGTAAAAACATAGTAAAGGTGCTTGAGCCAACAAATTTTTTTAATTATGTGAGAGCTACAGGGATGAAGACGGTAAAAAAGAGGATGGTGGCTCTCAAGCAGTCCACAGGCTCACTCACAAAGCACATCCCTTACCCTGTATGCACGTGATACAGTTCCAAGTCCGAGCAAAATTATTCATGAGCGGTCAGGACCACTTCTAAGTCATTAAAACCAAGAATGTTAGATCTTTGAATACCCAAGTTCACTGTGTATTCTGATGAATAATGTGGCGTGATTATAAGAAATACATAGATAACCAACAGTCACAGGATTTAAGTGCACCTGATGCCAAAATTATACTGAAACAGTTTAATAATCCACAATCCACTTTAGAAACCTGTCATTTCAGACTCACTTCATTATTGACATTATTTACATGACTAAATAAAGAACTCTGTCTAATACATATTATTTTTTATACTTTTTTATATTTTTTAAAAGAAAAGTGCCCAGAATTTTGAGTTTGAGTTCACGCAAGAGCCATTTTCCTGCCTAAATTTAACTTTAGAGTCATTAATTTATTTTGCTTTATTCCTTGCTTAAATATGTTCACGCTTTCTCATTTTTAAAATAACTTTTTAGAGTAACTAGAACATATTTTTCCTTTAGGTAAGAATGAGCATGGCTAGGAAGGGGTGAAATAATACTTGGCAAAATTAAGCTGGACAGGTGAACATATTTACAAGCACTGAAATTTGGGGAAAGTATTACTCATTGTTATTTACATGGGCAGCAAGCTGGAATTTGCTTTTAATAATGGCAGTTGACGTGGCAAACAGCATATGGTATAGGTTCTTTTTCTGAGCAGACACTCACAAGTGGCTATTCAATGAAATAAATTAAAGAATCCTCCTGCCTCTGACTTGTCTGAATGTGACCTAATGAAAAATGAGTTATTTCACAATCTCAATCAGTGAGACCTGTATTTGGACGTTTTTATCGTTGCTTTATTTTATTTTCTGGAATTCTTTTTTATAACCAGTTACATAGGAATAAGACCCCATATACAGAAAAAAATTCAGCTATGTTGAAGTTAATGTCCTTTCCAATAAGCTGAAATGCTAGAACCTAGAACTATATACATCTTGACAGTGAAATAAAAAGGAATGTGATTTGATATGGAAAAAATACCAAAGGATAGGGATGATTTAAAAAAAAAAAAAAGAGGTCAGTAAGAAAAACAAAACAAAAAATACAAAACTTTTTTTTAAGGATTTTATTTTTTAGAGAGAGAGACAATGAATGCATGAATGGGGGGAGGGGCAGAGGGAGAGAGAATCCTCAGCAGATTCCCCACTGAGTACAAAGCCTGACATGAGGCTCTATCTCACAACCCTGAGATCATGACCTGACCTGAAATCAAGAGTTAGATGCTTAACCAACTGAGCCACCCAGGCGCCCCCAAATGCAAGACTTTGGAAGAAGAAAATCAACAACTGAACTAAAGATTTTTTGTTTTATTGGTTTTTTGTTAGTTTTTCAAGTTATTTTGTATTTTTTTTATAATAAACACATTGAAAGGGGTCAGAAAAATGTTGACATAGCTAAATCTCCAAAAGTTTGTTGGCTGTTAACCCTTAAGGAAATAGAAACAGAAGTCATTTATATTTTAGGATCAAGATTTACTGTGGATAGGTTTCTGGAGCACCTCTAGATCGCCTGGGATTATTATTCATTTATTCAGCAAATACTTAGGAGCACCTATCTCAGTCTCTGTGCTAGGCTCAGAGAAAAATACCAATGTCCATACCCCTGCCTTTGAGGTGCCTATAATCTATGGAAGAAACTTCTGCCAGGGATGTTCAAGGAAGGCATCATGCAAAAATCCACACTGATGCTTGGATAAGATTCTAACAGATAGAGACAGAGAGTCTGGGAAAAGCAGGTTGTCTGGGTGAAGACTACTGTAGATGAGATCATTGGAACCCAGAGGAGAGTGGTTACTCTATCTAATGGCTGGCTATTAGAAAATAAGGATCACCAGGACTGCATTTGGAAGGGGGGTCATGAAGAGAAACCTTGTCTTGAGATATATTCTCAGGTTTGAATGCAGTGAAAGGTTTACACAGTATGAACACCATAGTCCCCTTTTCTGTGTTTTACCTGTTGAAGTCAAGGATCCAAAAATTCAGCATCAACATGCACATTTCTAATCTTTGTTGTTTAGAATATAGTGTGCAAGAGCCAGTTTAGGGTGTGAGTTTGATTCTCCTGATGGTGGAACACCACCATATTCTGTCATAGATGCCTGTGGCCACTTGGTTACCTCAGAAACACCTGGTGTCCTTCAATGTGCAAGAGTGAGAGAAGGACATGGATCAGCTGGAATCCAAACCTTCCAGAAAAACAATTCAAATTAATACACTCAAACTAACCATCTCTGTCAAAATTATTAGTTTTAGTAACAATTCAAATAGCTGCCTAATAGGGTAGATATTATTATCCCTGCTTTATAGATTATTTTGAGAAAGAAAACATTGTAAACAAGTACTATGTCCCCCTGGTACAATGTATCATCTTTTCATCCTAAATCAGGCATAAAAAAGTGCCTGTACAGAGTTGTACAAGTGCAAACTCTATGTGATGAAAACAGCTGCATAAATTTTTCTCCCCCATCTGCCCTTTTCTAAATGCAAAATTTAAGAAAATGTTTTGGTTAACATGCTTAAAACTATTTTTAAGTCATACGCTTAAGATTCACCTTCTACTTTGGAGATCACAGTAAAGTGTGATATGTATACATAGTTTTAAAATGATCAATTTATATACTAGCCTTTTCTTTTTTTATCTAATTAGTGTCTTAATTATAATAATGATTGGTGCTCCCAAAAAATTAGCAAGTGGGATTATAAGGAAGTTTGGAGAAATATATTTTAACTTTTAAACCTGAAATAAGCATTTCCTAATAATGTTGCCTAGAGTTAAAGATAAGGTTGGAGTTGGTCTGGGAAGCCACATTTTGGAGCTGATTGAAGAGCTCATCTGCTCACAGAGTTGAGATGGACATAAATCTACCATCCAAGTAGCCATAGGAAACTGTGGCCAACATACACATTCCAAAAGACATTTTGAGTAATCCCAGGATTAGCAGAGCCAATGGTACTCAAATTTGCTGCATATCAGAGTGACCTAGAGATTTTTTTTTTTAATTTCAATGCCCAGACCATTTGCCAAATTAAATCAGTATCTCCACCAGTGGGACTTAGATCTCAGTATTTCTGTACAAACCCCAGTGATTTCAGTGTGTAGCTAAATTTGAAAGGCAGTAGCTTAGACCACCACGTCAACAAATTTAATCAAATAAATGCTGATAGATCCCTTACACTGAGTGAAGATATAAAAGTCCCAAGACAAAGGCATCCATGACACCCATAACCAGGATACAAGCAAGAACTTGTACAGAGTCCTACAGGGAGTACCTAGAGCACAGAGGGATTATTTTTAGTAGAGCCAAACCTGGTAGAAATACATTCTATTTAAGACAGCACTTACAGTGTGGTTAGATTTTTGGCCTGAGCATCCATGTGGTGCGAACAGCCTAAGCAAAGCCATTAAAAAACAAAAGCACAGACTGTGTTCCTGGATCAATGAATTCAATTTAGCTTGAGTGCACGTTTCCAGTAGAGGACTTGAATTTGTACAAGCAGAAAGTTTAGTAGAGGAACTCACGAATGTCATACTGGGGAATTCATATTTAATTTGATGTACTTTTGAATTACTCTTTTTATTATTATTAGAGTCAAGATTTAGAAATATTAGTCTGCAATGATATAAGTATAGGATAGATTGGAGATGAGAAACCTGGACCAAAGGAAGTGTTAGGAGGATGATATAGTCACCAAGGATAAAGGTAATAATGACATGAAATAGGGTTGTAGCACTGAAGATAAAAAAGGAAGAAATGAATTCAATTAATTCTGTGGCACACAAATCTGAATCCATAGTGTAGCCTGGACACCCAAGAAACTTTTGAGTTTCCAAAGCACCAGCAAATGGTACCTGTAACTGAGTATGTTAGTGGGTTTGAGAGAATGTTGCAGTTAACCAGTCATTCATTCATTGCATGATCTATTCATTCTAATATTCTAATTCATATTTTAATAATCATATTCCTGTGGTTTTTATATACAGAATTAGCAGTTGTTAATTAGCAGGAAATTGCTCTTTACAGAATGGCCAATTTGGTTCTCCACATTTCTAGCCTGTGAAAAAAATATAATTGGTTCACCTTATTCACATAATTTAAGTACAGTAAATAAAAGATGTGTCAAAAGAAGAAACAAAAATTTCAGGAAAATAAATAGGTATATCTGATCTTCTGTGCTTTTCTCTATGTTAGATTGCTGGATGTTCAAGTATATGACATTTATCGATATGTATGCATCATACCTAAAGAATCCACAACAATATCTGGATCAGCATACAGATGGAAACATCAATTTAATTAACAAATAATTCTTTAAATTTGTACTTCAGGGAATTTAACATTTTCGGTGATTTGTGCATAGAAACCAGATCACTGTTCCTCCCGCAATTAGAGAGCCAGTCTTCAGTCATCTGCTCAGATAGTTTTGTGTAAGGACATACCTTTATTTCATCATAAGGATAGGTATTGTCATTTTTAAAGATCAGCATTTATTAATGTTGGATGTGTACATAAGATAAAATTTTCACAACATATTCTTACACATAGCTGTTATATAATTCAGTAGATGGCCTATCTCTAATTCAATACTTTTTCTGTGGAATAACTGAACCATCAAACATTTCACATTTATAGATATATGCTAATGTTAAGAAGTGCTAATCTATAATTAGCATATATCTATAAAATGACCAGAGATGGTAATTCATATGAACTCTTTGTATTCTTCCACAATTTATAGAACAACTGATGAGTAAAGGATAAAGGAGCAAGTGGTAACTTGAGAAAATGTAAAAACAGCTGTATCTTGTAGCCACAATGCCACACAATATGATCCCCGAGAAGTTTGACCATCCACCTTGCTTTATAGTGTACACTGTGGGTTATGGCTTGTATTAGACAGCTTACCATTTGCTGGTGCTTTGGAAACTCGAAAGAAAGAGAAAGAAAGAAGAAAGAAAGAAAGAAAGAAGAAAGAAAGAAAGAAAGAAAGAAAGAAAGAAAGAAAGAAAGGAAGGAAGGAAGAAAGAAAGAAAGAAAGAAAGAAGAAAGAGAAAGAGAGAGAGAGAAAGAAAGAAAGAAGAAAGAGAAAGAGAGAGAAAGAAAGAAGAAAGAAAGAAAGAGAAACAGAAAGAAAGAAAGAAAAAGAAAGAGAAAAAGAAAGAAAGAGAGAGAAAGAAAAACAGAGAAAGAAAGAAAAGAGAAAGAAAGAAAGAAAGAAGGGAGGGAGGAAGAAAAGAAAGAAAGAAGGAAAGGAGGGAGGGAGGAAGAAGAGAAAAGAAAAAAGAGGAGCGGAGAGGAGGGGAGGGGAGGGGAGGGGAGGGGAGAGGAGAGAAAAAAAAAACCATAATTATCCATTGACTCATTTACTCACCAAATCTTTCATTCAACAAAAATTTTAAATACTCTCCACGTGCCAGGCACTGAGAATGAATACAAAGAGAAATCCAAACAGCTGCTACCCATTAAGGAATTTAGACCAGCATACTAGAGGTAAGACAGCTGTATTTAACTATAACAAAAGTGATGGGTGTTAACACAGAGTAGTTATTCTCAAACTTAAGGGTACATCAAAATCACTTGGAAGGCTTGTTAAAATACTGATTGTGTTTGCTGATTTGATAGGTCTGGAATGAGGCCTGAAAGTTTGTTTCTTACAAGTTCCCAGGTGATGCTGATGCTATTGGTGTGGGGAACCACAGTTTCACTTTGAAAAATGCTACAGAAGTCTGTGAACAACAGTAGGCATTCTGAGAGTAACTGGATTAAATCTGCCCAGGGAAGGGGGTGATGATGAGGGACAGTATCTTATCACTAGGGCTGAAAATCTGGATTAGAGTGGGCAAGAACATTCCAGGCTGAGGAAACGAAAGTACCTGAATTAAGGCCATGTTTGCCAAGTTTGACTGATTTTTTGTTTGTTTGTTTGTTTCTAATTTTTTTAATCAAAGTAGTCATCATTTTAAAAGTGAAACAGTACATAAGGGCATACAAGAAAAAATGGTGGTCTCCCCACCATGCCCCATTCCCCAGTCCTGTTCTTTAGCTATAACCACTTTCTACTCCTCCTTTAGCTATTTTTTCTTATAATTACCTTAATGTTTCCAAATACAAATACAGCTTTTTTAATTTATTGAGTTTAGATATTATTTTTTGACTTCCTGTCATTTTAGATGAGAAATTCGTTTTTCACCACCACCCCTCAACTCCGTCCCTCCCACCTAGCCATCTTCCCAGTAGAATGAAGTTACTGTTTGGGGGTACACAGGTAATCAATGTTTCAATAATTTTGACCATGTCATATTGTTCAACCAGCTAAATAATGAACAATGCTGACATTTTCTTTACTGTCCATATTTTCTTGAAGTTACTGGTCCCATTTACTTAGCACTAATATTTTCTTGTGTGTGTGTGTTTCATTTTTTTATTATTATGTTATGTTAATCACCATACATTACATCATTAGCTTTTGATGTAGTGTTCCATGATTCATTATTTGCATATAACAAATTCCTAAGCCCTATCCCTAATGAGTTTAATAAGCTTTCCAGGTGAGTCTCATTAACAGTGCCAAGTTTGACTGTTGATGAGACTCACCTGGAAAGCTTATTAAACTCGTTAGGGATAGGGCTTAGGAATCTATGTTTGTAACAGGTACCCCATGAGGGCCTTCTCATGAAGAAACTTTAAGAAACATTGGACCAAGTCATAGAGTATGAAAGACTATATCACTTTCAGAAAAGTCCTGATGTAGAATGTTTTGACTAGAAGGCATAGGTTGCCAGGTAAAATACAGGATATCAGTTAAGTTTGAATTTCAGATAAACAATGAACAATTTTTTTAGTATAAGTATGTCCCATGCAACATTTGAGATATACTTATACTTAAAAAATTTATAGTTTACCTGAAATTCAAATATAACTGGGCATCCCATATTTTTATTTGTTAAATCTGTCAACTCTGAGAATGTAGGATGTGTGTCAGGTGGGCAGAAGGACTGGACAGAATGAGGCAGATTTAGCACATAACAAATGAAGCTTGAATTTCAGGGCCCTTTGTTTGCATGAGTCTTTCCAAGGCCCTGGGACAGTCCCCAGCAGTGTGTTCACATTGTCATAGGTTTATATAAAGTTTGCAAAAGTAGGATAATTTTCTATTCTTTTTCTTACATAGGACTCCAAAATTGTATACACTTCAGGCCCCACAAAATATTGATCTGCCTCTGCATGTGGGACTATAACAAGTATCAAATAAAACAGAAGGATGGTGGTAAATATTAATTCTAAGGTGAAAATACCAACTACAATCAAAGTCCAGACTATTTGAAGATCTTTTTGTTCCTATCGCTTCAAAAGGGGCTAGTCAAAGTCCAAATGGCTTCAATGCTGGCAAACATGAAGCCTACTTCTCAACTTACCCTAGATGTGTGCAACAAATTTCCCAGTGGGGTAGAGAGAATATTACATTTCCCAAATATATTTGGCCATGGGACCCTATGCTCATGGAGCACCATAAAAACTTGTGTTCCATGGAGCAAACTTTGGAAAATATCCTGTTAGAGAAGTTCATCTTTGTTAGCAGTGTGCAGATGAATACTTATTAAAATTCTAAAAGAAGCAGAATTAATAGGCCTGTATAGAAACCAGTTCTTATTTCCTAAATAGTATTACTGTTTTCTAGATAATCAAGTAATTTATGTCCTCACAGAAGAGTAGAATACTTATGGAAAAATGACTCATCTACATGGGTAATGTATTCAGAGTCTGGGTTTTAGTTAAAACAATATAGAACTGTTTTGCCCTTTGGTTTTAGTAGGAATTCAGAGAAGTCAAAGTAAATATATGGAAACCAAGTTGAAAAAGACCAAAAAGAGGGAAATATGAAGGAAAAACATTACCAAAATGGCCTAGAAGAATGGGTTATTTTATTTTTCAGCCTTTTGAAAAATGCAATAGGATTCTAGCATAACCGGGAAATTTGGGTTGTGAATAAAACACAAAAGTTATTTCTTAAGAACTTTATAAAGTAAAAAAAGGGGAAATTTATCAACCAAAAAAAAAAGGTGTAGTGGGTGTTGAAAATGGTTGTAAGCAATCTCTGTTCTCAATATCACAGCTATTATACTGTGATGTACGCCAGACTGAAGACACTGTTTAAAAAAAAAAAAAAAAAAGCCATAGTCTAGCAAAAGCAATGGTTGATGAACCCATAATTTGTTAAAATAAAATTCACCACTACCAGCAGACCCCCAAAAGGCCACATTGGTCATCCAGGTAGAATAAGGAATTGCTGAAACTTAGAGTCACACATAAAATGCCTCTAGGAGGGCGCCTGGGTGGCTCAGTTGGTTAAGCAACTGCCTTCGGCTCAGGTCATGATCCTGGAGTCCCGGGATCGAGTCCCGCATCGGGCTCCCTGCTCGGCGAGGAGCCTGCTTCTCCCTCTAACCCTGCCCCCTCTCATGTACTCTCTCTCATTCTCACTCTCTCAAATGAATAAATAAATCTTTAAAAAAAAATGCCTCTAGGGGTCACAGATCTCTTACCAAATATTCCAATAGTTTTTCTTTATGCATTATATCTAAATACTTAGAGCACCCAGTTATTTTCAGTAATAGGAAGCCCCAACTAAAGGTTGACAATGGTAGAGAATAATTTTGATTGGGAGAAATTTTTCAACAACTAGAAATATGGGCAGTTACCTAGGAACTAGGAAGGTAAAATGATATAACGAGCCAGCCATATCATTCCTTCACTAATCCATCACTCAAACATTTATTTAGCACTTATAATGTGCCAAGTAATGGACCAAGTCCTGTCCTTGGGATACAGCAACATTCAAATAATTCAGAGGAACATCTTAATGCTGTATAAAAAGATGGAAGTAATTATTTGCTTTAACTGAAACAATTATGTTACGAAACATTGACAAGACTAGGGTTATTATTTGCCTGCTATTAACCTAATCTAAAAACTGTTCAAAATTTTTAATTAATATTTGTTTGCCATAATAAACAGCAGTTACTCTATTAATTTTTTTGTTTGTTGGAAATGGGTACCAGTGAGAGCTAGATGTGTTTTGAACAAAATGGTAAGGTAGGAAGGCAAGGGCAGGTGATCGATTGATTAGTGTTACTAATAATGCAGAAGATAAAATCTTAAGGGCAGGAATAATCTTGCTTGATATTAATACACTAAAACAAGTTAGTGACTACAAGTATAAACAAGTGCCAAACTCATCATTTGACCCAAGGGAAGAAATACTGATAAATAGACCACTCAGCTAGAATTGAGACAGATTAGGGGGAAAAAAAAAAAAGGAAAAATCATTTTATGAAAGAACATCAGAAAAGAATGCTAATAAGGAGTCATTCCCTGCCATGTTGCCACCTCCACTCATTTTATTTAGCATAGCAATGACTAAAGCATATTCAAAAGGATGGCTTTAATGAAGGAAAAATCATGACTAATTTGGGAAAGAAAAAGAGTCATCTATGGATGGAAGAACACAAACTTGCTCCTTCTTAACATTAGGTTCCCAAGGTTTTGTCTGTCCAGTTTGAAATTTAGCACTGTAGGAATTGTGAGATCCCACCCAATGGCCTGAGATTGTTATGTTTCACTAAAATAACAATTTGACAGGCATCAAGTGGTATCTTCTGTTCTTGTTTGTTCAATTTAGCATGGAGCACATCAACATTTATTCTTTAGTTGAACTATACTGTCTTCTGTAGAGACTGATAAACAATGTGTAAAGATTATTTCTAGTCTAAAAATTATAAAGATCTTACCCCAGGAGAGAGAATTTTTATGAAAGTGTTCTATCACTACTGTCCATCCATGACCATTTCTTAACTAGGTGACCTCAAATAAATGGTTCAAATAAACTAATGGCCTAATGGATTTTTACCCTGTAGTTTATGTCTCTGATATATATTTATAATCTACCACTCCACTGATAGCCTTGACCCTGCTAGGTAACAATATGCTGGGAAAATGGAGATATAAATTCAGAGAGAAATCTCATGAATGAAGGCAGACATGAAGGGGAATGCGTAGTAGTACTATTGTAAAAATATTAAAAAGAAGGCTGCATAGATGGAGCCCCCATTTTCTGCAGGGCAGGAAGGAGTCTACAAATATACAGAGATAATCTCTAAATTAAGATGGACAATGACATAAATCATCAGACAAATCAGAAGATAATGTGTATTTTGCACTGTTTTTGTTTCTGTTTTCATGGCAACATTCTCAAAATTCCTTGAATTTATTTTTGAGTTGTGGATTTCTTTGTTTTTTTCTTAATTAATATAATTGTATTTATTTCTTTTATTTAATTACCGTGAGCTCAGTCTTATGTACTGTAAGGGATGGAGAAAATGTATTACATGGTTTCTTCCCTTAAGTTGCTTGGGATCTATTTGAAGAAGCTAACAGAGGAAACAATCATAAGTGATAAAATGCAGAAAATTCCTGATGATAATTTGCATGGTTCATACTGCAGAGTAAAGAAAAACTGGGTATCAGGGGAACACTGCAAGAAGGACATGCAACTTCACGTCGTCCTTGAAGAATGCATTGGATCTGTTCAAGTGAAGGATCCAGCTCTCTACAACCATTACCTCTGGTGAAGATGTGTGATAAGGGGAAACCCTAGCAAATCTGTCCCCTTGTATCTTTCTCTTATCTCCTTTCCTCCCACAATCCCCTTTGTCCTCCTGCACTTACTGTTCTTACCACCCAGAAAATGCTTTATTAATTATACCACATAGGTTTCAGAGTCTTCAAAGTTTTCTTTAAGTTTTGTAAATGATCATTGCTTGCTAGATGTGATAGCTCTTTTATTTCCATTAATGTTTTCATCTCTGCCTTGTTCTCAGCTGAACTTGCTACTTATATTCTTATCCACTTGAACTTGAAGTTGAGGTAAGCTGAATATACCCAGTTTGATTTCAGACACATTACTTTGTCCTCCAGAAGGAAATTATTTATGAAGGAAGGTTATGAATATTATAAACTAAAATCAGGTTTTCTTCTTATGTCTGCCTCTCAATCCAAAATTGGGGGTGCCTGCCACAAAATAGAGTCTATTTCTATCTGAGAATCTTTCCTCTCCTATAATTTCTGGGGCATTCATTCAGGGCTCTCACTTACTATAACTTCCAGCAAAACATCTTCTAGGGTAACAACAAGAGACTGCATGGACAACACTCAAGTTTAAATGTCCATAGACAGTCTGGTTCTGCCTCTCTTTAGCTCATGAGCTAGATGACCTAAAATGTTTCAGAAATCTCCATGCTTGAATCTGAGTATGAGATGTGAAACAAATGGCATTCTTAAAGGTATCATCCTCGGTCCTCAAGGGATTGATACCGAATTGTTTCTAATTACAGTTTGCTGCAAAACTAGTATAATTAAATTAACTTTGGGATGTGTTAAAGTACCAGCTTGTAAAAGAATACTTAATGGCAACTATTAGCGTGTTTAATATCTGTGTGCTTAACACAGTGCCGTCTTTCCTAGAGGATTTACTTCACAACGCTTTCATTGCCATTCTCCAAATGAAGCTAAGTCATTAGCTAACAGTTTACAGCTCTTATATTTGGACACTATTGCAGAGACACAGAGGCACTTTTCGCTGACACATGGCTAACATGGTTTGATGATGGTATGAAATTGGGTCAGCATTGCCATGCAATACTGAAAAAATCAGAAGGCAATAAAGAAATGTAGATATTATATGTGACTACTTCACGCTACCCAGACTCCTCATTTATTGTTTGGACACGAGAACTAATCTTTTATCTTGCCAAAAGGCAATCAGAAGTCAATGTGATGCTGCCTTGCTCCAGGACAAAAGTTTTAAGAAGTAAGATATTTTTAAATGATGTAGTATTGCAGGACACAGGTTAGCCCTCACAGGAACTTCATATTCAGATGAAACTTTGTATTGTCAATGTGTGTCTGTTCTTACTAGTCTGCGGAGAAAAAAGACTTACAGTTTCCTGTTAATCAAACTCCATTTCTTGTAGGCAGCACAATACACCAGCACATGGTTAGCATCACTGTGGTACAAAACTATTGAAAGAAAAGAAGAAGTCATTGTTCTGGAAACATATGAAGCAACACCGATCATACAGGATTTTTTTTCAAGTGGGGTAATACTACAATCATACGAATTCTTGTGTCTAGGTTTTCTCCACAAGGTCATTTTTGCTGGATCCAGAAGACTCAAAAGTTCCATAAGCAACTTTGATCATAAATTTTGTCATGCTTCAGCTTTTGGCAGTTTTGATTCTCCTGATTACTAAGATCATTATTTAAATACGAATATTGTCCCTTCTCATTATGAAAAAACTATTACAAACATGTATGGATTTATATAAAGGTTGATGACTATATGCTTTTTTATATTAGAAAACCGTGTGAAATAAAATTAATCAGATGAATGCTGTTAATTATTTTAACTTTTTTATTAGGTATAAAATGTTCATAAAATTATTCTCTCTATAACTTACCAAGATTTATCAGCTTGTGTAATTTTTATAATCAGAGGAGTCTGGTTTTCTAATTAAAGTTTTGTCAAAGAAAATGAATTGTATGGCTCTTTCCTTCCTTGGAGGCATGTTATTAAAATGCCAAAAATATTGTCCAGGTTTCTCTCCTCCGCTATATGGTATGCAGATGAAGCTGTATGCAGCCAACATACACGGTTTAGGGCTATTTTAAATTCCCATTACAGGGAAAAACAAACCAAAATACTCTTATGCATATCTGAATACCATCAAAAAAAGCTAAAACCGTGCAATTCAAAGGTGATCCTATCCAAGGCTGACCACATTAACTTACAAGTTACTTTTCCTATATACTCCCAGCTTGGGGAAAGGGCTAACATGTTATCTTAAACTTTATCATCCTTCCCTCAAACAAAATGGGCAAATCTCTACATTTGTAAGCCTTAATTATTCCATTCCCAACCCCAAATGAAGAAATTTACTGTTATTGGAAATATAATCACTGCATCTCAAATTCCAACTAGTCCAAGAAATAATAAGAGCAACTAAACTGGAGGGGGGAAAGATGGCGGAGGAGTAGGGGACCCTATTTCAACTGGTCCCCGGAATTGAGCTGGATATCTACCAGACCACTCTGAGCACCCACGAAACCAGCCTGAGATGTAAGAAGATCTGGATCTCTACAAACAGAATATCGCAGGCAGTTGGTTTCGAGGTACGAAGCGGAGAGCC
>NC_138376.1:36267925-36292629 GCF_054177405.1 Leptonychotes weddellii | reverse complement strand
GGTGAGCCCGGTGATGGGTATTAAGGAGGGCACGTATTGCATGGAGCACTGGGTGTTATACGAAAACAATGGATCGGGTATCACTACATCAAAAACTAATGATGTATTGTATGGTGACTAACATAATAAAATTAAAAAAAACCAAAAACAAAAAACTAAAATGTAAATCACCTTGCCCTAATCCATACCTCCCACATCAGACTTTCTGTGGAGTGGTACCTATTTAAAACTGTGTGATATTTAAATCTAGTGGTGTTTATTAAACGCCCCACGTGAGTTTTATATACTCCACAGTTTGAGAACCATTGAAGGATGGTTTTAAGAAGGAGTAGGAGGAAAATGAATCTAGCTGAGGGCTAAAGAGGGTCTGAATAGTTGGACCTGGGTTGCAGAGGAAGGGATGGATTTTAAAAGTATTTTGGAATTGAAAAATGACAAGAGTTGCTAATTAATTGGATGTGGATAATGGTGGCAAAGGAAAAGGAAATGTCTTTCCTGATTAAAAATACTCTGGCTTAAGTAATTAAAATGAGACAGAGAATATTTTTCTCCCACCTAAAATTGCACCTCCTCTGCCTTCTCTCCCAAGACAATTCAGATACTTGCTCAGTAGCTTCACTATTTTTCACTCTGAAAATGAGCCAGAATGTCTGGAAATGAGCACTAATTTAGTTTCCCTAAACATAAAACTGTCCAGAGTAGTTAGTTGGAATGTGTATTTATCGGAATGGAGATCCCGATACATAATATGTTCTATTTTTTGAAGTTGTCATGCTAATGTGAAGGATGTGGAGGCTGGCAAGAAGAGCAGTTTAGTTAAATTAAGGAGTCTGATCTGTGGGCAGATTGGCCATGAGAGAACTAGTGAAGACTTGTTTATGAACCAACATCATACTAGTTTTTTTTTTCTGAGAAAATGTTATTTGATTGATGGTTTTTATCATCCCACACTTGATCAGATACTCCAAAGGAAATTCTCAAACTTCACAAATCCACAAGCTGATCTGCCATAGGTAATCCAGAAGTGGTATGAGAAATCTCTTCTATGTATGTGAGGGGGACACTTTCCAGGATGTAGTTTGCTTTGGTTGTTCTGAATAGCACAAAACCCTGTCATGTTTCCAGCAAAGCCCCCAAGCAACATGCTTATTAGAAAGAACATTGCTAAGGGAGTTTCCAGAACTGGGGTCTGCTTCTGGTTAATTGTGTGACCTTGGTCCAGCACAAGCCTTGGTAGTGATGTTGAATAACTTATGAATTCAACCCTCAAGGAGCTTATTTTCTAACAGGAAAAGCAGAATCAGGGGATGGATAGACAGTTTGGCTTCAAGCAGGAAGTAGAGTTTGAGCATAAACTTAGAGGTTAAGTTACTTGTTCAGACCCAAGAGGAGATGGAGGGGCTGGTCCCTGCAGAGGCTTGCCTAGAAGATAGAGAACAGTTTGTATTAGTTGGATCAAAGAGTGTGTAGGAGAAAATAAGTTTGTGCAGATGATTAGGGAGCACATCCTAGAGGGCCTTCTGGGTTAGTCTTGGGAGGTTGCATTTCATTCTAGGTGATGTGTAGGAGTAGAATGCAAAGAAATGAGTTGGGAGACTATGGAGGTGGATGGATAAGAAAAAGGGCCCGAACTAAAATAGAATGCCCAGGAAGGGAACAGGATGATATCCACCCAGAAAGCTCAAATCTCCAGTACTAATTGCATCTGGGAAGAAGGAGAATGGAGTTCACTGAGTAGCTGTCCTTGATGACAATCCCCAATCCCTGTCCTGGTGTGTGTATGTGAGAGGGGGGATGGGTATCATTAGGGTCTGAATTTAGTTTTGGAATCTGTCCACTTACCAGTGGTATGCTTCTCTCTGAAACTCAATTTTTTTCTTCTCTACAAGAGAATGACCCTCTTTTAGATATGAAGAATGCATCTAAAGTGCTCCCAAAAGGTCTGGCACACACAGAGAAGTTAGCCTACAAATGTTACTTCTCTGACCTCCCAATCCCACCCTTTTTACCTTGTCAGGAGAAAGGAATTAACAAGGAATACCCAAATAATGATGCACCCTACAAATATTAAAGTCAAATATGTTAGCTGAATGATCCCATTCTACGGCAGAGTTACCAACTACAGAGAGCTGGAAACTTGTGCTTCCAACATCCTCTGATGCACACGTCAGTCTAGGCTGTAAGGGACTCATTTCCTACTGAACTGGAGCTTGGGAAAGCTGGTCTGGATATGGTGCGTGTTAGAGGAGGTCTGTCTGAATCCCTATCTGGGACAGCTTCACTCCACATCTGTAATTTGACGTGTTCTCTTGCAGATGAGGTGCCAGGCAGAGGCAAGTGTGGACTGATGAAAAAACATCTTTATAACTGAAAAAGCAATGCAGAGGGTCTTCTGCTGATAGGAAGCGTCACCAGATTAGGGAGGCAGGGTGTGGTCCTGATGCTTTACCACAGTATCCAATCACCTCTCTGGGGTTTTGGACCAACTCCATTTTCAGGAGAATAGCGTGGGCCTCCTATGCTCATAATGTGCCCACTCATTATAGTTTCTGTGTAGGTTAGTGCCCTGTCCCAGTGGCAGTTTTCCAGATGTGGATCCCATGTAGGCAAAAATGGTCTGAATCTTACAACTGAATTACTTCCTCCTCTTTTTCTTCCTGCTGAAGGATCTTGGGAATGCATCTTATTAGAACTCTGTGGAGGATAAGAAATGAAACCAGGGTAACCTGAATCAATTTTTTTGTAAAGAACAATGAGGACCCATTACTCCTATAAGTCAATAGGATAGCTTTTGTTTTTCCTTTCTTTTCTTCCTCTCTCTCTCTCTCTGGTCTATGCAATAGAAACAAAATAAGAACAGTTAACCTTAAGTTAAAAGTAACTCTTAGGTAAGGAGGAAAGTCATTAAGCCTGACCAGAGGAAAGAGGAAATTTAGAGGATGGAAACAAATTTAGGTGCCTTATAAATTTTGAGTGGATTGTAAACACAGAAGAGATGAATAAAAAGGCCTGCCAGGAGACTGTGAAATGGTCTAGTTCGAAAATGACTAATGCATGAACACAAATCTTGGTGACAGGGGGGGCAGCTATCTGTGGACTTTCTAAAGGTTAAATAAACAATAGGATTTTGTTAATGCCCCAAAGTGAGTTTAAACATTAACTGCATGATGCAAATATGAAGTACCTTTAATTGGGCATGACTAAAAATAATGAGGTAGGTTTAAAATAATGACATTTAAAACAAGAGAGCAATTAGGGAAAATTTGTCTAAAAAGCCAAAAAAGTCATAGTTGCTTGGTGGTTTCATTGTTATCAGTAGAGATAATTCTCTTTTTTTTCTTTTCAAGATTTTTATTTATTTTCTTAACAGAGATAGAGAACACAAGTACGCAGAGCAGCAGGCAGAGGGAGAGGGAGAAGCAGACTCCCTATTGAGCAGGGAGTCCGATGCGGGACTCGATCCCAGGACCCTGGGATCATGACCTGAGCCGAAGGCAGCCGCTTAATCAACTGAGCCACCCAGGCACCCCAGCAGAGATAATTCTCTTAATATAATAAACTGAGCACCTTGGCAAGTGAAACAGGTGCTAGGCCAACTGTAAGTCCCTCAGAATTCCCTGGCAGCTAGAAACCTTGGTATTCCCAAAAGACAGCTTTTGTTAAAATGAGAGATGCTTATGGGTCTGTAAGTCAAGCCTATGAATTATCGCACCAGTTCAATTGAATGACATATTCAATTCTCTGTCAACTGGGGGCTGATTCTGTTTTTCCTCCTGCCAAACCTTTGGTTTGACTATAATAGCCACATCTGGTAGCCATATGAGAGTAAAAATTAAGCTAGCTGGATTCTCCTTGACTACTGTCACCACAGGTTACCTCTTCAGGTTGTATCAGGTACATGAAGAGCTTCATCTCCAAGTAAGTGAGAGAAGCAAATAACTTACATTTGCTTGAGTGAATCTGTGAACCTTAGGAGATTAGCCATTCCTCTTAGACTTTGTATATGTATATACATATTTTTTTCTGGTTTGATTAAGAGTTTTTCAAAAATTTTATGGACTTTTTCATACATAGGTGAAAGAGAAAGAATAGTATTGATGAACTATGTATCCATCTCCCCCAGTTTCGATAATGATCAGTACATAGCTCATCTTGTATCATGTATACCCATATCCACTCCTCTCCTCTCTGCTTGGAGCAAATAACATCCTGGGATTTCACCACAATTTTATGAGTATCTGATTTGTGAGAACAAACTTTCCCAAGGTATGATCCACAAAACTCTGTCCTGCAAAGCTACTGCAGAAATAATGGGTTCTAATCTTCAAATACTTTGGGGAAATGCTAGACAACATTTCTCCTTTTTGAAAGTCTACCCTATACATTAACACATTAATGGTTCTAAGAAGTTTGCATGTTAGAACTCATTTAAACCAGTATCTTCCAAACTTGATTGAGTCTGGAGCTCTTTACTTCCAGCAGGTCCTATTTACATCATATGGAAGGAATGTTAAGAGATAATATTTATAACATTTCCTAGGCACTTGCTATGTGTCAAGTTTTCTGTAAAATACTTTTTATATGCATTCCCTTATTTAATCTTTATAATAATCCTTTGAGATAAGATTTAAGCTGAATATATTACCCCATTTTTCAGATAAAGAAATTAAAGCTCAGAAATATGAAATAACTTGACAGTGGTTACACAGTAGGGAAGAGACAGGGGTAGGATTTACTCCTAGATCTGTGTGACCCCTGGAACCTGAGCTCTCAACCCCTGTGCTATATATACATTTGGAGAGGAGGTGTTAGTTACAACTGATGATGGGAGCATCCTCTAGTGGTATTGATATACCCCTGTTTTCTTGTAGTGACAAGGGAAACAAAAGTATAGCAAAACGCATTTGGTCAGAATCACTAGGCTAAGGATGTTGTGCTTTGTGCTTTTAGATTATGTGTACATTTCTTGTCCTATATAAACTTCCCAATGCCTTGCAAAAAGGGTAGTATTAGTGTTATTCCTATTCAGCCAATAAAGCACAGAGAAGGTTCATGTCTGTTGCAGATTCATTACAGAGTTGGAATTAGAACTTAGATATTATGTCCAGGACTTTTTATTTTGACTGCACCATGAATATTGCATTGACACTGGGGATATGTATGACCCTGACTCCTGGGTTGTTCTAGTTGATGTGAACTGTGGGGGCAAAGGAACGGGGTGTTTGGGGAGACTTCCTTAATCCAGAATTACGTGAAGGAGATGAGAGAACTAGTGTTAATGCTCTTTTCAAAATATTCTACAGGCAAGGTCTGGTGCTTCCCTTAGTATCTAGATCATAGTTTTCATGTTTTAGGGTAGGAAAGGAGGAATCTAAAGATTTAATTTTCATAGGACAACCTATGACTATCATATCCCTTTGCTCCTTTAGAACAGGGAGAACTCTGTCAGTGCTCCTCACTCCCCTGACCCCAGCCTGTTTTGGAAGCTCTGGCCCATGTCTTGTCAGTGATGGGAAAGGCTCTTTAGAACCATAGTGGTTCCTTCACAGAGCTGTCCATGATATAGCTGGGAAGAGCAGCTATTTATCATTGATCTCACGTTCCTCATCAAGGTCAAAGTATTGCCTTCTGGAGTACATATTTGGTATATTCTTCCCTGAGTACAAAATTATGCAGAGAAATTTAAAAATTATGTGATTGTTTTCAAATGTATCATGGGGAGAAGACAGTTGTGTAATAGCTACACAGAATTAAGTACAAACATTATTTGAGCTTTACTGAGATAAACTAAAACACCTCTGATACTGGCTAAGACATACCTACATGGAGATAGGGAACATTTGGATGGGTGGCTGCTAATATTGAATAGTATCACTTCATTAAAGTAGGTCGAGCAAATGTGATAGGTTTTTCTCCCATGCTGTAATTACCAAGGGCAATTCAGTACATTTTGTCCTGTTTATACCTAGACCACAAAATTATATAACAAATAATCATTCATTGCAGGTGATTAAAATACATGTCTCTGGACAGATTAAAAGGGGAGAGATACAGAGTAAAGCACCATGATCTCATTATCTATTATATTCCCTCTCATAATTAAGGAAGGTGTAAATTTAAAACTTATTAAAGTATGGAGACACCATGGTATAAGAAAAAGAGCATTGGTCACTGGATTAGACAACCAGCGTTAAGGAATCAGTTCTTATACTTTGACAATATGGCTTTGGGAAAATCATTTCATTTGTTTGAGCCTTGGTTGCTTATTGGAAAATGGAGATAATAATAAACTCTTAACATGTTTTTCTGGGGATGATATCCAGACCTACAAATTACAAAACAAATTATTAATAATAATAATGGTTAAAAAAATGGAGCAATAAAGCCAGAAGAGAAAGGCAGCAGAAAATGACAACAGAGCCCCCTGTAAAAGGTGTATTATCTGGAGGTATGTAAGCAGGAGACCCAGTCTTCTGAAACAGGTGTCCATTGGGATGCCTCCAATTTCATCAATGAGAGGAAGGTCAGCTAGTCCAAAAGCAATAAGCCAGAGAATAACGGAAGAGCCAATCACATAGTATCAACCTACGAGATGTAGTAAGTACTGACTTTGGGATCTGTGATACTAGGAAGGAAGAAAGCTACTTTTTTTTCTGGCCTGTCTACCTGGTTCCTGGTTCCAAGTATACATAATAGTAGTCAGTGGTTATTGTGATGTGAGAGTGTAAATCTTATTTATTTTCTGGTTGGTTTAATTAGGTTGCAATAATCCAGAATGAAAACTCTCCATTCTGTGCTCCTAGGGAGTTCCCTGCTAACACCAAACTTTCAAATCAATGAATGTTTAAAGCACTCAGTTGCCCTCGAAGTCAGCCAGCCATCCATGTTTCACTCCTGGAGCTGTTGAGACTCAGAGAGTCCCAGAAATTTCCTCAAAGGCACAGAAAGCTCATGATAGAGCTAGAAAAGTCTTCATGAATCGGGGCTCTTCCACCTGCTTTACCCATTGGAAGTTAAATGTGTGTTTTGTAAAATATCCTGAGCATGGCAGTTACTTCAAAAAATAATATTGTTAAGGAAAAGAGACCTTAAAACGTCACAAGCATGTGTATAAGTGTCTGGGATATGTTGAGGGTAACTTTCAGAGGGATTTGTGGAGCTCTGGTAAAAGAAATGAGAAAATCTGCAGGAACCGAATCCTAGGTAAGAAGGTAGTGTATAACATCTTTCCAAATTAAAAGGGAGTGGCGTCTCATTGGAAGTCCCAGGGGACACGTGGGGTTAGCATTGGAAGAGTGCATCTTATCATCTGGTAGGGAGGAGAAAAGAGTGAGTCAGCTGGCACGATGGGGGACTTTCATCTCAGGTTAGGGTATAGGGAAGACAGTGTGTAGGAGGCCTTTCTATTGCCAGTAACTGTCCATTTGTTGTGATCACACTGTTCAGGTAAATTTGCCATTTGAGGTTCTCCATGCTGAAGCCCCAAAGGGAAGATTTCCAGTTATTTTTCAGAGCAAGCGTGTGTAAGTTACAAATATTCTGAGTGGCGACATGAGGGATGATTATTTCCTGTGTAATTAAGTTTGTCTCTTATTAATGTTAAAATGAGAGAAAATGTAGACAGATTTCAGTTCATCCCAAAGAGACTATAAAAAATACAAAGAATCATTTTTTAAAGTTTTTTATTTGATATTTTGAAATTAAAATAGTAATACAATCTCATTGAAACAATCCAAACATTATTGCACAAAGATGTATAAAAGCAAAGAGAATTGATCACCTGTCCTCCAATGCTATCTCAGTGATAACTGTGATATGCATCATTATTCACCCATATAAGAAAAAAAATGGGCAAAATCTTAGACAAAACCAGAGAATCCTAAAGTGGTTGAGCCTTTTGAGCAAGATTAAAGACAACCAGAATTACCTTTTTTTGGATTGAATCTTAATATAAAAGGATCTGGATTGAAGGCTTTGGGGTTAGAACCAGGCAGAGGTCACAAAAGGGCACCAAGAGAAGCAGACCTAGAGGAATTTATTTCTAGAAAATTAGCCTTGAGCAGAATTTTTGATGCTAAACAATCAGACTTTTCTCAATCCTTTTTTTTAACCAATCGTAATTTTCTGAACCAAGCTTCACAGAAAGAGGCATATGGTGACATGGCAATCAGTGATGGTCATATACTCTTAGGATGGCTCTTATTACCACAGTGTATTTAATATGCCTTTTTTGTGGGCATGGTTATATGGTGGGAACATTCGGAAATCAAGCTAAAGAAACATGATCATCACTTTCAGAGCTCCGAAAGAGAAATCAGGGACCAAGGAGCAGATGAACAAGTAAAAAATTAGCAGAACAAAGCAAGGACTTAATAGTGGTGTGTGTGGAATGGTGAGGGAGGAGGATCTGACGCAGGTGCATATTTGGACAAGATGGGCCTGGAGAGGAATGGCTGCCTCAATTCCAGACATGCAGCTACCTCTGCCTAGTGATTTGACATAGGGAAGTGCTGGAATGAAAACTAATTTCTCATGCAGAGATAAATTTCAATCTGAATCCAATGGAGTATAATTCCATTATGCCTGAGTTATTTGGGGCTTTTGACTTGCAGTGTGCTATCCAAATTGTGAGATGACAAATACCATTAAAGCTACAAAATGTATCTGTCTACTCCATGGGAGAATTTGAGGAAACAACCTTTTTTCTTTCTTTCTCTCTCTCTTTCTTTCTTTCTTTCTTTCTTTCTTTCTTTCTTTCTTTCTTTCTTTTTCTTTCTTCTTTCTTTTCTTATTCCTTCCTTCCTTCTTTCCATCATCTATCTATTCATCCATCTATTCATCTATTTATATAATCCTATGTATGTATATACATCTTTATATACATATATGTACACCTGCATCCAATAAGCCTATCTCTCATCCAAAAATTTTTGTAAAGAGATTGTGGTGAGTAATAATTGCATTATTTCTGGATTTCTTTGAAATGGGAAATTCGCATATTTCTTACTCTTGTGACAATTGGTTTTATTTACAGAAAGTTTAACAGTCATTTCTTAGCTTAGAACTTTTACACATTTCTTAGTGGGACACAATACAATAGGCTATTCTGGCTATAAATTCAACTGGGTTCAGAAATTACCCTTGGAGATTCCTCTCTCCTATTGGGGTTTCATCCTCAGGATCTACCTAAAGTTACCTAAGGTAAGCATTAAATGTGCGGCTTTGTAAAATATCAAACAACTGTCCATTTTTACCCCAAGGTTCATTGTTGAGATGTGTGTAAATAAATAGATAAGTGAGAATCTGGCTTCAGAAAGTATGGCTTGGGGACTATGGCATCCATATTGTTCTGTCCTCTGTGAATAGATATGAAAATCTGTTGAATAGATGATAAAATCAATGGATTCATTGCACCTCAAAAATGTTGTCATTCTTTATGGAGCAGGTACAAATTTACTGGTACTCGTGATTTTGAGGGAGGGAGTTGTGGTAATAATGGTGACTGTGACAAGAAATAGGAAGCTATGTTCTGAAGCCAAGTAGCTCTACACCTGTTCACCAGGGTTTCAGAAAAAATATCAAGTTCTAATATATTTTTTTGAAATTCTAAAAAAATATTTAGTGTGTTATTTGTATTTATTTTTTAAGCTTGAGATAATACATGGCCAATGCCATTTGAAGTGTTGTTACTGAAGTTGAATCATCAGTATGTACCATATATTGTTAAGTGCTCATTCTTCAGTATCCAGAGATGACTAAAAAAATAATGCCCAAGAGGGAAAGGACATTCTAAGCAATGGGAAGGCAATGGGTAACCTAAGCTTTTCATTCCTTGTGACAGCAGTTGAGCTTCTTGATGCATCTATTATTGTAAAAATGTCCTTGAAACCACCAATTATTTCTTCCTTTAGATGGTTAGAATTCTGAAATTATCTGGAAAACTTCTAGAAGCATAATCTGTCAAGTCAACTTGTACAAAACATTTGTAAGTACTCTCTGTGAGAATATTCAGAAGATGTTTTAGTTTCTCATTCATTATCTCTAACCCAGTTGTATGTTGAACTGAAGGGCACATTTGGCTCCTGCACTGGGAAAAAAATGGATTAGTTCTTCTCATCTCTGTCAGTTTCTCTTTATCCACACACTTAATATAATGTCTCTCTCTTTTCTTTTTAAGCCACAGCTGTGTTAGTCAAGTGTATGTTTTTCAATAAAGAAAATATACTGCACTGACACTCTGAATTATTTTGGTTTTGTTGGTATTGTTTATTTTAAATCTAAAGATTCAGCAGCACAGTGGGTAATAAATGAAAGGCTTTGACAGAACTGAAATAAAGGTACCTTACATTAAAGGGACCAGCCGAATTGCACTACTTAGTAAATTTCTACGTGCCCATTACGGTGATTTGTGTGGATTTTTCTTTTTTTAAAAAATTTTTTTGTTAACATATAATGTATTATTTGTTTCAGGGGTACAGGTCTGTGATTCATCAGTCTTACATAATTCACAGCACTCACCATAGCACATACCCTCCCAAGTGTCCATCACCCAGCCACCCTATCCCTCCCACCCCCCTCCACTCCAGCAACCTTCAGTTTGTTTCCTGAGATTAAGAGTCTCTCATTGTTTGTCTCCCTCTCTGGTTTCATCTTGTTTCATTTTCCCCTCCCTTCCCCTATGATCCTCTGTCTTGTTCCTCAAATTCCTCATATCAGTGAGATCATATGATACTTGTCTTTCTCTGATTGACTTATTTCACTTAGCATAATACCCTCTAGTTCCATCCACATTATTGCAAACGGCAAGGTTTCATTTTTTGATGGCTGCATAATATTCCACTGTATATATACACCACAATTTCTTTATCCATTCATCTGTTGATGGACATCTAGGCTCTTTCCATAGTTTGGCTATTGTGGACATTGCTGCTATAAACATTGGGGTGCATGTGCCCCTTCGGATCACTACATTTGTATCTTTGGGGTAAATACCCAGTAGTGCAATTGCTGGGTCATAGGGTAGCTCTATTTTCATCTTTTTGAGGAACCTCCATACTATTTTCCAGAGTGGTTTCTTGTGTGGGCTTTTCTAAAACTACAAAATTTAAGTAAAAATGCTCACTGGTTAAGAATTTTTCTAAACATTTGATAGCACTGGTAGTTGTCTAAGCAACTTAGAATATCTGTGGGAATTATGTCAGTGATTTCCTCACCTAAACAAAAGCAAATCCCCCAAGATCACCCTCTTAAAATTGGAACGATGAATAAATACACTATTGTAACTTTTCTGCCTTCATCTTGGGAGGCAGCATTGTCTAGTTTAGAAAAGCTGGTTCTCCTACTGACTAGAAGTAGAGAGATGATTGCATATTGCAACAGGGGTCCCTGAAGTTTAGAAAGACATACTATCCAATAAACCCAACACTATAGCAAACATCTCAATCCTATGTTATGGCTATTTAAGAAAGAAACAAAAAAACATGGGAAAGAATATTGAAGAAAAGGAATAAAAGAGCAGATGGATGAGAGAGATAAAGAAAGAGTGTGTAAGTGTTTGGGGGACAGAAAGAGACATGTGCACAAATAAGAGGGATTAACACAGACAGACATTAATCAGATCTTATGTCATGAGAGCCCCATTTTAAAACCCTTGGAAGTATTGCTGCTAAGTTTTATTACAACAAAGGCTATGCTATGCCATAGTAATGACACACATGAACAAACAAACCCAAACAAAGCCAAAAACCCTCATACACCCCCCTATCTCAGTAATTTAACATAATGTGTATTTATTTCATGGCACAACTCAGGGCCAGTGGGCAGAGGGATCCTGCTCCATGCAGTCTTTCAGAGTTAGACTCCTTCCATTTGGTGACATCTCCATCTTCAATGGCAGTCTCCAAGGTCACTGCAAAAGGATGAGCCTTTTCTCTTTTTCCTCCTATGTCCAATCTAAAGATTCAGTGATGGGGAAATTACTTCATCTCACTAGGTGAAGTGACAGGGGATGTCTTATGAAAATCTATTTACAGTAGTACATCTTCAGCCCCATAACAGTAAAGCAGCAGTGCACCTCTGGAGGATTTTACACTTCAGTAATTCATTATGTCACAGGTTCCTCTTGGTGTGAAATTATTCTGATTAAGAAGAGCTGACAGAGGCAGGAGAATGAAGTGATTCTCTTCTCCTCCCCTCTAAACAAGTCATACTTAATATTTCTTCAAGGTCAAGTTCAATTGAAAATAGGACAGGGTGATAGCTCCTTAGATTTGTACTAATAACTGGGTGTTATCAGCAGAAGCATTTGGCAGGAGAGCAAAGTTAACTTATCAAAATACTTAAGAAAGCAAAATTGCCTGCCAGGTAGGAGATCCAAAAGTTTCAGGGACCGTCATAGCTAGATTTCTTTTTCTTTCCCACTAATAAGAATGAGCCTGATGCACGAATAGTAATGCCTTGGAAAGTATGATCTCAGATGCAGAGCAAAAATGTTCTTCCTAGGATTTGTAATTTTTTTTAGGCGTTACTTTCCAAATGGCTTTAGATTATATTAGAAAAATTGAGAGAGGCCAGTGCTCTTCAGCTTGATGGCAGTTGTTTGAGTGACACCTTGCAGCATATATTCAAAAGACCAAGTGGCTCCTCCATCAACTTTCCTCAACCAACCCTTCAGTCATCCTAGTCACCAGTGGTGACCTGTTAATCAAAGTCTGGAAGATCTGGAAAATTGATCTGGGCTGCCTGTAGTTTCCAGAGCATGTTCATATATTCACTTTAACTCACAGGTGTCAGGCAAGGACTCACATTTTCACAACTGGTACTGATTCTCAAATAGTACAGTGTGGTTAAGAGAATAGGCTTGGGCATCAGCTCTGGATTCAAGACTCAGCTCCAACCTTTCCCAGCTGTGTGATCTTGGGAAAGTTACCTAACCTCTATGAACCTCAATTTCTCAACCAGGAAAATGAGGGTAAGAGTGGTATTTACTTGGTGGCATGTTTGTGAAGATTAAATGAGATGAGATGTGGAAAGCATTTCACCCAGTGGCTGGCATGCAGTGAGATAGAAACAGGGAGCCAGTTATTTTAATTTAATCATGAGCTCCAAAGAGAGCGAGATAAAAAGAGACGCTCAAGTTTTGAAAGAGATATTTGAAGATTTTCTTCTGCATCTATAGCCTCTGATTGTTTTAGAATTTGAAACCAAGTGTTTGTCTGTAATAAGGACAGCACAAAACCCTATTAATGCATTAATAGAAAATGTGTATCTAAAAAGAAATAAATGAAAAGAGGGGTTATGGATTAAAAAAAAAGATATATGAGAAAGAACTTTCCTGGTAGATGTTCGGATGTTCAAAGAGAGCACAGAGAAAAGCCTTTTTGGCTTTGAAGTGCTGAACTAATTAGATCTGCAGATCAGATGCAGAGAAAAAGTGGAAATCCTAAAAGAGAGCATCATTCCAAGGCACTCAGAGGAAAGAACCACATGTCAGAGGGCTCAAAAGTTTAGCATTAGTCTTCAAAAAGTGAGTTGCAAAGAGAATAAAGAAATTTGCAGATTAGTTTACATGGAGTGTTCTTTCTTCTCTCTCTCTCTGTACTAATCCCTCCCTGTTTTCTGGCCCCGGGTCAGTTTCTACCTCATGTGGGAATTTTCACATAGGAGACAACAAAGCTCTTCTTGCCTGCTCTTCCCTCTGAAGGTCCATAGCCCTTGGACATTGTCATTGAATTTGAAACTTGATTCCTTCTATCTTAACATTGGTCTCATATTGTTTTGCTTTGGGTGATTGGGGTGCCCATATTTGCTCCCATACTACCCCTCATGGTGCTTTCATTTAATTTTCATATCTCCATGTGTAATGGAGTGCGTATATACCTTCCACTTTCCAGAAGTAATTCAGGCTCAGGGAGTTTAAGTGGTCTGGGGAGGTCATGCCCTCATGCCTTCTTGGTCATCAGTTATTTACCGGATGCTCATCTCCTGCTATTCTCTTCAGCCTCCTCTCTTCACTGGTCTGTGACTTGCTGATTTCTCTTATCTTTGAATGGTTCTCTGAATGCTCCCTCTACAACCCTGCCTTTTCTCTAACCTGGCTTCTCTGTGATGACAAAGTCCTGTGGCACTCTCAAATACTCCAGTTCTCTCTCACATCATACCTCAAGACCAGAAAATGGTGTAGATGTATCCCTGACTGCTGCTTCCAAGCCATCTCTCTTCTTTCTTTCCTCGGAAGAAACAAACAACACCCCCACCCCAAACCAAAAACCCAGTTCCTTTGAAATTGAGTGCATTCAATATTCTATCTCCTTTCTTATCCTTGCTGCTGACTTCTCTTCCCATGGAACCTTCAATTCTTCATTTTTATCTTGTCCAACAATTATGATTACAGGAGATCTATATAAATGAGCCAGTCCCATCCTGAGCTATTGGTTCTGCAGTGTCCACACACCGAATGATCATTTCCTCCATCCCACCTCCCAATCCTTGGCATCAACACTCTTAAAATCCTCACTTCCAGCAGCAGAATAATCCGATGCTTCACAGTGGGAGAAAGTTAGCTAACGATGATCTGGCCATGAAAGAGCTTTGTAGCTAGAGGTCTGGGACAATGTTACAGTGATTTGTGTGAACTCAATACTTAAAAACAAATAGGAATAGAGACATCTTATTTATTTATTTATTTATTTATTTATTTATTATTATGTTATGTTAATTGGAATAGAGACATCTTGGTGGATGCCAGGATGATTTCCATAACTACTGGGTCACACCCCTCATGTCCCCTCACTATTTAAATCCCAGCCCATCTGAAAAATCAAATGTAAGCATCAGGAAAAGAGTAAGAACCAGAACTAATAATAAGGTCCCTTCACCTAGTGGAGTGGGGGCCTAGGGTAGAGATTAAATTCCATTGTAGAAGATTATAGGAAGTTGCATTTCCTATACAACAATGCTGTGAGATGAGATTTGTACCCGCTTTATTTACTTTTCCACTTTTTAAAATGACTGCTTCATACTTTCTTCTCCTCAAACTTTCCATGTCTCCTTCCATCTCTTTCTGCACAATCTTCACTGAGGAAATATAAACCAAAAGAGAAACTTCCTTATATTTCAAGCCAGGTCTACACTTACATATTTCTGTGCACATATTCTTAATTGTTCCCTCGTTTTTACAATGTGTGAAATGCCTCTGTGTCTATATTCTTCTTAATGATACGTCATTGGAGTTGTACTCACTCTTTTTGAGCATCATCACCTTCTCCCTCTCTACTGGAAATTCCCCATCAGCATAACATTTGGTGTTTATATGTCCTCCTTCCCAGATTCCATTCCATCTGGAGCTACCACCTCATTTCTCTGCTTTTTGTCACAGTGGAAGATTTTGAAAGGCTTGTCTCCCTTGATTGTTGCCACTTCCTTATTTCCCAGTCATTGGTCAAGCCCACTGCCATCTGGCTGCTTCCCCCCACTCCACTCAAGGGGCTATTTTCATATTTTCCAGTGACTTCCTGTTGCCAAATCCTGCAATAAACATGATTCTGTCTCCATTCCGTTCAAGATTTTTAAACTGCATTACACCCAAACAGAAATCCTCTTTCTTCTCTTGGCTTTGTCCTTGGGCACCTTGCTTTTCTCGCTTTCCACACATCTCACTGGCTATCCCTTTTCATTTTTCCTTTTCTGGCCCAGTTATTTAATATTAAAAAAAAAAAGAGTATGTTAACCATCAACATAGAACTCTTTGGTGGATCTCCACCATATTTAGAATAATATCCATATTCTTTAAGGTATTTTCTTCCCCAACATTCCTGATACCACTTTTCTTCTCCTCACTGTGTTCCAGCAATGCTGGTATCTTCTCTGGCATTTTCCTCCCCCACAGCCTTTGCCTCTGCCATACTCTTTGGCTGCAACCCTCTTCCCTGATATTCTGTGGGACTGGCTCCCTCAGGGGCCAGACCAATTATCATCTTCACAAAAGGGAATTTCCCAGTTCCTTTGTAAGTTCCTCTCTCACACCACTCAATTTCCATTATGATGATTATGATGATTAATTTTTTTAAAATACATTTCCTCACTTATTGTCTCTCTCTCTTTGAGTCTGAGCTTGAAGAGGGGGGAATTTCATCTTTCTTTTCACTGTATCCCAAGTGTCTAGCACAGTTCCTGACACATAGTAGGTACTTATCAAATATTTACTGAGCAAATGAATGAATAAGTAGGTGGTAGCAGAGCTGACATTAAAACTAGCTTTAGGGATTCCAACCTCCATGCTTGCTTTGAAATACAAAACTATAATAATTTTAATAATGTAATTCTTGAATCAGAGACTTTTTCTGATCTGCAGGAGAAACTACCATTTTCTGGAGTAGGGGTAGTCAAAATAATTAGATTAAAGGTCTCAAACTTGGTGTTTTTGCTTTCCAGTCCTACTGCTTTCCTACCAATTTGTGGTAGATGGGTCAGTGTCTGTGTGAGAGCTACAGAGTTGGGGATTAATGAGCAGCTCCCATCTATGCAGAACAATCTATCATTGGATGCAGTAGAAGTTTGATAAATCATTTTACCAAATGATTCAAGCTAATATTTTGAAACACTACAAAATCAAAAGCCTGGGATTGTGTCTTGTACATCTAACTTATTCCTTTTTTTTTTTTCCCCCACACCAGAGGACAGTGTCAGGTAGGTCTTGGGAGCATGTCCCACAAGAATATTCCACCCTTCCCTCTTTCTGTGCTCTTCCCAATCCTCATGGCTTCCCTACAGTTCTTTCTTTTATCCCTGTTACCACCTTCCCAACTGTTCCTACCTCCCATAGCCTTCTCTCCCACAAGACCCTCAAACCAGCCTGGAGTCCTGCAGACTCAGGTCTTACTGGTTTCAGCTCCAGCTGACCCCATGCTGGGAGAAGGAAGTACTGGGCTACTGGAGAATGACTGGGTGTAGATGACTAACTCAACTCTCATCTTCAGACCCACTTACACCACCAGCTTGCATTATCCACTCCTTCAATCCTTAAACTGTCTAGAGTACTGTAGCAAAAATCAATGTGCTTCCTCTTAGTGGTCTTCCTTACAGTCTTCGTTTCCCATCTTATTTTGTCTCCTAAATCAGCTATCAAATTTCCATCTGTTTTTAAGCTTCCAAAATTTTGTTGACATTCTTATCTGCTGTTGTTACCTGTCTGGTCCTATTTGCCCTTATGGATATATGCTTTCTTTATACCTTAAATGTCTTCTTTCTTTGTTTTTTAGGTTTCATGAGGAATAATTAATAAACCAATATGATAAACATGACTTGCTTAATCTGAAGTGTGATCTTTCATTGTCTCTGGTCTTTTCTTTCTTTCTTTCTTTTTTTTTAGAGAGAGAGAGAGTGCATGTGTGTGCATATGCATGAGGGGATGGGAAGAAGGGACAGAGGGAGGGGGAGAGAGAGGATCTTAAGCAAGCTCCATGCCTAGGGTGGAGACTGAGGCAGGGCTCAATCTCTCAATCTCTTGACCTTAAGATCTTGATCTGTGCTGAAATCGAGAGTCAGATGCTTAACTGACTGAGCCACTCAGGCTATCTCTGATCTTCTTCATGAATTCGTACCACACTGTAAAGCAGAATACATTGACTCAATAAGTCAGTCTTTTCTGATTGATACAGCCTATTGGGGTAAAATGTCTAGTAATTTAAATATAACTCCTTATCAGTGTCGGTTTGAATAATCTCTTTGGGATTATTTGGTTTCTTTTGGTTAAATGTTCAGTGTTTGAGGTGTTTCTCTCTACTTCCTGGCAATGTGCTCTCGGAGTATATGATGGGAGAGAAGACTATGGATTCATATGGCATCCTTGGATTTTCTTGAATCCTTGCTAGGGAGCAGTTGGTCTGGTTTGGCTCATGGACTAGTGACTGCTGTGGTGCAAATTGTCCCATCTGATACCAACTGCTGAAGGCTGTGGTCCTGGCCATTTGCTACCAATAGTGAATTCTCTATGTTATTTGGGCCTAATTTCCAGGTTCCATTAGACCACTGGCTCTCTCAATGTCTCCTTACTCCATCCTCAAGATAATCAGGGGCTTCACTGTCTCCACATGCTCTGTCCAGGCTGTGGGGAACGAGAAATTTATTTCACTAGTCATTTCCCTGAGCTGCTCTGTTGTGTTATAGTACCTCATATTGGCTTTGAATCAATCATCCCAGCAAACTCTTCCCAAGGTTTCCAAGTAGAACAGAAAAAAATTCCTTTGCTTTCAGTTTTCCCAAAGCCTATATAAAATGCTTTCAGCCTTTGTTTTGCATCAAGCCTTTGTAGAGGCATTGTGTACCCCAAGCAGTGGGAATGGCACCACCAAGCTCCTTCCCCAGGAACTACACTCAGCATCTCAGCAACAAGGCACCATAGCTTTGAACTGTGTCTGGGAGCATCTATGCTTTATCTCCACTTATTTTGTGCAGCCTTTAGCAAGGTGTGTCCTAAAGCATCAGAGAAGCTCAAGAGATATTATTTTTGGGGTCTGAGAACGCTAAAAAAATTTTCTATACGTATTAATGGTAATTGCTTCTTTATGCCATTTTGGCTTCTGAAAGCTTTCAAAGGGATGTTCTACTTCCAGATAGCAGAGGAAATCTGTTTTTCAAATTCTAAACTTCATACATGTAATCACTAAGCTATGCCTCAGAGTGACATACTGCAGTGGTGTAAGAGGATAAATATTGGAAATATGGAAATGAGAAATGCTGAAAAAAGAAACTTCTGTCAGGCAAATTTTCAGTGTTATTCAGTAGCCTATGATAAAGTAAACACATTTCTCATGAATGTTATTTATAAACATCCAATTGCCTTCTAAGATGGGTAGGCCCAGGTAGCCAGAATGTTCTCCATGGGTCCGTGCTTGAGTGAGAGCAGGTGAATTTGGAGGACATGGCATAGAGATAAATCATTGCTCTCTATGAAAAAAGAAGCAAAGGATTGAAAAGGCCTGAGAAAAGACCACAATTTAGGGTGGGGCCCCTTGGAGAATGGCTGAGAAAAAAACTCCAGGTGAGCAGCACTAATATTGCTCAGAGCATCACAGAGTTATGTGCTGTGGTGGTTTGAGTGTAAAAAAAAATCTTAATCCCCTTTCTTTTTTTTTTTTTAAAGATTTTATTTATTTATTTGACAGAGAGAGACACAACGAGAGAGGGAACACAAGCAGGGGGAGTGGGAGAGGGAGAAGCAGGCTTCCCGCGGAGCAGGGAGCCCGATGCCGGGCTCAATCCCAGGACCCTGGGATCATGACCTGAGCTGAAGGCAGTCGCTTAATGACTGAGCCACCCAGGCGCCCCTCTTCATCCCCTTTCTAAGTCTCCCCTCGATCATACTACTTACTAATGTTTTGGATGTGAACAGATTTTGTTTCTTCTGAGGAACGATGTGCGAGTCCTGCTTGAAACTTAGTCTGAGAGAGAACAAATGGTACATGCAGGGGCAGCTGACATCCAGGAAATACTCTGCTCTACTTTGAGTGGCAGATGATGGCCAACTAGATTTTGTCATAGCCTGAGGGAAATATCCCTCAGACCACACAATTTCCTTACCTTTGAATGCAAACTTACCAAAGAAAACTTTTTTATGAAGGTATCGCTCTCTGCCGGGGTGTAAGGTGGTGAGGGTTGAGAGTGGGATTAGTGTTAGTGGCTACACAAGGGTTATCCTCACTAGACCCTGACTGTAGACAATTTCCCAGATTCTCCCTGTGACAAAAGTCGCAAACTCCATGTCTTCTGGTAAGTCTCTGTTTCTCTTTCCTTATAACTTTGCCTGGAACTGTAGAAAAATTCTATGTCTCAATCTCCTTTGGCACCTGAACCTTCTGCTAGGCTTCAGGGAGAACAACAGAAATCAGGACAAATAGTCTCTCTCTCCTCAGAATACATGGTCTAGTCCAGAAACATTTTCTATAAAGTCTTTTTCACTCCCCACCTCCAATCAGGTAGAATCAAACATTTTTTTTCCTTAGTACTCTTCCATACTTTTGTGCAGACTTCAACCAAATAATATATTATTCCTTTTAGCACTTTTGAAAAGAAAGCACGTTAGACTCCTCCTGCTGACATGTATGTTACTTAGGGCAGAGTGTTCATATCTCCAGTGCTTATCCCAGAGCCTATGATGAAGCAGGTGCTCAATTAATGATTGATGAGTGTAAATGGCTGGATAAACATTTCATTGTAGTAGCTCCATGGACCAAGGGAAGATGGAGCAGTTCTGGAAGCTGGCCTCCTCGTGGTTGTAGTGTTTTTCCACATCCTACAGCCCATCCGTGGCCAGGAGAAGATGCAGTGGGGCTGTGATGGAAATGTTTGAAACTGCAATACAGTGTCTTTAGACTATGAAGCCTGTAATGACATATGTACATCACCTGGTTAAACTTCACTGAGAAAGAAAATTCTCGGCAGCAGAAAGGAAGAAAGAAGTCAAAGAATACTGAGTTCTAGGTATGTAATTATTAAAAACCTATTTTTATTTGTGAAGTAAAAGAAATTCAGAGAGATTAGGCAACTTGCCAACTATCCCATGACTTACAAATTATAGAGTCAGGATGTTCCCCGAGGTTTGGGGGAATCAGAAGGCCAACTTGCCTTCCAGAAAGCTGACACCATTATGGACAAGGTCTGTAATGAGGAGATTTTCACATATGAGATAGGAGATGGCTTCTTTCAGTATCTCAGAACAAATACTTCAGAACCTACCTGTTATGTTTTAGATGCAGCAGGCATGATATGTAATGACTATTCCCATGAACAAGATAGCAAGGGGAGCACATAATAGTGCTTCACAGAGAACTGGTTCGATGTACTCTGATTCTGTAAACATATAATAGAAATAGAAGGTGAGATTTTTCTAGTGCTCATTTTCTTCTATACAGAAATTATGAAAGTATTTGTTCAAATCAGGAATTAACACCCCAAATATGGAAGGTGGGTAGGTAGGGATGTCCAATAAATGTTGGCTGCCTGAATAAATGAGTGACTCACTCCTGATAGAGCTGTGGGCACTGCAACTGCTCTCAGCTCAATATCTGAAGGACCTTACATAGGCTCTGAGTCAGGGGAGCTGGCAGGGAATAGCTTCTCTCCTGTGGTTGGCGTTGGCTTCTCAAGAAATTAGGAGCTCACCACAGCATGGCCACCCAGGGCTTTCCCTGTCCCATTTCCTATCAGTAAATCACAGACGAATGGGTTCCCAGAGTCTAACTAGTAAGAGGGTCACTGAGGAGCTTTGAGAAGTAATAGTGCTCTGCTCGTGTGACAAGGTGCCATGCTTGGGCCAATAGTGTGGTGTGGCTGCTGAGGCAGCTAATATAACCTTAGGCTGCATGCACAAGGTAATCAATGGCCCCTCTTACTGTGTAATAAATGGTCCCTCACTGCAGCTGAATTCTGTGTCCAGTTACAGATGAGCAAGAACATGTTCAAATAGGGATGCCGCCATGTGGCAAATCATGTCATGTGAGCAGTACTTGAAAGGGCTGGGTATTTCATCTTATTTTTCTGGAAGGTGAGAGTCCTCAGGGGGAATAAGGAAGATCTCTCCAAGTATTTGAGGATCTGTTATGTGAAAGATTGGCTAGATTTATTCTGATTGGGCCAAAAGGTGGACACAGATATCGCATCAATGTAAAGAGAAGCTTTCTAATAATCATCTAAAGATAGAAAGTGTTGACTCATAAGGGAGCCATTATAAAAAGTGTGTGAGCAGAGGCTAGATGTTTGTAGAAAGGATTGCGAGTTTGGGTAGGAAGTCAGGCAATAGAAAGTGTAGAGTGGATAGTGCGGAGTGCAGATTGAAGAAGCAGCTCTCTGTTTTTGGAGTTCAGTCAGTAAGAGTTAAGGTAGAATATGATGGTTTTCATTTGCCAAATGTGCAGAGGACGTACCTGTAGGGACCCAAAATGGAAGGCGCCTTAGATATCATTAATGTAATGCACTCCTTTTATAGACAAGGCTAACTGTTGTTATTCGATCACATGAGGCAGAACTAAAGGAGAGTCTCTGTGTTTTCATCTACCCATGGCTTTCAAATTTTTCCAGGGGACTTGAGGGCTTGGAAACAGAGTGGAATGTGTGACATGCTCCTGGCTTCAGAGCGGCTCTACTCATCTGCTTTAGGAATGTGGTGTTTGCACTGATCTTGGAAGAGAGGATTCCACAACTAAAAATTCAGAAACCTTCGGTGATGCCAAATAGCATCTTCTTCTTTCTCCCCCAGTTCTCATAGTAGAGATAATAAAACTCACTCTCAGCCTCTAGAAACACCATCAGTTGCTTTTTCAAGCAACTCTTACTATGAGAACTGCCCAAGAGTGAACAAGTGGGACATATTTTGGGCTTACTGGCTCAGATCTATTATCTTCCTCCCAATTTCCATCACCACTGTGTGTCACTGCTGTATTTTTCCCAAGCCACAGCTTATTTCTATAAGTGTTCATCTAATTGCTTCCAATCTTTCCTCTCATTACTTATCCTTCCAATTGGTCCTAAACTTTTTTGGGATTGAAAATGGTCAATCCTCCCATTTCAGTGGTATATAAAAACTATTTTCATTTCTCAATTTCATACTGCATGTCACCTGAAATAGCACTGGCTTATTTATTTTTTATAAATACTACACCTGTAGTCTCAGTTTGCTTTCTCAGACCTGTGTTGATTCATCTCTCTGTTGGTTTATCTCTCTCTCTTTTTTTTTTGTGTTTCTCCCAACCCCACCTCCAAATCCAAATTTCTGGTAAATTTCCCTGTGTGTTTCTCAACAAAATTCATTTGAGTTCTTTAATGTTTGTATCTTTAACATCTTTATGCCTATATTTCCTGACTTTCTTCCCTCATGAGATTCAGGAACAGTGACTCCTTTATCATCAGTGGCAGATTTGGTTTATCAGTTATTCTGAATCAATAATGAAGATGTAAAACAATGCTTGACTCTAGGGGTTGCAGATGATACCTCCCTTCAGCAAGATTCATTTCTGTTTATTTGTTGATGCTGTCAGGCTTCCAACCATGGGAATGTGCTGAGCCCAAGCAATTTGCAAGTAAGATTTGGGGATTATTATCTAAAATGTTTTCGCAAGTCTGCTATAGGGGCATGTTGCTAATACATTCATTTTCTCTTTCATCCTGACTTTAATCATTTCTATCAATGTGTGGTCTCCATAGCTCACCATTTTATTATTAATTAATTAATATTGAAGTGTAGTTGACACACAGTGTTACATTACCTTCAGGTGCACAACATAATGATTTGACAAGTCTATGCGTTATGCTATGCTCACAAGTGTAGCTCCCATCAGTCACCATACAATGCTATTACAATACCATTGACTATATTCCCCATGCTGTGCCTTTGATCTCCATGACTTATGCATTCCATACTGGAAGTCTGTGCTGCTCACTCTCCCTCACCCATTTTGCCCATCCCCCGACCTGCCATGGCTCTTTTTTTGAGATGGCTTAGATATTTATTAATTTTCTCTTTACTACTAGATTTATATTTCACCAAGCTTTAATAGCTGCTTTACCAAATAGCAATTACCAAGATCTTTTTGACGAATAGGCCATTTCTTCCCCCCTGTGCTACCAACTCTCCAAGGAAGAATTCCACTGGTCCTGAGTAGTAGGTTACAGTGAGCCCAGCTTAGCCTAGCTAAGCACTCACTGTTGGTGGTGCATGGGCTATTTAGTGTATAAGGGATGATGTACAGACCTAGAGGTTATACACTGAGAGTAGAAGCCCAGAAGAACATCTCAGTTTTTATGTAACGTGGGTAATAGTGGCTAATATCTTGAGTAGTGTTTTCTATGTTAAAATAGTTACCTTGCAGACCATTGTGGCATATAATCAAGCAGATCTGGTTATTTGAGACAGATAACTTGTATTGAAAATACAATTAATTGGGATGCCTGGGTGGCTCAGTTGGTTAAGCATCTGCCTTCAGCTCAGGTCATAATCTCAGGGTCCTGAAATCGAGCCCCTCATCGGGCTCCCTGCTCAGCGGGGAGTCTGCTTCTCCCTCTCCCTCCACCTGTCTCCCCCACGCTTCTGTACTCTCTCTCTCTGAAATAAATAAAATCTTAAAAAAAAAAGAAAAGAAAATGAATTGACTTAAAAAAAAAAGGAATTCTGGACTTTGGTAAACAAAGGAGGGGGGTAAAATGTAACTCTCCCTAAGCTTTCCTTTTCTTCCAGTTGCAACTGTAACACATCATCCCTCAGATATTTAAAAAAAAAAAAAAAAAAGGAACTCTCACTTTCGCTGACCCCTGCTAAGGTGCTAATGAGTAACAGAATAACCAAGCTGTTAAGGTTTACCACTACTGATCTACAATATCACCTTCTCCAGACACTTTTGCATGGGGAACTCCTAAGTGGTAAGTTTTCAAGATCAAAGGTCAAAGGCATGAAATTACAATGATACCTGGTCCCGAAATTGATAATTTTGGAGATGGTTTTCTTGGTTGCCTGCCCTATGATTCATCTCATACAATTTGCTCCCAGTGACTCAGTAAGGCAGACTCCTAGGAGAAGAAGTTTCGACTGAAAGCTCTATCTGATAATATTTTTCTTTTTAGTTATCTGTTTCACGGGAAATTTGGCAATGGCAATGCTGATGAGTGCGATGTCGTGCTTGTCTGTTCTTACAGTTTAGTTGCTCTTTTTTTTTTTT